>NC_141685.1:124271919-124816184 GCF_964263255.1 Lissotriton vulgaris | reverse complement strand
GAGGACTTTTCCTCAAAAGACTTTAAGAGCCAGAGAGGGACGTCTACTTCTGTGGTTACAGAAACTCAAGATGTTGAGAGTGATTCTTCTCTCAGGACTGTCATCTCTAAGAAGAGGGCTAGTGGTAGGAAGGAGGCCTAGGATGATGTCAAGTACCATTCGATGTTGTAGTGACAGTGGTCTGCCTGAAGATCTGTGGTGATGTTGCCCAATGCCCCTGCTGTTTCATTAATGGTTGCCTCCACCACTCGGGTAAGATGTTGTATGTTGCGGCTGTTGACCATAGGACCCAAGAACGGCAGGAACTCTTTGAAGAAGTCCCCCGCCTCCTGTCCTGCAGTGTCATCGGCCTCAATTACTCCCCTAGGCATACGATGGTGGAGCTGGGGATTGGTCAAGGGATGTGTCCCAACAGCAGTAAAGGTAGGGGGAAGAAGTAAGCCTGGGCAGAGTTCGCGTAGCCGCACTCCGCGGAGCTACGCGAAGATGCACTTGCACTCCGCGAACTACGCATAGCTCCACGAGCATGCGTAGTAGCTTGCTTGACCCGTTCGCGAGCCATTTTTCGTCTTCGGGAGCGCCGTGGAACTCTGGAACCTGCTCGACACCACATCTCCAGACGTCGCCTTCCTCACAGAAACATGGATGAACGCCTCCTCAGCGCCCGACATCGCCGTCGCCATCGCCATCCCGGACGGATACAAGATCACCCGGAGAGACCGCGTCAACGAGACAGGAGGAGGCATCGCCATCGTCCACAAGAACACCATCCGCATCACGACCAACTCAGACGACACCCTCACAGCCGCTTAACATCTTCACTTCCAGATACACACCGACCCCAAGACCACACTCAGAGGCACCCTCATCTACAGACCCCCAGGACGTCGCACACAATTCAGCGAAGACATCGCAGACTTCATCAGCCCGCACGCCCTCGCCTCCGTTGACTACATCCTCCTAGGGGACCTCAACTTCCACCTGGAGAACAACAACGACAACACCACCACCACCCTGCTGGACAACCTCGCCAACCTCGTACTCATGCAACTGGTGAACACCCCCTCCCACTACACCGGACACACGCTTGACCCAGTCTTCTCCTCCAGCAAGTACATCTCCTTCAGCCACTCCACCGGACTCCACTGGACAGACCACAGCTGCGTCCACTTCAGCTTCAGAAAGATAACGACTCACCACCACCCGCAACAGGTTCCCCGCAGGAACTGGAACATGATCACCACCGACCAGCTCACCATTTCACTGAGCCAGAACCCTTCCGCCAGCTCAACGGACCGCAACCAAGCAGCCAACAACCTCACACAGTGGATCACCAATTGCGCTCGCCCAACCAGCCTCGACCACTTACAGTCCGGCTTCCGCGCCAACCACAGTACCGAGACCGCCCTCATCGCAGCCACTGACGACATCCGAGCCCTGCTCGACAACTGGGAAACAGCGGCCCTCATCCTCCTGGAGCTCTCCGCAGCATTCGATACGGTCTGCCACCGCACCCTAGTGCAGCGCCTCAGCAACATCGGAATCCAAGAGAAGGCACTGGAGTGGATCATCTCGTTCCTCACCGGAAGAACCCAGAGAGTCCGCCTCCCCCCGTACAGATCCAAGGCCACCGAAGTCATATGCGGCGTACCACAAGGATCATCACTCAGCCCCACCCTCTTCAACGTCTACATGAGCCCCCTCGCAGCCATCGTACGCCAACACAACCTCAACATCATCTCCTACGCCGACGACACCCAGCTGATCCTCTCCCTCACCAACGACCCAGGAACTGCCAGAACCAACCTACACGAAGGGATGAAAGACCTAGTCGAGTTGATGAGGAACAGCCACCTGAAACTGAACTCAGACAAGACGGAAGTCCTCATCCTTGGATCATCACCCTCCGCCTGGGACGACTCCTGGTGGCCCTCTGCCCTGGGCAGCGCACCCAAACCAACGGACCACGCACGCAACCTGGGCTTCATTCTGGACTCCTCCCTCTCGATGACCAGACAAGTCAACGCCGTCTCATCATCATGCTTCAACATCCTACGCATGCTCCGAAAGATAGCTTAGGTCAAACCTCTTTGGCTCTCACTTCCTAGTTCAAACAGACCACAGGCCTCTCCGATGGTTAATGCAAATAAAAGGTGAAAATCCCAAACGGCTAAAGTAGTCCATCTCCCTACAGGGAATAGACTTCGAAGTGAAACAGAGACCTGGGATTGCCAGTGCAGGAGGACTTTCCAGGTTGTCCCATTTAGACTATGTTAAATGTTATGTTATGTTAAAAATACTTCTAAAGCGCGCGCACACCACAAGGTTTCATGGCGCTGCGGACAAGGGAGTCCTGCCGCTAAGTAATTCATTCATAAGCCTGGTTTAAGAGCCAGGTCTTTAAGAGTTTGCAAAATTGAGGATATGATATCATCGATCTAATGTCCTGAGGGAGAGAATTCCAAAATTGAGGGGCCAGAACCGCAAATCTTAGTCCCCCCAATTTCTAGCATTTAAAGTACAGAGTAGCTAGGGGATTCAAATGGGAAGACCTAAGATCCCGAGTGTGGATATATCTCTGGACCCGAGTAGATACAGACACTGGGCAGTTGCCATGGAGTGCTTTAACCCTTTCGATGCTGATGACGAGCTCAGCTCGTCATCACCCACGGGTGTCGTGTGCTGATGACGAGCTGAGCTCGTCATAGTGCCACTAAAATGGCATTTTCCAGCACTGGGGGGGAAAACGCCCAGCAGCCATGTGGTTAAAGAGGAGGCATCCTAACTTGAATACACTGCGTTCGACTACCAGAAGCCAATGTAACTTTTTCATAAGAGGAGTAACATACTGCATTCTCGGCTGGCGATAGATTAATCTAGCAGCCTGGTTTGGCACTAGTTGCAGTCTTTTTTTTTTTTTGCAGAATTGTATATAGCGCAAACTTGACCCAAACCGAATCGGGTATCGGAGAGCTTTACATAGCACCAGTTATGTTACATGAGACACACATTCTTTTTTTTTTGTTGGGCACGGGGAGATTAAGTGATTTGCCCAGAATCACAGGATGTTTGGCGTCGTTACCGAGTCTACAACCCAGATCCACATGTCTGAAGCCGAGCGCCCTAGTCGTTAGGCCAACTCCTCTGCCCTCTCCTATCCTTTTAGATTGATATGCCGGAATGCCAAAGTAAAGAGTTAGTGTAGTCAATGTGAGAGATGACTAAGGTTAAAGCAACTTGGGTAAGAGCTTCAGAAGTGAGAAATCTGCTGTTCTCCAGTAATGGGGTATCTTTCATAGATTCACATGCTTGAATCATTCCCCGTCGTCGAAGTGTGATTCCCACGGTACATAGAATAGAAATATAGCAATAGCATACCGAAAGCATAGCTAAAAGAGCAATAGGAAGTATTGTAACATGGACGTTAATAGGAAAAAACTTGTCACTTTAAGAACTTGTCCAAGTCATTAGATGTGGTACAAACTCCAGCCAATCAGGCTACAGCACCCTCTGGAACCTTCTCCTCAGAGGCTCAGACTCTCAGATTTTCTACCGCACGTCGTGTGAAGGGAGTCTCCCTGAGCTCTGCTCAGTACCTCTACCTTTTCCCTTCAGAAACTCTTCAGAATATCTTCACTGCTTTGTCTACTACAAAGAGGTCACTCATCCGACACTGTAAGTCTTGTGGGAAACTCCGGCTTCATTCCGAAGACCCCCACAAAAAGTGTATCTACCGCCTCCACCCTGAACATCAGGTGAGAGATTGTAAAATCTGGAGGACTTTTCCTCAAAAGACTTTAAGAGCCAGAGAGGGACGTCTACTTCTGTGGTTACAGAAACTCAAGATGTTGAGAGTGATTCTTCTCTCAGGACTGTCATCTCTAAGAAGAGGGCTAGTGGTAGGAAGGAGGCCTAGGATGATGTCAAGTACCATTCGATGTTGTAGTGACAGTGGTCTGCCTGAAGATCTGTGGTGATGTTGCCCAATGCCCCTGCTGTTTCATTAATGGTTGCCTCCACCACTCGGGTAAGATGTTGTATGTTGCGGCTGTTGACCATAGGACCCAAGAACGGCAGGAACTCTTTGAAGAAGTCCCCCGCCTCCTGTCCTGCAGTGTCATCGGCCTCAATTACTCCCCTAGGCATACGATGGTGGAGCTGGGGATTGGTCAAGGGATGTGTCCCAACAGCAGTAAAGGTAGGGGGAAGAAGTAAGCCTGGGCAGAGTTCGCGTAGCCGCACTCCGTGGAGCTACGCGAAGATGCACTTGCACTCCGCGAACTACGCATAGCTCCACGAGCATGCGTAGTAGCTTGCTTGACCCGTTCGCGAGCCATTTTTCGTCTTCGGGAGCGCCGTGGAACTCTGGAACCTGCTCGACACCACATCTCCAGACGTCGCCTTCCTCACAGAAACATGGATGAACGCCTCCTCAGCGCCCGACATCGCCGTCGCCATCCCGGACGGATACAAGATCACCCGGAGAGACCGCGTCAACGAGACAGGAGGAGGCATCGCCATCGTCCACAAGAACACCATCCGCATCACGACCAACTCAGACGACACCCTCACAGCCGCTTAACATCTTCACTTCCAGATACACACCGACCCCAAGACCACACTCAGAGGCACCCTCATCTACAGACCCCCAGGACGTCGCACACAATTCAGCGAAGACATCGCAGACTTCATCAGCCCGCACGCCCTCTCCTCCGTTGACTACATCCTCCTAGGGGACCTCAACTTCCACCTGGAGAACAACAACGACAACACCACCACCACCCTGCTGGACAACCTCGCCAACCTCGGACTCATGCAACTGGTGAACACCCCCTCCCACTACGCCGGACACACGCTTGACCCAGTCTTCTCCTCCAGCAAGTACATCTCCTTCAGCCACTCCACCGGACTCCACTGGACAGACCACAGCTGCGTCCACTTCAGCTTCAGAAAGATAACGACTCACCACCACCCGCAACAGGTTCCCCGCAGGAACTGGAACATGATCACCACCGACCAGCTCACCATTTCACTGAGCCAGAACCCTCCCGCCAGCTCAACGGACCGCAACCAAGCAGCCAACAACCTCACACAGTGGATCACCAATTGCGCTCGCCCAACCAGCCTCGACCACTTACAGTCCGGCTTCCGCGCCAACCACAGTACCGAGACCGCCCTCATCGCAGCCACTGACGACATCCGAGCCCTGCTCGACAACTGGGAAACAGCGGCCCTCATCCTCCTGGAGCTCTCCGCAGCATTCGATACGGTCTGCCACCGCACCCTAGTGCAGCGCCTCAGCAACATCGGAATCCAAGAGAAGGCACTGGGTGGATCATCTCGTTCCTCACCGGAAGAACCCAGAGAGTCCGCCTCCCCCCGTACAGATCCAAGGCCACCGAAGTCATATGCGGCGTACCACAAGGATCATCACTCAGCCCCACCCTCTTCAACGTCTACATGAGCCCCCTCGCAGCCATCGTACGCCAACACAACCTCAACATCATCTCCTACGCCGACGACACCCAGCTGATCCTCTCCCTCACCAACGACCCAGGAACTGCCAGAACCAACCTACACGAAGGGATGAAAGACCTAGTCGAGTGGATGAGGAACAGCCACCTGAAACTGAACTCAGACAAGACGGAAGTCCTCATCCTTGGATCATCACCCTCCGCCTGGGACGACTCCTGGTGGCCCTCTGCCCTGGGCAGCGCACCCAAACCAACGGACCACGCACGCAACCTGGGCTTCATTCTGGACTCCTCCCTCTCGATGACCAGACAAGTCAACGCCGTCTCATCATCATGCTTCAACATCCTACGCATGCTCCGAAAGATCTTCCGATGGCTCGCCACAGAAACCAGGAAGACGGTCACACAGGCACTCGTCACCAGCCGACTGGACTACGGAAACACCCTCTATACCGGAACCACAGCCAAACTCCTGAAAAGACTCTAACACATCCAGAACGCCTCCGCACGACTCATCTTGGACATCCCCCGACACAGCCACATCTCCGGACACCTGAGAGACCTTCACTGGCTCCCCGTCAGCAAGAGAATCACGTTCCAACTCCACACCCACGCACACAAGGCCCTCCACGACGTGGGCCCCAGGTACCTCAACAACCGCCTGACCTTCTACACTCCCACCCGCCAGCTACGATCGACCAGCTACGATCGACCAGCCATGCCCTCGCCGCCGTGCCACGCATCTGAAGATCCACCATGGGAGGAAGATCCTTCTCCTACCTGGCAGCCAAGACTTGGAACTCCCTATCCATCCACCTCCGCCTGACCCAAGACCACCTCTGCTTCAGGAAGCAACTCAAGACATGGTTGTTCGAGCAGTAGCAGACCTCCCTCCCCCAAGCGCCTTGAGACCCTCTGGGTGAGTAGCGCGCTATACAAATATCCTGATTGATTGATTGATTGATTGCCTGCATGCTCGGGATGTGTAGCGCGCGAAGTTACCCATGAGGTTTGTCCCGCCCGCTCGCGTCCCCTTATTTCCGGTCACTACTAACGTGTTCGCGAGTTATTCTGTGCCAGATTGCAGTTTCTGCGTGTTCGGCAACTCGATCTTACCGACAAGCATCCTCGCGCATGCGAAAATGCTATTAACCTACCTGATTTTGTCTTTTTGTTTATTTTTGTAGCACTTTTCCCCTGGTTTTAACAGGGTCTTGCCCCCGTCCTCATTCTGCACATAATTGTCTCCCGCACTGCCGTTTTGGCGGGCCTGGATCCCGGGGGTGGTTCACTGTGGGCGCCATTTTGGTTTGGGCAGTAAGTTTAGCTTTAGGCGCCATCTTGGAGCGTCCTCGCGCTCGCGCCAGGATTGGAGAGCCTACTTAAAGCTCCCCCCTCCCGCGCAGGTGTGGACGCCGTCGCTTAGCCGGAGTCGTGCCTGAGTCCTGCCCGTCTGCGCTCGTCCGCGCCGAGGCAGCGCGAGGCCGGGCAGGCTCAGTCTTATATCTTTTCTCAGCGTCGTACTGCTGCTCTTGCCAGGCATGGTATCTTACACACGGCCAGAGCTGTTGGCCATAGGTCATTCGTCCAAAGGCTGTGCGTGTAAGCCTGTGGACCCTTTAGTCGGACCTTACCGCTGCGCCTGTAAAGGCTGGTCTCTTAAGAGCCCAACCAAAATACGATCCTTGGATAATGTCGCCCCTGTCACACGGCCTCGTGTTGTATCGCGAGATCTCCGTATCTGGTGCCTTAATGTGAGATCTCTTGTAAAGCACCATCTGTCCATCTATGACCTGATAGATAAAGAGGATCCCGATGTTTTCTTAATGACAGAAACCTGGCTTCAGGACTCTGACTCTGCCATATTGAACCTTGCATTCCCCCAGAACTACACCATCTTCACCTCTAATAGGACCACAAGAGGTGGTGGCATCGCTATGGCTGTCAAATCCTGCTTTCCGGCTGAATGGAAGCCGTCAGGACTACCCGCATGTGAAAGTGCTATTTTTAAAGTCGCCTTTTCCCATCAGTTCACCTTCAGTGGGCTGCTGGTCTACCGCCCCCCCGGCAATGATTCTATATTCAGATCCGCATTGGCCGACATGGTTAGTCCTATAGCACTTGGCTGCGCCAATTTTAACATCCTGGGTGACCTCAACATCCATTTCGATAATGGGTCATCCACTACCGTGAGCTCCCTGTTGGCCGATTTGGAAGCTCTCCAACTTACCCAGCTCGTCACCCTTCCAACCCACGCCGGAGGCCATATCCTTGACCCCTTCTTTTCCACACTTGATGGGTTAAGGGTGTCAGATCCGAGGTTGATAGGGTGGACTGATCATCTGCTAGTAGAAGCGCTCTGCCCGGTCCACGACAAGCCTTTTATATCCATGGAAAGGCCAATCCTTAAAAGGCCGTGGCACAAACTTACGTTGGAAGAGTTCTACGGTATATTAGAGCGGAAACCTCTGAGCAATCTCACTAATGTGGAACAAGGCTACCAACAGTTCTGCACTTGGATCACCGACGCCTTGGACTCTCTTATACCTCTACGATGGGCGAAAGGCCGGACAAAAACACCTAGTCCCTGGTATAATGAGTCTCTTGCAGAATTGAAAAAATCCTGCCGAAAAACAGAGAGGGAATGGAGACGATCATATGACCCTGCTCTGAAAACCCGGTATTTCACTGAGCTGAAACTTTACCATAGAGCTATCTGCAGAGCTAGAGCTGCATTCTATGCTCATGAATTTGCTACCAGCACCAACCGCTCAAAACTGATTTTCAAGGTACTGAAGGACCTTATGAAAAACAGATCCTCATCAGAGGCGATTTGCACAGATTCACACTGTGATAAATTGGCCTCCTTTTTGTGGAGAAAGTGGAAAAAATATATCACGGGTTCGACACACTCCACCAGGATCGAGAAGCCACTGTCTCCGATACGTCGGATCATGAGCCCCTGGCTATCTTACCTGAACTGTCGGTTGAGGCCTTCGACAGATTCAGCCTCAGGGTCAAGTCAGGCTCCCCTGCGGACCCGCTAAAGCCAGCCTTCATTAATACACTTTCCCTGCTGTGTCGTAACCCCATATTGGATCTCATCAATATGTCTCTGTCTTGTGGTACAGTACCCGCGGCCTGGAAACAGGCAGTGGTTACTCCCATATTAAAAAAAGCTAACTCTGACCCCCGACTGCCAGAAAACTACCGACCTATCTCCCTGTTGCCTTGGATCGCTAAAGTAACAGAAGCTCACGTCAACTCGGTTCTGTCTGAGCATCTGGTTCGTAACCAGATTTTGGACCCCAGTCAGAACGGCTTCCGGTCAGGACACAGTACCGAGACGGCACTACTCTACATCTTGGAACATCTTCGCCAGGTACTTGACTCAGGTCATACTGCAGCGCTTATACTATTAGATCTAAGCGCTGCCTTCGATACTGTGTCCCACCAAATACTTATCCAACGCTTACAGGAGGCGGGAGTGACGGATGTCGCTCTCCAGTGGTTTCGGTCCTTTCTGGCTGACCGTACCTTTAAAGTGGCTATACCACCTGGCCAATCCGCCACCTATCCCCTGAAGATGGGGGTACCACAGGGATCTTCGTTGAGCCCTACAATGTTTAACCTCTATGTGAAACCGTTGGCTGGTGTCGTCAAACAGTGGGGTCTTACGATGGCCTCATATGCGGACGACACACAGCTAGCGGTGACACTTAGTGGAGACCCCGAGGTGGCGGCTCCGAGATTCCGTGCGGGTCTCTTGGCAGTAGCCAGCTGGCTTCGCACCAACTGCCTCCAGTTGAATGCCACCAAAACGGAGGTGTTGGTTCTAGGGAAGCACGCTGAGCTATGGGGTAACCAGTGGTGGCCGTCAGAGCTTGGTGTCACTCCTATTCCAGTGGCTGGAGTGAGAAATCTGGGAGTCTGGGTGGACTCTGCGCTCACCTTCAGGGACCACACCAAGAAGGTGGCTGCCACGTGCTATGGAATATTGCGTGGTATTAGGCCGGTCTTAAAGTACTTTGATCCCCCTACCAGACAGCTTGTAGTTCAGGCCTCAATACTATCTCGGCTGGACTACGGCAGTTCACTGTTGTTAGGGGTGAATCAAGCGGAGGCCTCTAGGCTCCAAAGAGTACAAAATGCCGCGGCACGAGCCATTGTGGGCCTTCCCAGACACTGTTCAGTGTCTGGTACCATCACGGCCTTGCATTGGCTCCCGGTCAGACAGCGAATCATGTTCAAGGCGCTGTGTCTGGCCTTCAAAATTCTGAAATCTTCTTCGCCACCGGCACTTGCCAATCTACTCATGCCCTATGTGCCTTCGAGATCCTTAAGATCTGAGGGGCTTCATCTGGCTGTCTGTCCACGCTTTAAGTTGAGCAGGATGGGTGGCCGCTCTTTTAGGGTGCTAGCGGCAGGCCTATGGAACTCGCTCCCGGTACACATCCGAGCTATTGAGGATGTGTTCACCTTTAGGCAGGCGATTAAAACTTTCCTGTTTCCAGTGTCTAGCTAATTTTTTTTCTTTTATTGTGTGTTATGTTACAGCGTCTGTCAAAGCGCCAGGACGCCCTTTGCTGGGGCAGCTGCGCGCTATAGAAATATAAATAACATAACATAACATAACATTAAGCGCGCGAGAACTACGCTAGGCAGCAGTTTGCGGAGTATTCGACAACTTCGCGTTCTCCGCGGAGCGCGGAGTTGCCGAAACTCCGCAAACTCTGCGAACGGAGCGTAGTTCTTCGCCCAGGGTTAGGAAGAAGAAAGGCCAAATAGCACACCCCTGACCAATTTCCTGGAAGCCAGGTATAAGCAGACTGTCCACAAACAAAATAAGTATTTGGAGAAGCGATTAGGAGTGGTGGTGAGGTAATATTCAGTGGACTGACTATTGCGCAATCACTGACTCCTACCTCCCGGATTCTCAGTCCTTTTATGCACACTTGGCCATGCGTGTTTATCACATTGAAAGCCTGCAATTTGGTGGGAATTTTGCTTGAGGTGTTGAACACAACCATCTCTTTTTTAAATTATGTTTTTATTAATATATATCTGGTGCATACAAAAGAAGAATTCATTCATTTCGACAAATAGCGTTTACATAACCATATGGTTTCAATACTATACATTTGAAAGTATATCATAAAACATTCTTCAAATAGGCCATAGAAGCATAACAATATACAGTGAAAAGCCTCGGAAATTTCATTATCCATACTCGATTAAAAAGACATTAAAAAAGGAGTTTATATTCTAGCTTCCCTCCACTTTTTGAGGGGGGCCCGATGTTCTGACCCAGCTCCCGCATCTTTTTACCCCTTCGGGGATATAGTGTTACTTCCATATTATGGATCCCCAGTAGTCTTGATAGCTACATCTGAAATTAAGGAGCCATGGAGTCTTTCCAGCCGGCAGCCAATATTATTTTTAAAAAGGCCACACAAATAAATATCAAAGCTTCCTCCTCCTTTTTTAATCTCAAACTAGAATCAATGCCCAGTATCAGAAGGGCAGGGGATAGGGTGATTTTAGTCCCTAGCAGCTCCTCCCAGAATCTTTCAATCTCTGTACATTCCTTAGTGCCTTGCATTGATAAAACATATGTACCATGTTTGCCGGGCCCTGGAGACATCTTGGGCATTTTTCATCATCTTTTTTCCCCACTCAAATAGCTTAGCTGGAGTATAATATAAATTATATAAAGTCATATAATGTTGGGCCCTGAGGTTTGAGGAACGAAATAGGTTGCCTGCCATCAATAAAGCTCTATCTAAATCGATGTCCGGATCTCGTAGTTTCAGAGCCCAGTAGGCCTCCACCTTCTCCATATCATCCGGCATCATAGAAATCAGGCCTCCGTATATCGTACCAATCTTCGTGCCCCCTGCCAAAATATATTCTAAGATATTATTTTTCCCTCCTGGTTTAATGCAGGGCCTAACACTGATTAAGGTTTGAGATACCTGCAGATATTTAAAGCCTTGGTTCGATGTTATACCAAATCTTCACTGTATACCTATAAACTTCATCGGTGCCATTCCCTCCCAGATGTGCCCAATGCTCCTGATCCCCTGGGCCTCCCAGAATGCCCAGGATCCATCGCTACTCAGTGGAGAAAAAGATTTGATTTCCACAGTGGTGTATAATAGTTGATCTTGGGAACTCCTAACATTTTCTGGATCTCCTTCAATACCCTCCAAACGCTGTCAAATACCTTATACCTTTTTTGTTATAGTATCTTCGATCTGTTTTACGCAATAGGAGCCCAAATGCTTCTTTATCCACTAATAATTCAAATATAGAAGGCGGATATATATTCCGAGGGACACCATACGTCACATCTGGCTAAAGAGACAGGACACCAAATATAGCCTGATATTTGGGACCCCTAACCCCACTCTCTCTTGCGGTAAAGACAAATATTTGAGGGATCTTCTTATTTTCCCATTATGCCAAATGAATTTTGTAAAAACTGACTCGATAGACTTTAACACACTCTCACTCACCATAAGCGGGATCACACGAAAGAGATATAATACTTTAGGAAGCATTAACATTTTTAGCACGTTTGCTCTCCCTATTATGGAAAGGTGAATGGAGTCTATCCTTTTTAACTCATTTGACATTGAGTCAATCAATGGCTCGAAATTTTCTTTAATTATAGACTCTATAGTAGAGCTGATCCTGACCCCTAGATATATTGCTGAGTCCTCATATCTGTCATCCTATCTAGTTATATTACGGGGGGATGTTATTTGTGTCTTATTTTCATTCAGGAGGTACCCCGAGTACTGCCTGAACTCGGTAGTTATTGCCCTTAGCACCCACATAGCCGCATCCGGGTCTGGAGTCATTATTGCAAAATCATCGACATATGGGAGTACTTTAGTTTCAAATCCGTTACAAATTACTGGTTTGATGCCCTCATGCCCCAGTATCATCCTAATTAACGGACCGATATAGAGGGCGAATAAAATTGTGGAGCAGGGGCACCCTTGGCACGTCCCCAGGGAGATATAGATTACATCCCATCCTCCACTCATTAACTGAAACCTAGCACGGGGGTCCAAATACATTGCCTTTGTTGCCTTTATTATTATTGGACCGAAACCCCATCGCTCCAGTATCCCCCACAAATACAGCCAGGTGACCCGGTCAAAGGCCTTTTCGGCATCAAGAAGGATCATGACGATCCGGCCCCTGTGACAGCATGTGCATCAATGAGCGTGATAGCTCGCCTAATGTGATCTGTTGTTCCTTGTCCCGGAATGAACCCATATTGCCACGGGGAAACCAAACCGCCAATGACCCCTCCCAGCCGATTTGCCAGCACCTTTGCGTAGATTTTGGTGTCTGTATTTATGAGGGATATCGGGCAATATGAACCGGGCTTACCCTTCTTGTGAAAGACAGCTATATTTGTCTCCTTCCAAGAATCTGGCACTACCCCCGAACAAATTATGCCAGAAAATAAGATCGAGTAGAATCGGAGCTACAATTGTCTGGAGGCATTTATATATCTCGAGTGGAATATTATCAGGCCCTGTGGCCTTACCTACAGCTAGATTCTCCAGCGCCTGGCTAATTTCAGTCAGCTCCAGTTCTTTATCTAATTCAACTTTCTCCAGATCAGAGAGCCTATGGCCCAGATCTTCCTCGGTCAAGCTGTAGTAATCCTCCCCATCCGTTGCCTGATATAATTTTTGATAAAAGTTCTTGAACACCCTTCTAATGTCTTCTACCTCCGTATATTCCTGGTTGGCAATTCGAATGTTATCTATCATATTCCTACTAAATCCTTGTCTAATTCTTAGCGCTAGGAGCTTTCCTGCCTGCTCCCCTGTCTCATACATTCTGCCCCTCTGCCTTTGATAATCGTCAGCACTTTTCTGAGCTATCCCTTTGTATACTTCCGTCTTAAGAGCCACGATCTTGGATAAGCTCTCTCCAGCATCCTTCCCACCTATAATATCTTTTACATGCTTTTCTTCTGCCTGGGCTAGCTGTTTCATTAACGCACCCTGTGCCTGTCCACTTTTTTTTCTCTGACTAGCAGAGAAGCTAATTGTTTCCCCCTGTAAGGCTGCCTTTAAGGAGTCCCATACACAATTCCGAGGGGCACTGTACCTATTAATATCAAAATAACTTTGAGCCCAGCTCCTGAGATGGTCTACAAATTCGGGGTCCATTAACAGCCTCAAATGTCCATCTTGACGGGGGGACAGTAGCCAAATGATGTTCGTAGCTTAGGATTAAGGGGTTATGGTCTGCTACTGTCTTTGGCAGTTTAATAATCCCAGTCTTGGCCACCTCTGAAGATGATATAAAAAAGTAGTCTAGCTTATTATATTTTTTAAAAGGGGTATGAGAAGTAAGTAAAGCCCGGGTTATAGGGCTCCTTATCCCCCCAGACATCCACCAAGCTGTGTGTATCAATTATAGCAGACAGAGCTCTAAACACTTTAGGTTTCCGGCCAGTATAAGTTAGCCTGTTATTACCACCCACAAATTCCGCTGAGATATTAAAATCCCGCATATTATTTGGGGCTGAGGCCAGTCCAAGAGTTCCACTTCTAGTTTGTAATAAAGATCTGGTTCGTCTTGATTAGATCCATAAATAGTGCACAAGGTTACCACTATCTTCAATTCCGCAATTGCCCATCTTCCAAGAGTGTCTGCTAAAACGCGCTTACTACCACCCAGATTATTTTGGGCTAGAATTGCGATCCCCCTGACTGTGGAGGTCTGTGCGGAACATACCAGTGCATCAAACCCCTTAACATTTAGAAGATGTCTCTTAGACCAGGGCAAATGGGTCTCTTGTATACAAATTATGTCCAGGTGGTTCATCCCTATAAAGTGCCCTACTCTAGATGCAAAAAGTCGAAACCTGCAAGAAAACAAGCTAATAAAAAAGCATTTCCACCTACTTGTTCACAGTCCGAGCCTGGTCATTCTCCTCCCTTCACTGGGCCTCCAGTGTGGGCAACACATTTATTAATTGACCTCCAGGCCCACATGGACCAGCTCATTACCTCCCATTTCAAATCCTTGTCCTCCAGGATTGATAGGCTAGCCTCACTTATTAACAACACAGGCTTAGGGAGAGCCCAGACAACCAGTGCATCGGGGAACTCGGACATTAGAGCGGGCTTGGGTTCTACCATGACAGCCCCCACAGGTATGAGGTCAGGTGACAGTACCCTCCCTGCAAAACCCTCACATGCCCTGGCTCCTGTAATTGCGCAGAAACCTATTACAGTACCATCTACTCTTGGGCTTCTGCTTGTTATAACGCACTTTTACTTGCACCAGGTCCGACAATGTGTGATCCACATCCCGACCTGATAGCACCAGGAAACCCGCACCCAGTCAGGAGTAGACCTGAATTTATTTCTCTACCGAAATCCCACGAAACTAGCTCAAAAAGACCCTGTCCCTGCCCCCAGCTTTCCCCAGAGGCAGCACCATATGTGGTGGTACTTACGGGAGTACCACCTTTGGCCAGTCCTCTGGGTGAAACCTTTCCCGGGCTAAAGAATAAGGTCACCTTCTGGCTAAACAGGCACAGACCGTTAACGGGATCTGGCCAGGGGGAGATTATATTTGTACGTAGGGTTAGCTGGTTGGGGACCAGACCTAAAGATATCGGTGGTGATTGCGTAATCAGTAACTTCAGGGATCCTATAGTGGTAAAATACATATTAGGCAGTGGTGGGTCTGGCCCTGCGGGTACAATACTCACTAGCCACTTGGGGTATTTTTACTCACGAACTCTGGCACCAGCAGGTCTGAACAACTCCTTTCCTTTTACGGTGATTACGAACCAGAGTATAATATCCCAGTGGGTAACAGATATAGGGCCCTGAGCAATGTGGACTGACCACTAAAAACCAGGGGCGCTGACATAATGGCCCTGAACCGACCCAAGAGATATGTGGTGGGAGGCACAATTGGTGCGTCAGGGCCTATGGAACCTGTCACCAGCCCAATGGTGCACAGCACATCGAGCCTTCCATCATCCCAAAACTCTACATCTCTAGGAGGAGAACGGGTGCTGGCCACACATTCACACATAACACCTATTTCCCTTGGTGCATTGCAACCCCTTGAGGTTCCTTCAGCACAAGCGGCGCCCCGCTCTTCATTGATTGTGTCTTGGAATGTGGCTGGGTTGGGGACAAAGTTACACAATCCACAGTGGGGAGAGTTGATGGATGGTTACGATCTTTGTCTGTTCCAAGAGACCTGGCTCCTGTCTGCCTCTGTTAGGCACTGCAGGGACCTAGGGAAAGGCCATCGGGGAGGGGTGTCTGGGTGGCAGTACATCTGGGTTGCTCAGTAAAGGTAGTTGAATCCAATTGCCCGGACATCCTTTGCATTACACCCGCATTTAAGGATGGCATGGTAGTGGCAGTGATTAACATCTACTTACGCCCCAAACCCCATCAGTGAGGTCTATCCACCCTAGAGGCTCTGGAGGCGCTCTTAGTTTCCTTCCCTTCGTCTTACCACAAAATCATTGGTGCGGATCTTAACTGCCAATTTGAACCGCTCATGGGGATCCCTTCTGTCACTTCGGAAGAGGATGATACTTGGCTCATCCCAGAATGTTCCATGTATCCGGAAAAGCGGTTGCTGCCCCTGCCCCTTGCAATCAACAAGGTGGTTGTAACACACTCTTTAAGGGCCTGCAATGGCAGACTCCTTCCAGACATTCCGGGTTTATGTACTTTCAATAGACCAGGGAAAAGTACGACAATTGATTACATTCTGGTTAATGTGGAATTTTGGGGATATGCAAAAGCCTTTTCTGTAATATGAAGGGTCGATAGTGACCATAATTTATTAACAATGGAATTGGTTAACTCTTTGGGGTACCAAAAAGCATGGGGTGCTGCAGAGGCCTCCACTAATTTGAACTTGCTGCAAGCGGCGGGCGGTAGGCGCCTCAGGTGGGCGAAGGTTGCGCAAGCGCCGGACACGTTAGCTGAGATATATAACCATGTAGCAGGGGCCTTAGTAGTGGTAAGTGACCTGCTCAGTGGCAAACGTGAACCCTCCTATTTTATGGCCTTGCAGCACACTCACAATACGCTTATTAGCTCATTGGCCGATTTTTTTTTTCTTCAACCAAGACTGGTAGGCTTAGGGTAACCAAGCATAACCATTGGTTTAACAAAAACTGTAGGGAGGCGAAAACTACCCTGATAAAGGAGGTGAAAACGGGGACCCAGACAAGTATAAGAAACGCCAGG
Source organism: Lissotriton vulgaris (assembly GCF_964263255.1). Lineage (NCBI taxonomy): Eukaryota > Metazoa > Chordata > Amphibia > Caudata > Salamandridae > Lissotriton > Lissotriton vulgaris. The sequence continues at coordinate 124,799,440 of NC_141685.1, read as the reverse complement.
CAAGCATATAAGAAATTGACTAGAGAGGCCAGGTCTGAGTGGGAGGACGATAGATGGGAAAAAATCAGAGTGGCACTTGACGCCCGGGAATACAGGTGTTTCTGGAATGTGGTCCGTGGAGGCTCGGCCGTAGGGTCGTCTGCTATTATTCCTAATCTCAGTGAAGAGGTTTGGCTTGGCCATTTTAAGCCCCTCTACTCACTTAGACCCTCGGATCCTCGTCTGGTATCCCCCGAGCAATTAAGTATGCCAGAACCAGTCCATCTGAAGGGTATTGATCATGAACGTTTTCCCTGTAGGCTCTTGGAAATTAGGGCGGCTCTCAGTAGCCCGACCCCGGGGAAGGCACCGGGCCTCGATAGGATTCCTGGTGACCTTTACCGGGGCGAGCAGAAGGTGTGGGCCCCATATATTTGCGTCTTTTTTAATGCCATCTTGCAGGGTTTGGAAATTCCCTTGACCTGGCTGGGAGCAGAAATTCTACCCATCTTTAAGAAAGCTTCTCCCCTGGACCTGTCCACTTCAGCTTCAGGAGGACCACGATCCACCACCACCAGCAACAGGTTGCACGCAGAAGCTGGTACAAGATCACAGCCGACCAGCTCGCGACTTCCCTGAGCAAGATCCCACCCACCAGCGCAATGAACCCCAGCCAAGCAGCCACCAACCTCACGAAGTGGATCAGCGACTGCGCAGACGACCTCGCCCCTCTAAAGACCCCGCCTAACAGACCCGGCAGCAAGAAAGCCCCTTGGTTTACCGACGAACTCAAGAGCTCCAAGAAGAACTGCAGAGCCCTCGAGAAAGCCTGGCACAGAGACCCAACACCGGACAACATGACTGCCCTCAAGCTCGCCACCTGGAAACACCACTAACTGATCCACGCCACCAAGAAAACTGCATTCAAGGATCGACTGGACAACAACGCACACAACAGCAAGGAACTCTTCAACATCGTCAAAGAGCTCTCCAACCGCGACGCCGGAAACAACGACATCACCCCCTCGCAAGACCTCTGCATCTCCCTCGCCTCCTACTTCCACAACAAGATCGCGGATATACACAACAGCTTCAGCACTCAACCGACGCACGCCACGACTGAACCACCGCCCTCCACCACCACCCTCCACACCTGGACCCCGATCAGCACCAAAGACACCGTCCGCACGATGAACTCCATCCACTCCGGATCTCCGACCGACCCCTGCCCACACCACGTCTTCAACAAGGCCGACGCGGTCATCGCACCCCACCTACGGGACATCATCAACGCCTCCTTCGACACCGCCACCTTCCCGGAGAGCTGGAAGCACGCCGAACTCAGCGCTCTACTTAAGAAGCCATCGGCCGACCCCACCGACCTCAAGAACTAACGCCCCATCTCGCTGCTCCCGTTTCCTGCAAAAGTCATCGAAAAGACCGTCAACAAACAGCTGGCCGCCTTCCTCGAGACGAACGGATCCCTCGACCTCTCGCAGTCTGGCTTCAGGGCCAACCACAGCACCGAGACCGCCCTGATCGCAGCAACCGATGACATCCGAGCCCTGCTCGACAACGGAGAAACAGCGGCCCTCATCCTCCTGGACCTCTCCGCGGCCTTCGACACTGTCTGCCACCGTACCCTAGTGCAGCGCCTCAGCAACGTCGGAATCCCGGAGAAGGCACTGGAGTGGATCATCTCCTTCCTCGCCGGAAGAACACAGAGAGTCCGCCTCCCCCAGTTCAGATCAGAAGCCACCAAAGTCATGTGCGGCGTTCCTCAAGGCTCCTCGCTCAGCCCTACCCTCTTCAACGTCTACATGAGCCCCCTCGCCGCCATCGCACGCCAGCACAACCCCAACATCATCTCCTACGCCGACGACACCCAGCTGATCCTCTTCCTCACCAACGACCCAGCCACCGCCAGAGCCAACCTACACGATGGGATGAAAGAGGTAGCCAAATGGATGAAGAACAGGCGCCTGAAACTGAACTCAGACAAGACGGAAGTCCTCATCCTGGGCTCCTCGCCCTCCGCCTGGGACGACTCCTGGTGGCCCTGGGCACCGCACCCAAACCGACAGATCACGCACGCAACCTGGGCTTCATCCTGGACTCCTCCCTCTCCATGACCAGACAAGTCAACGCCGCCTCCTCGTCGTGCTTCAACATCCTGCGCATGCTACGGGAGATCTTCCGGTGGATCCCCACCGAGACCAGGAAGACGGTCACCCAGGCCCTCGTCACCAGCCGTCTGGACTACGGCAACTCCCTCTATGCCGGAACCACCGCCAAAATCCAGAAGAGACTCCAGCAGATCCAGAAAGCCTCAGCACGACTTATCCTGGAAATCCCTCGTCGCAACCACATCTCCGGACACCTGCGAGACCTGCACTGGCTCCTGGTCAACAAGAGAATCACCTTCCATCTCCTCACCCACGCACACAAATCCCTACACAACCAAGGCCCAGGATACCTCAACAGCCGCCTCAACTTCTACGCTCCCAAACGCCAGCTTCGATCGACCGGCCTCGCCCTCACCGCCGTCCCCCGCATCCGAAGAGCCACCACAGGGGGAAGGTCCTTCTCCTACCTCGCCGCCAAGACTTGGAACTCCCTCCCAACCCACCTCCGCCTGACCCAGGATCACCTCGCCTTCAGGAATCAGCTCAAGACCTGGCTGTTCGAGCAGTAGCGGACCCCCCCTCCCCTAGCGCCTTGAGATCCTCCAGGTGAGTAGTGCGCTTTACAAATGCATTGATTGATTGATTGATTGACCTGGCAAAATACAGCCCCATAAGTTTGATTGACGTCCTCCAGAAACTCTTTGCCCGTGTCCTCCTAACTAGGTTCCAGAGCTGGATGGACGACCAACACATCCTAACCTCCCTTCAGGCAGGATTCCGGGCAAAGATTTCAACGACCGACCAGCTGTTTAGATTACAGCTGGTTTACTGGAGGACGGTTACCTTAGGGGGGTGTGGAAAAACAGCAATCTCTATTAAATGCCCATGTTGTTAGGCGCAAGATGCCTCTAATTTCCTCCAATAATAGTTACCAAAATAAAGAGGCAGGCGCTGGGAACTGGAAAGAAAGAACAGGTTTATTTCTCGGGAGGAGAACACGTCAGGTCTGACACAAGGGATGTCTTCAGGAGGTGTTCTGACTGTATATCCGTGGCTTGGCCCTTTATACACATTTGTTTCGTTTTATTGCAGGGTAACACATTCCTAACATTACTTTAATGCATCGTAAAACATCTTTGGAATCCCCGCTTCGGGCCCGTTCGAACACATACCCAACAGCAAATGTCCCTTACCCCAATCTCAGCAGGTGATTGCTATCGCGCAGCTGGGCATTCCGGCAGGAGCTGAAATATGCGCAATCAGTCGGATCTCTTGGGGTCGCGGCATTGATCAATTCCGGCCCCTTTGATAGGAGATGAGATTTTATTGTACGGGGGCAATAAACTGTATCTGCAGGGGTTGGTTAGGGCCTGGGATCGGATCGAACAGCCAGGTGCAGGGGAAGAGGCTATCGGAGGGGCCTGTTCGTGCGCGAGGATGAAAGGGCATGTGGGTTTGGCACAGGAAGGGGCTCCGGGGCACGGTCGCGCTGAGGATGCTTTATGATTCTAGCATGTGTGCTTGGGGGTTGCCAGCGTGCGGGGGATGATGGTGAGGTCAGGAAGACGTGTAGGTGTTCGGCAATGTACGAAATGGCCATGGTATCCTGAAATGGTTGCTGCTTACGCGCTCGTAGAGGCATAAGTTGGACAAGATGGCGCCGGTAATGTTCACATCGTAATCTAACTTATAACAGTGCACTCTTTCAACATATCCTAGCCAGCTTGTCAGTTTATATCAATGTCCATAATATCCTGTATCTCTCTGTCATACAGTGCTTTCATATTTTCCAAATTTAGTGTCCAGAGTCTTAGGGCAAATAGAGTTTATACAAAGAGAACATAAGGGCGGTATGCATTGTATCCCCAGGCAGCAACCACATATTACGAAAACTGGCACCAATATTATCATCAACAGTTTCCAGCCCCAGTCTTTCAAAATGTTCCAAAACCAGCTTCCAAGTGTCCAACCTTCGTGTTCTTGATGAATCTCTGATGCCAGCCTGTGAAGGTGTTCGGGTGCCTTGTAGATGGAAGGTGAGTTATCATGGACAAAGGTGCAATAGCTGGCACCGATGATGCGGCATGCCCCTCCACGGTCTGCTAGTACCACCTTTAAAACGAGACGGTTCTGTAAAGCCACCAGACGGACCGCCTGCAGCTCAGCTGTGTTGTTGGTGAGGATGCCTGCTGTGATGTTTAAAGCTGTTTCTATTGCTTGGGTCAGATGTCAGATGGCTTGACTGTTTGCCATCGGACCCCACAGAGGGACAAGTCCTTTTGCTGCATTGAGGAACTGCGATGCGGTGGAGTCTGCTTGCTCTGTGTCTTCGGAGTGCCTTTCTCTGTGATGGCCTGCCGGTACTATGTACGTTGGAGGTAGAACAAAGGCGACGTAGCATGTGCCCCCCCAGCTTCTTGGGAGCCAGGTGTAGGCTTTTGTACTGCAGACAAAGTACATGTTTGGTAATGCAACAAATGATGGAGGATCGGCAGTGTTCAGTGTCCTTTTTATAGAGCAGGAGCTGTGGCCCACTATTTTCGTCCCATGGCCCTCGATGCAGACAAGGCCTGAGACGTTTACCACAGATAAGGCCACAGTCAGATTTGCAGCAGTTCATTTTCGCAGATATGACAGGTGGGTCTGGCTGGGTTGTTGAACACTTGTATTTCGATTTGTTCTTTTTCCGGAATGTTCATTTGAAAGGTTGCATTTGAGGTCAGAGGGCAAAAGGGAGCGGACGTTCTTCTAGTTTTGTTCAGCCAGAACTCATTGTAGAACTGTTTGATTGTTCCATCGGATGTGGTGTTGTCTTTATAGCTCTCTTGCAGGAGCATTAACCAGGCAAGGCAGGACCCATGAACTGAGAAGGGTGAAGGGATGAAGGGGATGGAGTGTTCAGTTGCATGAGGTAGCAGCCCACAGACCCAACAGTTTGTGGCCTTGGTGGCAAGATTGTGCTGGTGCTGTAATTGTACGAAGGAGTTGTTCCAGAACTCCTTGCGTCGTTCTCGGAGATGTGGTGACAGTGATACCAGATAGTATTCTTTTTCCGTGGTGGGTTGCACGGTCGGTGTCAGTGTTTGGTATGTGGAGGAGTGTGGCTCAATGATTAGAGCGGCATGATGAAGAGTTCTGGCCCGGGACCAGGGTTCAATTCCCGCCTCGGTGGGACTTGGGCTCAATTTCCTCGAACCTGATAATTCTCGCCTCAGTGCCTATTCTAATCATGGGTCCCACGCTGTAGCTTGCTTAACCTCCGCACCGGCCCCACCAGCGCTAGGATGCCTGGCTTCACCCTGGGGGTGCCAAGGAGTAGACACTTCACAGGGAAAGCAAGGAAGGGTTCCACAGCGGTATGAGTAATAGCGCCAGGAAACCGCTTGGTGACAGTGCGCTCTACAAATACCTTGACATTTACATTTACATTTATTTACATTTTGGTGAGCAGGAGCACTCTCTTCTATGATCCAGACTGTGACCATTAGTAAGAGACTGGCAAGAGATGCTCTGAGGAGTATGATTGTCTTTATGCTGTGGATCTTGGCAGTCTTGGTGTTGTTGCGGCGGTTCTTCGGATGTCCGGGAGCTTCCATCGCCTTCAAGATGCTCGGTGACTGGCAGGACCACATACTTTTGTCTAGTGTTTCTCATGGTAGCCTTTGTAGTGTTGGCTACCGCTCTGAGACTTTTGACTTAGTTAGTGGTCTGCTTCGTCGGAGCACTCTCCTTTCGTCGCAAGCTGTACCCTTTTCTGGATGGCACTGTGGGGTCTGGAAACTCAGTTAGTTCAAGTGTGTCTGTTTCAGGGTAACAACTCAGGGCTGGTCGGTCTTTGGTCTGGAGCTCTTCTTGGGTGTCCACGTCTTCATTCGTTGCCAGTGTTGGTGATATTATCTTACAATGATGTGCATGTAGCCAATTGTTCTTTCCTTCCACTCGAAGCGCAGTTCGGGTGGTGATCAAGACTTGCCAGGGGCCCGTCCACCTGGGTTCTAGACTCTTTGATCTCTGAAAGTTTTTAATTAGGACATATTCTCAAGGTTTGATGTTGTGTCCGGGACCCCTGGACGCGTCTGGTATGGCTTGCTGCACCTGTTGGTGGATAACAGTTAGTTTGTTCATTAATTTGTGCAAGTAATCGGACATTAGTATGTCCGGGACATCGTGGATGGAAGTTGGCTTTGGCGCCGCCCAAATGTTCATAGGCCGGCCAAAGACAACCTCGTACAGAGTCAATTGGTGTCTGGTTGGAGTGGAGCGCATTGATAGCAATGCCAGTGGGAGGGCATCGGGCCATTTCAGTCCAGTGGTGGCAACTATCTTTGCCAGTTTTAACTTCAGTGTGGCGTTGCCTGCAGATTGGGGGTGAAAAACGGCATGGAACTTTTGCTTTACTCCCAACCCTTTCAGTATCTGTTGGATAACTTCGGCTACGAAGTGGGGGCAATTGTCGCTCCATAAAATTCTACAGAGGCCGTATCGGGGGAAGAATTCCTTCAACAACACCTTTGCAGTAGCTGTTGTGGTGTTGTCACGAGTGGGGTATGCTTCCACCCATTTGCTGAAGGTGCACACAATAACTAGGACGTATTTCAGACCATGGCACCTCTCTAACTGTATGTAATCCATTTGGAGGATCTTAAAGGGATGGTCCCCTTTCCCGGGTTGTGTTGCAGGCACACCATGCATCGTATCCAGTCAGCCGGGCACTCGTCAAATGTTGCGTCTTAGTCTGGTTTAGCAATGTGTGACTGCATGTGCTACTAGCACGGTGATGGGGTTGGAGAGTACTATTCCCTCGCTCTGTCGTATGGAGACTGCTGCAGCTGCTACAGCGCGCAAGCACGCGGGCAGAGCTCTAGCTACTGGGTCAAGGGTGGAAGAGAAATACGCACAGGGGCGTTGCTTGTGGCCAATTGATTGTGTCAGGACAGATAATGCACATCCCTCCCTTTCGTGTGTGTAGAGGAAAAACAGTTTTGAGTAGTCTGGTGTCCCTAGAACAGGTGCTGAACAAAGGGCATCTCGTAATTCCTTGAATGCCGACTGGCATTCGGGTGTCCAAGGGAGTGGAAAGGGTGTGTCTTTGGCTAGGAGGGAGAAAAGGGATTTGACGATGAGGCTGAAGTTTGGTAACCATTGTCGACAGAATGAAGTGAGGCCTGTCAGTGAGTGGACTTGTTTCTGGTTTTTGGGGGCAGGAGTGTCTAGAATGGTCTGGATCATGTCTGGTGTGAGCGTTCTCCCTTCTTTTGACAAAAGGTGTCCTAAATACGTCACTTGTGATTGGCAGAATTGCAGTTTCTTGCAGGAGACCTTGTGACCATTCTTGGCTAGAAAATGAAGTAACTGAATGGTGGCAGTGGCCGCTATTGGAGTGGTGTCTGCTGCTAGCAAGATGTTGTCTACGTATTGTATCAGTGCTACTCCGTCTGGCAATTGTATGGCATCCAGCTGTCTTTTGAGTGCCTGACTATAGATGCTCGGACTTTCTGTGTACCCCTGGGGTGCTCTACAAAATCTAAATGAGCGGGATCTGAGTGTAAATCCAAAAAGATAGCGTCAGTCCTCATAAATGGGTATAGAAAAGAATGTGTTTTTGAGATCGATAACAGTGAAAACAGTGGCCGTTGATGGGATGAGGGTCAGGATGGTGGTAATGTCAGAAACTGAGGTACCGGGTTTTTAGGAACCCGGTGGTGCCAGGGGAAAACACCCAAAGACCTCTTGAGTTCTTCCTGTTCTGGACCACAGAAACACGGAGTCTTCTAGGTGATGTCAAAGATCGAGTTTTATTGCCTGCAACCAAGTAACAAGCGTCCTAGAAGTACAACAGCACGGTTTGTATATTCTCAGGAGACTGTTCGTTTTTACAGAGCCAGCCTTCTCTTTTTATACACAATATTACACTTCAGGCAAGAATTCTTTGTTTTACGATGCAACCATATACATATTTTTACAACAAAGAAAATGCAAAGTCATGAGGGTCAGCCTACATTTTCGTATGTCCAGTTCGTGATAGATTACCCGGCCAGGCCCAGAACTACCATCAGATATCGATGAAACCCCAATAAAATCGGGCACCTCCTCCTTGTAAAACTAGCCATAAGGAAGAAACAGGGACAGGTGTGTGTATGATAAAGCGTGGTTTGTATGCAGTGAATGGTTTATGACATGTTGTGCCTTGATGCTAATCTCGCTCGGCCAGTGGGTTGGGGACTGCCCGAACAGGTTTGGCTGGAGGCGTGAAGGCAGCTCGCCCAGGTCAGAGAAGAGTCAGGAAAGGTGGACGTGTCCTTTCAGCTCGAATTCGGCCTCGGTCAATTGACTATGTAAGGGCAACCACAAGATGGATTATTATTATTATTATTGCATTTCTTATATAGCGCCAGAATCGACCCCCGAAGGGGTATCTCCGCGCTTGCCTTGGGAACCCGTCCTGGTTTTTCCCTGTGAGATAGCCCCTACAGGGCATCCCCAAGGTGAAAGCCAGGCATCCCGCCGCAGGGGGGCCATTGTGGAGATTAAGCAAGCTTAATGCCCAGAGTTGCATAGTGTGAACCCATGATTAGGTCAGGCACCGAAGCGAGAATTATCGAGTCCGTGGACATTTGAGCTCAACACCCTGCCGCGTCGGGAATCGAACCCTGGTCCCGGGTCTGACCTCTGCTTCAGGGTCTGCCTGCTCTAACCAGTGAGCCACACTTCTCCAGATGCCGCTCACAAAATTGAACCCGAGGGTTCGAGACAGAAACTACTGTTTTAAGGTGATTGCATGGCTCGATCATGATGCAAATGCGCAGGTGTAATGTCCTAGTCATTACCGGTCTACCGATACCAAATTCGTCATGGTATGATGATATTTTCTGACACGAGTGTTGGACCTCGGTACCATATTATAGCAGGGCCCACAATTTTCAGAACCACAGACCCTCCTTTTGCCCGTATATAGGCAATAACTCATGCTAATCTGAGTCCAAATCTGTATTCATGAAGTCATGGAGATGCTGCTGTAGCATCATCCTGTTGCTCAGTTCGTCCCTGGACACAGGCTTCCTTACACATGATGTAGCACAGAGGCCACATATTGCAGGAGCGCACTGCACACACAGGCAGAACATAAACAGAATGGCTAAGATCATTCCAATGAATATCAGAATTTTCCATCCCCAAGCAGATATCAGTTCTCAGAACCACCCCAGTAAGGACCAGTCCCCTTTTTCCACATGAAGGGACTCAGAGATCTTATGCAATTTGGAGATGGCCTGGTAAACTGTCGGAGCGTTATCTGGGATAAAAATGCAGCAACTGGTTTGGATCACTTTACATACCCCACCACGGTCTGCAAGTATGACATCTAGGGCAACCCTGTTCTGAAGAGTCATAAGGCGGTCTGACTGGAGCTCTGCAGTCAAGTTACTAAGGGCACCAGCCGTTTCAATCACGGCGGATTCAACTACCCTCGTCAGTTGGCGAATGTTCCTGCTGTTCACCATAGGCCCCCAAAACGGCAGAAAACCTTTTGCGAAATCTCCAAACTCCTGTTCCGCAGTGTCGTCTTTACTCACAACACCTCTAACTGTCCTTGTCCGATGGTAATCTGCCTCGGCCGTGTAGGTGGGTGGCAGCAGGAACGAGATAAAACATGTGCCCGAGAAGTCAGGGGGCAACCATGTATATGCTCTATCGTGGCAGACGAAGTAGGTACCCTTAGCTGCTAGGAATGAAGGAGAGGTCTGAGACGAGAAAACGTAAGTCTCAGTACAAACACTCTTCCCTAACTGAGCTCCAGGGTTTTTGCCATTTCCCTGCAGACATAGGTGACCTTGGTGGGGTACTATCCAGATTGGGGAGGATTTCTTCGATTTCTGACTCTCAGTCAAGGAAATTACATATTGGGTTATATTCCATCTGCTGTAAGGCGTCAATTCATCTCTGGGAATTGTTTTATATGTGTTGATATCCCTACTCATATTTCTAATTCCCGCCACTAGTGCCTTGTTGCTTGAGTTTTTTCCTGGGACATATGGTTCGAGGGCAAACAGGAACATTGCTCGAAATGCCCACAGAGAACCATGGTAGCCAAATGGCAGGACAAAATACGGTATACCCTTGTTTGTCGTGTATGGCATGAGGCCACATACCCAGCAATTCGTGGTGTTCATTACAGACTGGTGCTGGTGTAAGAGCTGGACGAATGAGTTATTTACAAATTCTAATTTTCTGGCAGACTCGTGTTCAGGCAGAGGGTGAAAAGAGTGCGGGGAAACAGTAGGAGGAGGTGTGGGCTGCGTAGTGTATGCAAACGAAACTTGAAAAGTGAATAAAGCATAACCAATCAAAAACATCATTATGCTACACATCATTAAAATACATATTATTAAAAATTGTTTTCTTGCCATCACAGTGCATATTGTCTTTTCAAAGTTCGCTGATCTAGCAGGTCTCTCCATCTTTGGAAACTCCATCCTCTAAGTTGCTGCCCGCGGTGGGAGATTGATTCTGCTAAGGAGTGCTTCTGTTCAGTCCAGGGTAATTCCTTTAGACCCGTGGTTCCCAAACTGTGCGCCGCGGCTCCCTGGTGCGCCGTTATGAGTTGCCAGGGGCGCCGCGGCACGATGTGGGCAACATGCAGAGTGGAGCTGCAGGGGCTCTTAGAAGGCGTGAAACAACAGCGAGGCCTCATTAACATGCAAAAGGTCTTTTAAAGACCTGTTAAGTGCTCGTGTGCGGCTATGTGTGCACCCAGGATGCTGTCTCATCCTGGGCTGCCACACACGATGGGGAGGCGGAGGAGTGGGGGGCGGGGGGCGGGGTCGGGGGCTGAAGCCGTTTGAGTCCAATGGGTGTTGCGCGTCCGAGGGCACAAAGAGAAGACATGGAATGCTTTATTTTCTGCGTGAAGTTGACTCTGCAAAATTTGAAGAAATTGTAATCTTTATTGCCTTATCCCATACTTTCTGCATCTTTATTTACAAGGACCATAGCCCTTGGAACTCTCACTTGTCACTTATCCTTGTGGAAAAATGTACCGGAACGTCTGCTCTGGCATGTGACAGCCCTGCTCAACAATATTCACATCCTAACTTTGCGAGTATGGAATGTATTTTCCTTGTCGGGAACTCCACTTTCCCACGATTGAAGCATGGAAAAGGTTTTTGCTAATCGGGTCCTAGAATTGTGAGGCTAGTCCTGGAGTCCGAACAAGCTCTGTGGGCTCCTGGCCTTCCTTATATCGTTTATTGCTAGCTCCATCCTGTAGCAAGCAATAATTTTCTGCTGACTCTCGAGTCACCGGCTTGTGCTGAAAACTGACCCCCTGCTTCAGCAGGAATAAGAAAGAAATTTGTAGCATTTAATCAACTGCAGCCTTCCGTCGTGACGTCATAATCCTACCACTGCTATTTAAGGGTATTTTAATCGTTGAATGGATGATAAACTCTTAAACCCTACTCCGAGCTAAAGTGCTATTTTAACGCAGGTGGCTGTTCATACCAATTGGTAAGATAAGAGAGGGAGTATTGTTTGACCCAGTACAGAGATCGGATGGGTTCATATACACATGTTATGTTTGGGGTGAGAAGTATTGCTAGTCATGTGAAATAAATACTTATTGATGATACCAGATTTCCACAATAGATGTGAGGGCAGGCCCGGGTCTCTGCTGAAGCAATTACATTATCATACATCAGGGGTAACAAGTGCTATATCAATGCAAACCTGTCTTCCCCTTCTATCCCTCCGCTATCGTTCTCACTCCAAATAACTGACTAATATCCACCACTGAAATTACTTCAAATTTCACCATATTAATTCACCACTAATCCTTTATAGGCTTCCTGAATAGCGTGCGTCAACAGCGCTATATAAATACAAACCTTTTTCCTCCTCTAACCTTCTGCTATCATTCCAAATCCAAATGACTGACTAACCTATCCACCACTTAAAATGTACTTGCATGTTTCACTATTCTAATTCAACACTAATCCTCTATGGGCAGTCTCAGGGCAAGAGGGAGAATGGAGGAAAGGGGCAGTCTCAGGGCACGAAGGGAGCAGGCAGGGAGGAAAGGGGCAATCTCAGGGCACGTAGGGAGAATGGAGGAAAGGGGCAGTCTCAGGGCACGAAGGGAGAAAGCATGGAGGAAAGGGGCAGTCTCAGGGCACGAAGGGAGCAGGCATGGAGGAAAGGGGCAATCTCAGGGCACGTAGGGAGAATGGAGGAAAGAGGCAGTCTCAGGGCACGAAGGGAGAAAGCATGGAGGAAAGGGGCAGTCTCAGGGCACGAAGGGAGCAGGCATGGAGGAAAGGGGCAGTCTCAGGGCACGAAGGGAGCAGGCATGGTGGAAAGGGGCAATCTTAGGGCACGAAGGGAGAAGGCATGGAGGAAAGGGGCAATCTCAGGGCACGTAGGGAGAATTGCGGAAAGGGGCAGTCTCAGGGCACGAAGGGAGAAAGCATGGAGGAAAGGGGCAGTCTCAGGGCACGAAGGGAGCAGGCATGGAGGAAAGGGGCAGTCTCAGGGCACGAAGGGAGCAGGCATGGAGGAAAGGGGCAGTCTCAGGGCACGAAGGGAGCAGGCATGGAGGAAAGGGGCAGTCTTAGGGCACGAAAGGAGAAGGCATGGAGGAAAGGGGCAGTCTTAGGGCACGAAGGGAGCAGGCATGGAAGAAAGGGGCAGTCTCAGGACACGAAGGGAGAAGGCCTGGAGGAAAGGCATGGACAGACGAGGTAGTCTGAGAGCACGAAGGGGGCTGGGATGGACAGAAGGGGAAGTCTGAAAGCACAGTGGGAGCAGGCATTGCCACATGGGTCAATCAGGGGGCACAAATGGAGCAGTCATGGTCACAAGGAGCAGACTGAGTGCACGAAGAAAGGAGGCATGCACAGAAGGGTCAGTCTGAGGGTGCGGGGGCAGGCATGGACAGAGGGGGCAGTCAGAGTGCACAGGGGCAGGTATGGACAGAAGGAGTAGTCAGGGGTATGGGGCAGGCACGGATAGCAGGGTAGTCTCAGGGCACGACGGAAGCAGGCATGGACACTAGGAGCAGACTAAGTGTGCGACGGGAGCAGGCATGGAGAAGGGTAGTCTGAGGACACAAAGGGAGCAGCATGGATAGAAGACAGAGTCAGAGGACACAAAAGGAGCAGGCATGGAAAGAAGTGACAGTCTCAAGACACGAAGGGGACAGGCATGGGTAGAGGGGGCAGGAGAGGTCACAAAGGGAGCAAGCATGGGCAGAACGGGCACTCCTAGCGCAGAGCCAGCCACAAGGCATAAAACAGAGAAGGGGGAGACATCCGGGGGCAGGGGGAGAGGGTTGGCAGGGGGGAGAGGGTTGGCAGGGTTCTGGCAGACAGGGGGAGGGGTGTATTAAATTAATTTCGGCGTGCGTGTTTGCCTGTTGGGTGCATTTTTCCTCCAGTATGCAATGATAACACCGTCTTAACTTGGTGGAATTTAACTCCAGATTAACGAGAGTTCTACTGGGTTTGGTCTAGAATAGATTCGAAAAATGACGATGGCCCTGTCTGTAAACGCACATTTGAAGATGTTTTTGTAAACAAAATACACTTTTTTAAATTTCATTGTAAATGCATATTCCATATATTCAATAGGGAATATGCATTTACAATTACATAAAAAGAAAGTGTATTTTGTTTAAAAAACATCTTCAAATATGCGATAACAGACAGGGCTATTGTCATTTTTCTAAACTATTCTAGACCAAACCCAGTAGAACTCTCGGATGGTCCTTGAAAGGAGAAGGCATTCAAATATTACTGAAACATCAGTATGGCACTGGCTTCAATACATCCTCCCACGCCTGAGTTCACAACGCATTTACATTCTCGATGAGAGAAAACGTATCAGCACATAAAGCAAAAGTTTGTTTTTCCCCTTTTACAACTGTTATCTTTTTATTTTGTTACAAATATGATAAAATACCTTCATTGCATCCCAATTAATTTAGGGAAAACAACAGGAAGTACTCCCGAGGTCGGGCTTACATCCCCACCCACCCGTCCACCGGTAAAAAAATGGGGGGAGCCACGGCCAACTGCCAATTAGATCAAGGGAGCCACGGGTCAAAAAAGTTTGGGAACCACTGCCTTAGACCAACCAGAACTGTCGACCTAACCGTCTCCAGCTGCACTCCAAAGACTGTGGCAACCGCGACCCTAGCAGCAGAACCGGATGGCGGTTTGAAAATCAAAAATGAGCAAGTTTCCTGGATGAGAGAGCTGCACAATCAAAAATAGTTCTTGGGGGAAAGAAAACTTTGTTAGTTTATTTTTATTAGTTCGTTTTTTTTGGCCTCAGATTATATCGTTTTTTACCTGGTATGGTGTGGTCTTCAAACAAGACTTCAGGTTCTGTAGTGTCCAACTGCATTGACGGTGGCACAAATCCTTGCAGAATATTATCACTCTCCTTTTCTGTAGCAGTTCCTTTCAAACGTGCATCACTGAAGGGTAAGAAACGAGGCACAGATTCAGTCTCTGAGTCGGCGACACCCTTCTGTACCCACCGGTCATAGGGCAGAGGTAGAGGGATCCGTTCACAATGGATCCCGTGGATCCAGTTCTTCTTTCCTTCCACCCGAACGGCTGATCTTGTGGAAAGAAGGACAAGCTGTGGGCCGGTCCACCTGGTCTGTTTGTTCTTTGTTCGCTGAAAGTTTTGCACCAGGACCCAGGTGCCAGGTTCAGTTGTGTGTCCTGGATCATCAGACGCTGGCGGAGAGGAACTGTGGACCTGTTGGTGTAAAACACGCAATTTAGTTGTCAATTCGTGCAAATAGTCAAGCAGTACAGGATGCTCTATCTCCCTGAGCTTTTTGGGCCTTGGCACTCCCCATATGTTGGCCGGGCGGCCGAACACGATTTCGTGGGGACTAAGTCCCATTCTAGAATGAACAGTCATTCTGGTGGATAGGAGTGCCAAGGGCTGGGCGTCTGGCCATTTAAGGCCTGTGCTGGCTTGGATCTTGGCTAATTTCAACTTGAGAGTGCCGTTATAGCACTCTACTAATCCAGCTGATTGGGGGTGATTTGCAGCGTGGAACTTCTGGTGTATGCCTAGACTCTCACACACTCTCTTCATCACTCGTCCCACGAATTCACTCCCATTATCGCTCCAGGCCACTCGAGGCATTCCGAACCTAGGGAAGAATTCTTTGACCAGGGCTTTTGCTGTGGACAAGGCAGTATTTTCCTTAAGGGGATACGCCTCCACCCACCTGGAAAAGGCACAAACAACAACGAGTACGTATTTTAGATTGTTGCACCTCTCCATGTGGATGAAATCTAGCTGCAAAACCTCGAACGGATACGTTGGAGGCGCAAAATGACCAGCTGGAGTTGGAGTTCCCTTGCCAGGATTGTACTTCGGACACACCATACAGTTCTTGACCACATTCTCTGCACATTTTGGGATGCCACTATTCTGCCATACTGGGGCCAACAACTTACAGATCCCTTTCACACTGATGTGAGCCATCCCATGAGCCATTGTCACCACTGCAAGCACATACGCGTCGGGTAAAAGCCATCTCTGATGCTCTGATAATTCGACCCAACAACCATTCGCATCCAATCTAAACTTGCTTTCTCTCCATTCATTCACCTCTTTCTCAGTGGCCTCGGATTGTATAGACTTCACACTCTCAATTGTGTCCTCACACATGCCAACATCACCAATCCATCTCGCGGGACCCGCAACATACATTCGACTCATCACATTCCTTGCAGTCTCTTTTGCAACTTCATTGGCAAATGCGTTCCCACGACCAACATCATCTTGAATCTTTTTGTGTGCACTGCATTTCACAATCGCAACTTGTAGTGGCAAGGTCAGTGACTCGAGAAGCTCGTTAACTAGCTGACCATGTTGGACTGGGTGTGCAAACAGGGCCTCTAAACAGATGTTAATAAGATTCATGTTTCCACTAACCAGTTTAGAGTACAACCTTGCAACATTCCAGCTTAAGATGAGGAGGTCTGAACTTGCTGAGGCCTTCGTTTGCATAGGGGGGATAAGTGGGTTGTGGGAATAGCACACTCAGTTACTGGCAGGGCATGAGGTAACCTAATCTCAGGTTCAGTATTTTCCCCGAAAGTTGATAGTCAGTCTTGGGACTCTAATCCAGATAAGGCCTGGAACCTAATAGAGGTAGTAATTCAAGAGGAATAGTTGGTGAAAGGAGCATGACTTGGTTTGTAGAAATAACCAAGGGGTAGTGCGCTTATGTTAGTGCTATTAGGTGTTATGAATTCGCAACCCCTTAATAGGTGTCTCACCAAAGAAGGTCTGCGAAAGTTAATTAGAATACTTTACCTTTCGATATTTTTTGTAGATGCACTGACTCACCCAACCCTGCGTGCCATAATAATATCCTTTATTTCGGATATATGGAAGCTTCTTTTCCTTGATAGCCAGTCCGCACATTTATTGCGTAGCTGGTCCCATGACTCATGCTGATCCCTCTTTAAAGTAGGTACTCCTGCCAGTACCAACACATAAGGGTAAGCAAGCAGCGGGCGGCAGACTCAGGACATCCTGATTAGCCATTCATACTTGGGGCGGCAGGAACATTAATGCACAAGGTACTAGACAGCCTGTTCTGATTTGAGCCACTGGGCCTGTTTAAACTATTAGCACCATCCTTTGGTATTTGAAATGGTTATTGGTATAGGGGTGTGGGGGGACCCATTCCTATCTATGGGCAATTGAGGCAGCCCCTGGATTGATCGTATATCGGGTGAAGGGTGATTGCGGGAGCAGTAACTCTGGCGGTTTGCAACACAATTTCGGCATCAAAAATACTCATACCAACACCTACACTATCAATGGCCCTGCTCCCATCAACCTCTTTGATTTCGGCCACCTTTTCCCCCACTGTCCCCTTAAAATGTTTGGCTACTAAAATAGCCACCCGCCTTCTTATCCAAGGTAGATGAAGAGAACAGCTGGGGAAAGAGTTGTGATCTCATTCTGTGCCAATCTTTGGAGAGGAGCTGTGTCTTTTGGAGGAGGCACACATATGCCTCCATGTTATCCAGGTAGGAAAGGATGGATCTCCTTTTATTGGGATTGTTGAGACCTCTCGCATTTAGAGTGAGAATTTTCAGTGTGGGCTGGGAAATATTGTGTCATAGTGAGTGCACCAGCTTTTGCCTGTATTTGGGTCCCTGTGATCCCTCTTATCCCTGAGCTCCCAACGTCTGCCCGGTCTCCATTGCCCCGTGATCCTCTCTTCAATGCCTTTAACCTGCATATCAGTTCTCCATCCTCCCCTCCCTAACCCAAACTTAGAAACCCATTAACCTCAAATTGTCTAGGACCCGCCATTCGTACGTGCGTATCCTTGGAAGTCGGAATAGTTGGAAATGTGTGTGGCCTGTTCCACATGTCTCTATACTCCCCGTGTCTCTACGCTACCCGCAGACTTCTTCGCCGCCCACCAAGCCTTGCAAATGTCACTTATCTGTCCCTCAATCATTCACGCTTTGAGTCATGTAGTGTTCCTCTTATACCACGTGCAATTCACCCTCTCCAAAGCCTCAAGAATTCCTGGGTGTGAAGGGCGGCTGATTCTGATTGGGTGCTTGATAGTTTTCCAGAAACTCATGTTCTTGATTGTTCATGTTTGTCAGTAGTTAATGAAACACGCCCAGGCGTTTTATCTCTTCAGTTGACACAAGCTGCAATATAAGTTTCTTTGTCGTTTCCAAAAAATATGAATTGCCAACGAGCCTCTGTAGGTCAAAGAATGGAAGGGCTGGGGAACTGTCAGTCATCTCACTGCTAAGCAGAGCAGTGTCATGCTTCATCCTGCATCAGGCCTCTGATTTTGACCATCATCGCTTAGAACACTGGGACCTTAGAGACCATCCTTTTAATGAGAAAAACAAAACTACAAGTCCCATAAGCAATAGTGGTGGAAGGTGTCACACATGACCTAAGACAACATCCAATTCAGCACATCCAGTTCCATTTTTTAAGTATTTCACACAATATTTAATTTATAACCTTTGTTTTTTATGGTCATGAGTTACCAGAATACTAAAAATGTGTCTTTTATTTTCAGGGTCAATTAAGTGATGGTCACCAGCCTGGAAGCTCTGTTAATTCTTCAGTATTTGTCATTGATCTCCATGTGTGGCTGATTTGGGTCTGCCCCTGCATCGTTCCCGATAACTCGCACAGGTAGGGAGCTTGTCGCAGCAACATGATAACCCCATACTCATCTGTAAGAAGTGCGCTCTGAGGCAGGTATCCGATCATTTTTGTGAAACAAGGAAGGGCCAATATCTGCTACATACATTTGTTACAATATAACAGTCAAATCTCAGTATACTGTTCCAGAGGTTGAGTCCCAGCGACTTTATCTGTAACTGAACGCAGACACCCTAGGAAGCATGTGCTTTTAAGGCAAGTAGCGTTCACTCACCTGAAGGTGACATGCATCATCACTGGGCTATACTCCTACAGTGCATCACCACCCCCTTTTGTACCGCTTTTGGCCGCCATAAGTGTGGCAGGGTATGCTCAGACGTGAGTCCCTTGCTCACTTTGCTATGGATTCAAGCAAGCCGGGCTGAAGATGGCTGGAATGCCAGAATCCGGTCCTCGGAAGCTTGTTTCCGGTCCAGGGAAGACATGGCTTGGCAGTTCGGGCTGGACTGTTTCCATGAAGCACAGGGTCAGACTGATTTGCATATGGCCATGTCTGAACTGGGGTGGCAGAGTGGGCTTAAGAACGGTGATGATTGACTCAGATGCTCCGTCCATCACCACCCCCTTTTGTACCACAGTGTCTGGCAGGCACCACAAGAGGGCACTTTGTTGCAGATCTTTTATTAAGTACGCCGGATGAGCATAGTAGGACAGAGGATGTTGTGTCATAAGATGTGAGATAGGTGAAAGCCTGAATATAAGATCAACCAGTTGCCACAATATAGTTAATGTGATCTTCCTGGTCCATGTTGAGATTAAAAACAGTGGCAGAGAAATTGAATAACTAATGGCCCCTATCTCTGTGTGAAAGTATCGAACACCTATGGACCTGCTGGTAAGCTGGGGTCTATACTTCAGGTCAACTTTTTTTATGCCGTGTGTAGTCATGGAGCAATCTGTTGGCATTTCATCAGGACCAAGTATGGGAAAATTGGTAAATGTGACCTAATCTTCTCCATAGCGTGAGGAGCTCTGTAACTCAAAGCCCTGCACCGTGCATAGGTGATAAGGTGCCTATTACCATCTGGCTACCACAGGTGAGCGCTGTCTAACAGAGTGCACTACATACGGTAACCCTCCTAAAATTCAGGACACACTGACTTATATAATAGCGAGGACGCCGCATCAGAGGGCAACTGGTTTGAAAAGCACATGCTTCCTAGGGTGCCTGCGTTCAGTTAGAGATAATGTCTGTGGGACTGAACCTCCAGAACAGTATACTGTGAGTTGATTTACATGAAGAATGTGTATACTGGACTGTCATTTTCCTCAGCATCTCTTGTGCTATGTAAAATAAAACACAACACATCTGGAGGCGAAGACATCTATCATACATTTAATGCAAAAATAGCAAAAGGCCAAGCAAACCAACAAGTGACAATTGTCTTTGCAATGGACGAGACCACCCTAAAGCAAGTTGGAGTATATAATGCTAATGCTACACAATGCGTTTTTATACACTTTTCTCCTAATACAAGTCAATGAAACGTGAACACGTGATAGAAACAGTTACTGAAACGACACTAATGAGTAGGAGGCAGGATCTTCTCTCGAGAGGAATGTGAGGAGTCCGTGAGGTGCAGATAAAAGATACACAGACAAGCTGCAGAATTCACTGTTTCTGGAAATAACACTTCTGTTTGTCAATATTCAATTTACTACAAGATGCAGGAAAGTGTGCAGATGGACATCACTAAATAAAATGGTTCTGGGCCCTAATAGAATCATGTAACTTTGCAGGCATATTAAGGCGAACAGTCACATCAAATTAATATAACAATATTGTAATTTGGTAATGCAATATATCAATGCACGTTGTGGCATTCATGTGTAACCAATTATCAGTATTAAAGAAACCAGTATATCCAGTTATGCTTTTCTCAATTCCTTCTTCCTAGAGGCCACCCCTGCTGCTATCCAGCTGTATTCGGTGCCTCCTGTGACCTGGAATCCTGCATTTAATCAATACCAAAGGTCGTCAATGCTTCTAGCCAACTCCGGTCACTGGTGCCACTCGCATCCCACCAACCATGGGCCTGTTATTCTTTTAGCCGGCTCCAGTCAGTAGTGGCCCCTTGGGCCTGTATGTAAGCCTACTAGTCAGCACCTGTTAGTACTGGCCCTTGGGACCTGTTATCATTCTAGCCAACTTGAGTCATTAGTAGCACCTTGGGACTAGTGATCATACTAACCAGCTTCAGTCAGTATTGGCTCCCTGAGACCTATTATCCTGCTAAGTAACTCCAGTCAGTAGTGACCCCTGTACCTTAAATCCTGCAAATATTCAAAACCAGAGGTCAACTCTAATGCCAACCAGTTCCAGTCAATATTGACATGCATTGTTACCCTGCCTGCAATGAATACCAGAGGCCAGCGTTGTTGCTAGCCAGCTCCAGTCACCAGTGCCCGTCACATATTATCCTATATAGGATCAATGCCCAAGGCCTGTGCAGCTGCTATAATCAGCAAGGCTTAGGCCCTAATAACCCTCACCCCACATGGTATATTAGCAATGTAATTTATTTACATCACACGGTAGGTACCGCACTATTTCACAGGATCCCATAAGTTGGCAGGGTATGCTCAGACGTGAGTCCCTTGCTCACCTTGCCACTGGATTCAAGCAAGCCTGGCTGAAGACGGCTGAAATGCCAGAAACCGGTCCTTGGAAGCTTGTTTCCGGTCCAGGGAAGACATGGCGTGGCAGTTCGGGCTGGACTGTTCCCATGAGGCACAGGGTCAGACTGATTTGCACATAGCCATGTCTGAACTGGGGTGGCAGAGTGGGCTAAAAAACGGTGATGGATTAAACCCAGATCTTTTGACTGGGTGTGAGTGTTTGATTGATTCAGATGCTCCCTCCATCACCACCCCCTTTTGTACTGTCTTGCAATTGAACAGCATAATATTAGGGGTCCAAATGTGGGACCTCCAATCCCCCGCTGCATAAGTCCTGGTCAGTGTGGCCAAAGCCATTCTGCTATGTGTAATGGCCTTGTTGAAAGATTTATCAAGACCATGAAGGGCATGATCGTTGGACTTCCTGAAAAACTCAAAAGAAGATGGGCTGTCTTACTTCCATGCCTGCCTTTTGCCTATTGGGAAGGGCCACAGAAGGGAGTGGGGTCCTCCTTATTTTAGCTTATGTTTGGGTTTCCTGTCGGGTTCCACTGTGCCTTGTGAAGGAGGGATTGGAGAAACCTCTTGTTGAACCTTAGCAGATATAGTGGACTATGTGCTTGGCGTTTGCTCCAGTATGTATGAGTACGTGGAAAAAGCAAGCAAAAACGTTGCGGGCAGCCTAGAGCTCCAGAAGCTCTGGTAATGCCAAAAGGCTGCTATGGTTAAGTTCCAGCCTGGACAGATGGTGTGGGTTTTGGGTCCTGTAGCTCCTAGGGCTCTGCAAGGTAAGTGGAGTGGACCCTACCCTACCCTAGAAAGAAAAGGGGCGGTCACCTACCTGGTAGACCCTGGCTCTGACAGGAATCATAAGAAGGTCGTCCATGTCAACTGCCTCCCACCCTACTATGACATGGCAGATCTGACCATGCTCATGGTTCCAGATGAGGATCAGGAAGCAAAGAGCGAACCTGCCCCTGACCTGTCCAACAATCAAAAAATATGGGTCAGTGGAAGGTGTAGTCTTGTCAGACACCCTACCTGCCCATCAGGAGACTTGCAGGCAAGACCTAAATCAGTTTGCTGAGCTCTTCGTTTTGACCTCTCGCCAGACTAGCTGGTGTATCCATGATGTAGACGCTGATGAAAGCCTACCTTTCGAGAATAAAACATACAGGCAGACTGAACAGGTGAAAGAGAGCATCAAAGCTGAAGTAAGCATGATGCTGGAATTGGGAGTTCTAAAGCCTTCTGAGAGCCCCTGGACCTGCCCAGATGTCTTAATTCCCAAGCCTCATAGCCAGGATGGTAAGAAAGAAATGAGGTTTAGGACCATTGGGGCCTGAATGCTGTGACCAAAAGCGATGCATACCAAACTCCATGGGCAGATGAACTTATTGACAGGTTGGGAGCAGTCAAGTATCTGAGTATGTTTGATCTCACATCAGTGTACTGGCTGATAGGTCTGACGACTGCAGGAGCAAAATAAATATCTCAATTTTCAACCCCAGATGGGTATTATCAGTTCACTGTAATGCCCTTTGGTTTGAAAAATGCACCTGCCACTTTTCAAAGGTTGGTGAACTAAGCCTTGCTGGATTGGAATTCTTGAGTGCAGCATTTCTACACAATATTGCTGTCTTTAGCTCCACCTGGCAGGATCACCTGATCCACCTTAGGAAAGTACATGAGGCTCTGAGAAGTGCAGGCCTTGTTATCAAGGCATGCAAGTGCCAGATAGGGCAGGGAAAGGTTGCATACTTGGGTCACCTTGTTAGTGGAGGCCAGGTTCAACCCTTACAACCCAAGATCTGGCCCATTCTGGACTGGGTGGCTCCAACTACCCAGACTCAAGTGAGGGCCTTCCTTGGCTTCCCTGGTACTATAGGAGGCTTGTGAGGGATTATGGCACCATTGTGGCACCCCTCACAGAACTGACTTCCAAAAGAATGCCACAAATAGTGAACTGGACTGTGAGCTGTCTAAAGGCTCTTGACCCGCTGAAGGAAGCGATGTGCTCTGCAGCTGTTCTGAAAGCTGCAGATTATGTCAAGCAATTCATTGTGCAGACCGATGCCTCTGAACATGGTATAGGAGCAGTGCTATCCCAAAAACATGCCCAAGGGCAAGATCAGCTACTGGCTTTCATCGGTAGAAGGCTAATCCCCTGGGAGCAGCATTGAAGTGCCATTTAGATGGACGCCTTTGCTGTGGTGTGGCCCCTTGCGTAGCTTAGGTCAAACCTCTTTGGCTCTCACTTCCTAGTTCAAACAGACCACAGGCCTCTCCGATGGTTAATGCAAATAAAAGGTGAAAATCCCAAACGGCTAAAGTAGTCCATCTCCCTACAGGGAATAGACTTCGAAGTGAAACAGAGACCTGGGATTGCCAGTGCAGGAGGACTTTCCAGGTTGTCCCATTTAGACTATGTTAAATGTTATGTTATGTTAAAAATACTTCTAAAGCGCGCGCACACCACAAGGTTTCATGGCGCTGCGGACAAGGGAGTCCTGCCGCTAAGTAATTCATTCATAAGCCTGGTTTAAGAGCCAGGTCTTTAAGAGTTTGCAAAATTGAGGATATGATATCATCGATCTAATGTCCTGAGGGAGAGAATTCCAAAATTGAGGGGCCAGAACCGCAAATCTTAGTCCCCCCAATTTCTAGCATTTAAAGTACAGAGTAGCTAGGGGATTCAAATGGGAAGACCTAAGATCCCGAGTGTGGATATATCTCTGGACCCGAGTAGATACAGACACTGGGCAGTTGCCATGGAGTGCTTTAACCCTTTCGATGCTGATGACGAGCTCAGCTCGTCATCACCCACGGGTGTCGTGTGCTGATGACGAGCTGAGCTCGTCATAGTGCCACTAAAATGGCATTTTCCAGCACTGGGGGGGAAAACGCCCAGCAGCCATGTGGTTAAAGAGGAGGCATCCTAACTTGAATACACTGCGTTCGACTACCAGAAGCCAATGTAACTTTTTCATAAGAGGAGTAACATACTGCATTCTCGGCTGGCGATAGATTAATCTAGCAGCCTGGTTTGGCACTAGTTGCAGTCTTTTTTTTTTTTTGCAGAATTGTATATAGCGCAAACTTGACCCAAACCGAATCGGGTATCGGAGAGCTTTACATAGCACCAGTTATGTTACATGAGACACACATTCTTTTTTTTTTGTTGGGCACGGGGAGATTAAGTGATTTGCCCAGAATCACAGGATGTTTGGCGTCGTTACCGAGTCTACAACCCAGATCCACATGTCTGAAGCCGAGCGCCCTAGTCGTTAGGCCAACTCCTCTGCCCTCTCCTATCCTTTTAGATTGATATGCCGGAATGCCAAAGTAAAGAGTTAGTGTAGTCAATGTGAGAGATGACTAAGGTTAAAGCAACTTGGGTAAGAGCTTCAGAAGTGAGAAATCTGCTGTTCTCCAGTAATGGGGTATCTTTCATAGATTCACATGCTTGAATCATTCCCCGTCGTCGAAGTGTGATTCCCACGGTACATAGAATAGAAATATAGCAATAGCATACCGAAAGCATAGCTAAAAGAGCAATAGGAAGTATTGTAACATGGACGTTAATAGGAAAAAACTTGTCACTTTAAGAACTTGTCCAAGTCATTAGATGTGGTACAAACTCCAGCCAATCAGGCTACAGCACCCTCTGGAACCTTCTCCTCAGAGGCTCAGACTCTCAGATTTTCTACCGCACGTCGTGTGAAGGGAGTCTCCCTGAGCTCTGCTCAGTACCTCTACCTTTTCCCTTCAGAAACTCTTCAGAATATCTTCACTGCTTTGTCTACTACAAAGAGGTCACTCATCCGACACTGTAAGTCTTGTGGGAAACTCCGGCTTCATTCCGAAGACCCCCACAAAAAGTGTATCTACCGCCTCCACCCTGAACATCAGGTGAGAGATTGTAAAATCTGGAGGACTTTTCCTCAAAAGACTTTAAGAGCCAGAGAGGGACGTCTACTTCTGTGGTTACAGAAACTCAAGATGTTGAGAGTGATTCTTCTCTCAGGACTGTCATCTCTAAGAAGAGGGCTAGTGGTAGGAAGGAGGCCTAGGATGATGTCAAGTACCATTCGATGTTGTAGTGACAGTGGTCTGCCTGAAGATCTGTGGTGATGTTGCCCAATGCCCCTGCTGTTTCATTAATGGTTGCCTCCACCACTCGGGTAAGATGTTGTATGTTGCGGCTGTTGACCATAGGACCCAAGAACGGCAGGAACTCTTTGAAGAAGTCCCCCGCCTCCTGTCCTGCAGTGTCATCGGCCTCAATTACTCCCCTAGGCATACGATGGTGGAGCTGGGGATTGGTCAAGGGATGTGTCCCAACAGCAGTAAAGGTAGGGGGAAGAAGTAAGCCTGGGCAGAGTTCGCGTAGCCGCACTCCGCGGAGCTACGCGAAGATGCACTTGCACTCCGCGAACTACGCATAGCTCCACGAGCATGCGTAGTAGCTTGCTTGACCCGTTCGCGAGCCATTTTTCGTCTTCGGGAGCGCCGTGGAACTCTGGAACCTGCTCGACACCACATCTCCAGACGTCGCCTTCCTCACAGAAACATGGATGAACGCCTCCTCAGCGCCCGACATCGCCGTCGCCATCGCCATCCCGGACGGATACAAGATCACCCGGAGAGACCGCGTCAACGAGACAGGAGGAGGCATCGCCATCGTCCACAAGAACACCATCCGCATCACGACCAACTCAGACGACACCCTCACAGCCGCTTAACATCTTCACTTCCAGATACACACCGACCCCAAGACCACACTCAGAGGCACCCTCATCTACAGACCCCCAGGACGTCGCACACAATTCAGCGAAGACATCGCAGACTTCATCAGCCCGCACGCCCTCGCCTCCGTTGACTACATCCTCCTAGGGGACCTCAACTTCCACCTGGAGAACAACAACGACAACACCACCACCACCCTGCTGGACAACCTCGCCAACCTCGTACTCATGCAACTGGTGAACACCCCCTCCCACTACACCGGACACACGCTTGACCCAGTCTTCTCCTCCAGCAAGTACATCTCCTTCAGCCACTCCACCGGACTCCACTGGACAGACCACAGCTGCGTCCACTTCAGCTTCAGAAAGATAACGACTCACCACCACCCGCAACAGGTTCCCCGCAGGAACTGGAACATGATCACCACCGACCAGCTCACCATTTCACTGAGCCAGAACCCTCCCGCCAGCTCAACGGACCGCAACCAAGCAGCCAACAACCTCACACAGTGGATCACCAATTGCGCTCGCCCAACCAGCCTCGACCACTTACAGTCCGGCTTCCGCGCCAACCACAGTACCGAGACCGCCCTCATCGCAGCCACTGACGACATCCGAGCCCTGCTCGACAACTGGGAAACAGCGGCCCTCATCCTCCTGGAGCTCTCCGCAGCATTCGATACGGTCTGCCACCGCACCCTAGTGCAGCGCCTCAGCAACATCGGAATCCAAGAGAAGGCACTGGAGTGGATCATCTCGTTCCTCACCGGAAGAACCCAGAGAGTCCGCCTCCCCCCGTACAGATCCAAGGCCACCGAAGTCATATGCGGCGTACCACAAGGATCATCACTCAGCCCCACCCTCTTCAACGTCTACATGAGCCCCCTCGCAGCCATCGTACGCCAACACAACCTCAACATCATCTCCTACGCCGACGACACCCAGCTGATCCTCTCCCTCACCAACGACCCAGGAACTGCCAGAACCAACCTACACGAAGGGATGAAAGACCTAGTCGAGTTGATGAGGAACAGCCACCTGAAACTGAACTCAGACAAGACGGAAGTCCTCATCCTTGGATCATCACCCTCCGCCTGGGACGACTCCTGGTGGCCCTCTGCCCTGGGCAGCGCACCCAAACCAACGGACCACGCACGCAACCTGGGCTTCATTCTGGACTCCTCCCTCTCGATGACCAGACAAGTCAACGCCGTCTCATCATCATGCTTCAACATCCTACGCATGCTCCGAAAGATAGCTTAGGTCAAACCTCTTTGGCTCTCACTTCCTAGTTCAAACAGACCACAGGCCTCTCCGATGGTTAATGCAAATAAAAGGTGAAAATCCCAAACGGCTAAAGTAGTCCATCTCCCTACAGGGAATAGACTTCGAAGTGAAACAGAGACCTGGGATTGCCAGTGCAGGAGGACTTTCCAGGTTGTCCCATTTAGACTATGTTAAATGTTATGTTATGTTAAAAATACTTCTAAAGCGCGCGCACACCACAAGGTTTCATGGCGCTGCGGACAAGGGAGTCCTGCCGCTAAGTAATTCATTCATAAGCCTGGTTTAAGAGCCAGGTCTTTAAGAGTTTGCAAAATTGAGGATATGATATCATCGATCTAATGTCCTGAGGGAGAGAATTCCAAAATTGAGGGGCCAGAACCGCAAATCTTAGTCCCCCCAATTTCTAGCATTTAAAGTACAGAGTAGCTAGGGGATTCAAATGGGAAGACCTAAGATCCCGAGTGTGGATATATCTCTGGACCCGAGTAGATACAGACACTGGGCAGTTGCCATGGAGTGCTTTAACCCTTTCGATGCTGATGACGAGCTCAGCTCGTCATCACCCACGGGTGTCGTGTGCTGATGACGAGCTGAGCTCGTCATAGTGCCACTAAAATGGCATTTTCCAGCACTGGGGGGGAAAACGCCCAGCAGCCATGTGGTTAAAGAGGAGGCATCCTAACTTGAATACACTGCGTTCGACTACCAGAAGCCAATGTAACTTTTTCATAAGAGGAGTAACATACTGCATTCTCGGCTGGCGATAGATTAATCTAGCAGCCTGGTTTGGCACTAGTTGCAGTCTTTTTTTTTTTTTGCAGAATTGTATATAGCGCAAACTTGACCCAAACCGAATCGGGTATCGGAGAGCTTTACATAGCACCAGTTATGTTACATGAGACACACATTCTTTTTTTTTTGTTGGGCACGGGGAGATTAAGTGATTTGCCCAGAATCACAGGATGTTTGGCGTCGTTACCGAGTCTACAACCCAGATCCACATGTCTGAAGCCGAGCGCCCTAGTCGTTAGGCCAACTCCTCTGCCCTCTCCTATCCTTTTAGATTGATATGCCGGAATGCCAAAGTAAAGAGTTAGTGTAGTCAATGTGAGAGATGACTAAGGTTAAAGCAACTTGGGTAAGAGCTTCAGAAGTGAGAAATCTGCTGTTCTCCAGTAATGGGGTATCTTTCATAGATTCACATGCTTGAATCATTCCCCGTCGTCGAAGTGTGATTCCCACGGTACATAGAATAGAAATATAGCAATAGCATACCGAAAGCATAGCTAAAAGAGCAATAGGAAGTATTGTAACATGGGCGTTAATAGGAAAAAACTTGTCACTTTAAGAACTTGTCCAAGTCATTAGATGTGGTACAAACTCCAGCCAATCAGGCTACAGCACCCTCTGGAACCTTCTCCTCAGAGGCTCAGACTCTCAGATTTTCTACCGCACGTCGTGTGAAGGGAGTCTCCCTGAGCTCTGCTCAGTACCTCTACCTTTTCCCTTCAGAAACTCTTCAGAATATCTTCACTGCTTTGTCTACTACAAAGAGGTCACTCATCCGACACTGTAAGTCTTGTGGGAAACTCCGGCTTCATTCCGAAGACCCCCACAAAAAGTGTATCTACCGCCTCCACCCTGAACATCAGGTGAGAGATTGTAAAATCTGGAGGACTTTTCCTCAAAAGACTTTAAGAGCCAGAGAGGGACGTCTACTTCTGTGGTTACAGAAACTCAAGATGTTGAGAGTGATTCTTCTCTCAGGACTGTCATCTCTAAGAAGAGGGCTAGTGGTAGGAAGGAGGCCTAGGATGATGTCAAGTACCATTCGATGTTGTAGTGACAGTGGTCTGCCTGAAGATCTGTGGTGATGTTGCCCAATGCCCCTGCTGTTTCATTAATGGTTGCCTCCACCACTCGGGTAAGATGTTGTATGTTGCGGCTGTTGACCATAGGACCCAAGAACGGCAGGAACTCTTTGAAGAAGTCCCCCGCCTCCTGTCCTGCAGTGTCATCGGCCTCAATTACTCCCCTAGGCATACGATGGTGGAGCTGGGGATTGGTCAAGGGATGTGTCCCAACAGCAGTAAAGGTAGGGGGAAGAAGTAAGCCTGGGCAGAGTTCGCGTAGCCGCACTCCGCGGAGCTACGCGAAGATGCACTTGCACTCCGCGAACTACGCATAGCTCCACGAGCATGCGTAGTAGCTTGCTTGACCCGTTCGCGAGCCATTTTTCGTCTTCGGGAGCGCCGTGGAACTCTGGAACCTGCTCGACACCACATCTCCAGACGTCGCCTTCCTCACAGAAACATGGATGAACGCCTCCTCAGCGCCCGACATCGCCGTCGCCTTCCCGGACGGATACAAGATCACCCGGAGAGACCGCGTCAACGAGACAGGAGGAGGCATCGCCATCGTCCACAAGAACACCATCCGCATCACGACCAACTCAGACGACACCCTCACAGCCGCTTAACATCTTCACTTCCAGATACACACCGACCCCAAGACCACACTCAGAGGCACCCTCATCTACAGACCCCCAGGACGTCGCACACAATTCAGCGAAGACATCGCAGACTTCATCAGCCCGCACGCCCTCTCCTCCGTTGACTACATCCTCCTAGGGGACCTCAACTTCCACCTGGAGAACAACAACGACAACACCACCACCACCCTGCTGGACAACCTCGCCAACCTCGGACTCATGCAACTGGTGAACACCCCCTCCCACTACGCCGGACACACGCTTGACCCAGTCTTCTCCTCCAGCAAGTACATCTCCTTCAGCCACTCCACCGGACTCCACTGGACAGACCACAGCTGCGTCCACTTCAGCTTCAGAAAGATAACGACTCACCACCACCCGCAACAGGTTCCCCGCAGGAACTGGAACATGATCACCACCGACCAGCTCACCATTTCACTGAGCCAGAACCCTCCCGCCAGCTCAACGGACCGCAACCAAGCAGCCAACAACCTCACACAGTGGATCACCAATTGCGCTCGCCCAACCAGCCTCGACCACTTACAGTCCGGCTTCCGCGCCAACCACAGTACCGAGACCGCCCTCATCGCAGCCACTGACGACATCCGAGCCCTGCTCGACAACTGGGAAACAGCGGCCCTCATCCTCCTGGAGCTCTCCGCAGCATTCGATACGGTCTGCCACCGCACCCTAGTGCAGCGCCTCAGCAACATCGGAATCCAAGAGAAGGCACTGGGTGGATCATCTCGTTCCTCACCGGAAGAACCCAGAGAGTCCGCCTCCCCCCGTACAGATCCAAGGCCACCGAAGTCATATGCGGCGTACCACAAGGATCATCACTCAGCCCCACCCTCTTCAACGTCTACATGAGCCCCCTCGCAGCCATCGTACGCCAACACAACCTCAACATCATCTCCTACGCCGACGACACCCAGCTGATCCTCTCCCTCACCAACGACCCAGGAACTGCCAGAACCAACCTACACGAAGGGATGAAAGACCTAGTCGAGTGGATGAGGAACAGCCACCTGAAACTGAACTCAGACAAGACGGAAGTCCTCATCCTTGGATCATCACCCTCCGCCTGGGACGACTCCTGGTGGCCCTCTGCCCTGGGCAGCGCACCCAAACCAACGGACCACGCACGCAACCTGGGCTTCATTCTGGACTCCTTCCTCTCGATGACCAGACAAGTCAACGCCGTCTCATCATCATGCTTCAACATCCTACGCATGCTCCGAAAGATCTTCCGATGGCTCGCCACAGAAACCAGGAAGACGGTCACACAGGCACTCGTCACCAGCCGACTGGACTACGGAAACACCCTCTATACCGGAACCACAGCCAAACTCCTGAAAAGACTCTAACACATCCAGAACGCCTCCGCACGACTCATCTTGGACATCCCCCGACACAGCCACATCTCCGGACACCTGAGAGACCTTCACTGGCTCCCCGTCAGCAAGAGAATCACGTTCCAACTCCACACCCACGCACACAAGGCCCTCCACGACGTGGGCCCCAGGTACCTCAACAACCGCCTGACCTTCTACACTCCCACCCGCCAGCTACGATCGACCAGCTACGATCGACCAGCCATGCCCTCGCCGCCGTGCCACGCATCTGAAGATCCACCATGGGAGGAAGATCCTTCTCCTACCTGGCAGCCAAGACTTGGAACTCCCTATCCATCCACCTCCGCCTGACCCAAGACCACCTCTGCTTCAGGAAGCAACTCAAGACATGGTTGTTCGAGCAGTAGCAGACCTCCCTCCCCCAAGCGCCTTGAGACCCTCTGGGTGAGTAGCGCGCTATACAAATATCCTGATTGATTGATTGATTGATTGCCTGCATGCTCGGGATGTGTAGCGCGCGAAGTTACCCATGAGGTTTGTCCCGCCCGCTCGCGTCCCCTTATTTCCGGTCACTACTAACGTGTTCGCGAGTTATTCTGTGCCAGATTGCAGTTTCTGCGTGTTCGGCAACTCGATCTTACCGACAAGCATCCTCGCGCATGCGAAAATGCTATTAACCTACCTGATTTTGTCTTTTTGTTTATTTTTGTAGCACTTTTCCCCTGGTTTTAACAGGGTCTTGCCCCCGTCCTCATTCTGCACATAATTGTCTCCCGCACTGCCGTTTTGGCGGGCCTGGATCCCGGGGGTGGTTCACTGTGGGCGCCATTTTGGTTTGGGCAGTAAGTTTAGCTTTAGGCGCCATCTTGGAGCGTCCTCGCGCTCGCGCCAGGATTGGAGAGCCTACTTAAAGCTCCCCCCTCCCGCGCAGGTGTGGACGCCGTCGCTTAGCCGGAGTCGTGCCTGAGTCCTGCCCGTCTGCGCTCGTCCGCGCCGAGGCAGCGCGAGGCCGGGCAGGCTCAGTCTTATATCTTTTCTCAGCGTCGTACTGCTGCTCTTGCCAGGCATGGTATCTTACACACGGCCAGAGCTGTTGGCCATAGGTCATTCGTCCAAAGGCTGTGCGTGTAAGCCTGTGGACCCTTTAGTCGGACCTTACCGCTGCGCCTGTAAAGGCTGGTCTCTTAAGAGCCCAACCAAAATACGATCCTTGGATAATGTCGCCCCTGTCACACGGCCTCGTGTTGTATCGCGAGATCTCCGTATCTGGTGCCTTAATGTGAGATCTCTTGTAAAGCACCATCTGTCCATCTATGACCTGATAGATAAAGAGGATCCCGATGTTTTCTTAATGACAGAAACCTGGCTTCAGGACTCTGACTCTGCCATATTGAACCTTGCATTCCCCCAGAACTACACCATCTTCACCTCTAATAGGACCACAAGAGGTGGTGGCATCGCTATGGCTGTCAAATCCTGCTTTCCGGCTGAATGGAAGCCGTCAGGACTACCCGCATGTGAAAGTGCTATTTTTAAAGTCGCCTTTTCCCATCAGTTCACCTTCAGTGGGCTGCTGGTCTACCGCCCCCCCGGCAATGATTCTATATTCAGATCCGCATTGGCCGACATGGTTAGTCCTATAGCACTTGGCTGCGCCAATTTTAACATCCTGGGTGACCTCAACATCCATTTCGATAATGGGTCATCCACTACCGTGAGCTCCCTGTTGGCCGATTTGGAAGCTCTCCAACTTACCCAGCTCGTCACCCTTCCAACCCACGCCGGAGGCCATATCCTTGACCCCTTCTTTTCCACACTTGATGGGTTAAGGGTGTCAGATCCGAGGTTGATAGGGTGGACTGATCATCTGCTAGTAGAAGCGCTCTGCCCGGTCCACGACAAGCCTTTTATATCCATGGAAAGGCCAATCCTTAAAAGGCCGTGGCACAAACTTACGTTGGAAGAGTTCTACGGTATATTAGAGCGGAAACCTCTGAGCAATCTCACTAATGTGGAACAAGGCTACCAACAGTTCTGCACTTGGATCACCGACGCCTTGGACTCTCTTATACCTCTACGATGGGCGAAAGGCCGGACAAAAACACCTAGTCCCTGGTATAATGAGTCTCTTGCAGAATTGAAAAAATCCTGCCGAAAAACAGAGAGGGAATGGAGACGATCATATGACCCTGCTCTGAAAACCCGGTATTTCACTGAGCTGAAACTTTACCATAGAGCTATCTGCAGAGCTAGAGCTGCATTCTATGCTCATGAATTTGCTACCAGCACCAACCGCTCAAAACTGATTTTCAAGGTACTGAAGGACCTTATGAAAAACAGATCCTCATCAGAGGCGATTTGCACAGATTCACACTGTGATAAATTGGCCTCCTTTTTGTGGAGAAAGTGGAAAAAATATATCACGGGTTCGACACACTCCACCAGGATCGAGAAGCCACTGTCTCCGATACGTCGGATCATGAGCCCCTGGCTATCTTACCTGAACTGTCGGTTGAGGCCTTCGACAGATTCAGCCTCAGGGTCAAGTCAGGCTCCCCTGCGGACCCGCTAAAGCCAGCCTTCATTAATACACTTTCCCTGCTGTGTCGTAACCCCATATTGGATCTCATCAATATGTCTCTGTCTTGTGGTACAGTACCCGCGGCCTGGAAACAGGCAGTGGTTACTCCCATATTAAAAAAAGCTAACTCTGACCCCCGACTGCCAGAAAACTACCGACCTATCTCCCTGTTGCCTTGGATCGCTAAAGTAACAGAAGCTCACGTCAACTCGGTTCTGTCTGAGCATCTGGTTCGTAACCAGATTTTGGACCCCAGTCAGAACGGCTTCCGGTCAGGACACAGTACCGAGACGGCACTACTCTACATCTTGGAACATCTTCGCCAGGTACTTGACTCAGGTCATACTGCAGCGCTTATACTATTAGATCTAAGCGCTGCCTTCGATACTGTGTCCCACCAAATACTTATCCAACGCTTACAGGAGGCGGGAGTGACGGATGTCGCTCTCCAGTGGTTTCGGTCCTTTCTGGCTGACCGTACCTTTAAAGTGGCTATACCACCTGGCCAATCCGCCACCTATCCCCTGAAGATGGGGGTACCACAGGGATCTTCGTTGAGCCCTACAATGTTTAACCTCTATGTGAAACCGTTGGCTGGTGTCGTCAAACAGTGGGGTCTTACGATGGCCTCATATGCGGACGACACACAGCTAGCGGTGACACTTAGTGGAGACCCCGAGGTGGCGGCTCCGAGATTCCGTGCGGGTCTCTTGGCAGTAGCCAGCTGGCTTCGCACCAACTGCCTCCAGTTGAATGCCACCAAAACGGAGGTGTTGGTTCTAGGGAAGCACGCTGAGCTATGGGGTAACCAGTGGTGGCCGTCAGAGCTTGGTGTCACTCCTATTCCAGTGGCTGGAGTGAGAAATCTGGGAGTCTGGGTGGACTCTGCGCTCACCTTCAGGGACCACACCAAGAAGGTGGCTGCCACGTGCTATGGAATATTGCGTGGTATTAGGCCGGTCTTAAAGTACTTTGATCCCCCTACCAGACAGCTTGTAGTTCAGGCCTCAATACTATCTCGGCTGGACTACGGCAGTTCACTGTTGTTAGGGGTGAATCAAGCGGAGGCCTCTAGGCTCCAAAGAGTACAAAATGCCGCGGCACGAGCCATTGTGGGCCTTCCCAGACACTGTTCAGTGTCTGGTACCATCACGGCCTTGCATTGGCTCCCGGTCAGACAGCGAATCATGTTCAAGGCGCTGTGTCTGGCCTTCAAAATTCTGAAATCTTCTTCGCCACCGGCACTTGCCAATCTACTCATGCCCTATGTGCCTTCGAGATCCTTAAGATCTGAGGGGCTTCATCTGGCTGTCTGTCCACGCTTTAAGTTGAGCAGGATGGGTGGCCGCTCTTTTAGGGTGCTAGCGGCAGGCCTATGGAACTCGCTCCCGGTACACATCCGAGCTATTGAGGATGTGTTCACCTTTAGGCAGGCGATTAAAACTTTCCTGTTTCCAGTGTCTAGCTAATTTTTTTTCTTTTATTGTGTGTTATGTTACAGCGTCTGTCAAAGCGCCAGGACGCCCTTTGCTGGGGCAGCTGCGCGCTATAGAAATATAAATAACATAACATAACATAACATTAAGCGCGCGAGAACTACGCTAGGCAGCAGTTTGCGGAGTATTCGACAACTTCGCGTTCTCCGCGGAGCGCGGAGTTGCCGAAACTCCGCAAACTCTGCGAACGGAGCGTAGTTCTTCGCCCAGGGTTAGGAAGAAGAAAGGCCAAATAGCACACCCCTGACCAATTTCCTGGAAGCCAGGTATAAGCAGACTGTCCACAAACAAAATAAGTATTTGGAGAAGCGATTAGGAGTGGTGGTGAGGTAATATTCAGTGGACTGACTATTGCGCAATCACTGACTCCTACCTCCCGGATTCTCAGTCCTTTTATGCACACTTGGCCATGCGTGTTTATCACATTGAAAGCCTGCAATTTGGTGGGAATTTTGCTTGAGGTGTTGAACACAACCATCTCTTTTTTAAATTATGTTTTTATTAATATATATCTGGTGCATACAAAAGAAGAATTCATTCATTTCGACAAATAGCGTTTACATAACCATATGGTTTCAATACTATACATTTGAAAGTATATCATAAAACATTCTTCAAATAGGCCATAGAAGCATAACAATATACAGTGAAAAGCCTCGGAAATTTCATTATCCATACTCGATTAAAAAGACATTAAAAAAGGAGTTTATATTCTAGCTTCCCTCCACTTTTTGAGGGGGGCCCGATGTTCTGACCCAGCTCCCGCATCTTTTTACCCCTTCGGGGATATAGTGTTACTTCCATATTATGGATCCCCAGTAGTCTTGATAGCTACATCTGAAATTAAGGAGCCATGGAGTCTTTCCAGCCGGCAGCCAATATTATTTTTAAAAAGGCCACACAAATAAATATCAAAGCTTCCTCCTCCTTTTTTAATCTCAAACTAGAATCAATGCCCAGTATCAGAAGGGCAGGGGATAGGGTGATTTTAGTCCCTAGCAGCTCCTCCCAGAATCTTTCAATCTCTGTACATTCCTTAGTGCCTTGCATTGATAAAACATATGTACCATGTTTGCCGGGCCCTGGAGACATCTTGGGCATTTTTCATCATCTTTTTTCCCCACTCAAATAGCTTAGCTGGAGTATAATATAAATTATATAAAGTCATATAATGTTGGGCCCTGAGGTTTGAGGAACGAAATAGGTTGCCTGCCATCAATAAAGCTCTATCTAAATCGATGTCCGGATCTCGTAGTTTCAGAGCCCAGTAGGCCTCCACCTTCTCCATATCATCCGGCATCATAGAAATCAGGCCTCCGTATATCGTACCAATCTTCGTGCCCCCTGCCAAAATATATTCTAAGATATTATTTTTCCCTCCTGGTTTAATGCAGGGCCTAACACTGATTAAGGTTTCAGATACCTGCAGATATTTAAAGCCTTGGTTCGATGTTATACCAAATCTTCACTGTATACCTATAAACTTCATCGGTGCCATTCCCTCCCAGATGTGCCCAATGCTCCTGATCCCCTGGGCCTCCCAGAATGCCCAGGATCCATCGCTACTCAGTGGAGAAAAAGATTTGATTTCCACAGTGGTGTATAATAGTTGATCTTGGGAACTCCTAACATTTTCTGGATCTCCTTCAATACCCTCCAAACGCTGTCAAATACCTTATACCTTTTTTGTTATAGTATCTTCGATCTGTTTTACGCAATAGGAGCCCAAATGCTTCTTTATCCACTAATAATTCAAATATAGAAGGCGGATATATATTCCGAGGGACACCATACGTCACATCTGGCTAAAGAGACAGGACACCAAATATAGCCTGATATTTGGGACCCCTAACCCCACTCTCTCTTGCGGTAAAGACAAATATTTGAGGGATCTTCTTATTTTCCCATTATGCCAAATGAATTTTGTAAAAACTGACTCGATAGACTTTAACACACTCTCACTCACCATAAGCGGGATCACACGAAAGAGATATAATACTTTAGGAAGCATTAACATTTTTAGCACGTTTGCTCTCCCTATTATGGAAAGGTGAATGGAGTCTATCCTTTTTAACTCATTTGACATTGAGTCAATCAATGGCTCGAAATTTTCTTTAATTATAGACTCTATAGTAGAGCTGATCCTGACCCCTAGATATATTGCTGAGTCCTCATATCTGTCATCCTATCTAGTTATATTACGGGGGGATGTTATTTGTGTCTTATTTTCATTCAGGAGGTACCCCGAGTACTGCCTGAACTCGGTAGTTATTGCCCTTAGCACCCACATAGCCGCATCCGGGTCTGGAGTCATTATTGCAAAATCATCGACATATGGGAGTACTTTAGTTTCAAATCCGTTACAAATTACTGGTTTGATGCCCTCATGCCCCAGTATCATCCTAATTAACGGACCGATATAGAGGGCGAATAAAATTGTGGAGCAGGGGCACCCTTGGCACGTCCCCAGGGAGATATAGATTACATCCCATCCTCCACCCATTAACTGAAACCTAGCACGGGGGTCCAAATACATTGCCTTTGTTGCCTTTATTATTATTGGACCGAAACCCCATCGCTCCAGTATCCCCCACAAATACAGCCAGGTGACCCGGTCAAAGGCCTTTTCGGCATCAAGAAGGATCATGACGATCCGGCCCCTGTGACAGCATGTGCATCAATGAGCGTGATAGCTCGCCTAATGTGATCTGTTGTTCCTTGTCCCGGAATGAACCCATATTGCCACGGGGAAACCAAACCGCCAATGACCCCTCCCAGCCGATTTGCCAGCACCTTTGCGTAGATTTTGGTGTCTGTATTTATGAGGGATATCGGGCAATATGAACCGGGCTTACCCTTCTTGTGAAAGACAGCTATATTTGTCACCTTCCAAGAATCTGGCACTACCCCCGAACAAATTATGCCAGAAAATAAGATCGAGTAGAATCGGAGCTACAATTGTCTGGAGGCATTTATATATCTCGAGTGGAATATTATCAGGCCCTGTGGCCTTACCTACAGCTAGATTCTCCAGCGCCTGGCTAATTTCAGTCAGCTCCAGTTCTTTATCTAATTCAACTTTCTCCAGATCAGAGAGCCTATGGCCCAGATCTTCCTCGGTCAAGCTGTAGTAATCCTCCCCATCCGTTGCCTGATATAATTTTTGATAAAAGTTCTTGAACACCCTTCTAATGTCTTCTACCTCCGTATATTCCTGGTTGGCAATTCGAATGTTATCTATCATATTCCTACTAAATCCTTGTCTAATTCTTAGCGCTAGGAGCTTTCCTGCCTGCTCCCCTGTCTCATACATTCTGCCCCTCTGCCTTTGATAATCGTCAGCACTTTTCTGAGCTATCCCTTTGTATACTTCCGTCTTAAGAGCCACGATCTTGGATAAGCTCTCTCCAGCATCCTTCCCACCTATAATATCTTTTACATGCTTTTCTTCTGCCTGGGCTAGCTGTTTCATTAACGCACCCTGTGCCTGTCCACTTTTTTTTCTCTGACTAGCAGAGAAGCTAATTGTTTCCCCCTGTAAGGCTGCCTTTAAGGAGTCCCATACACAATTCCGAGGGGCACTGTACCTATTAATATCAAAATAACTTTGAGCCCAGCTCCTGAGATGGTCTACAAATTCGGGGTCCATTAACAGCCTCAAATGTCCATCTTGACGGGGGGACAGTAGCCAAATGATGTTCGTAGCTTAGGATTAAGGGGTTATGGTCTGCTACTGTCTTTGGCAGTTTAATAATCCCAGTCTTGGCCACCTCTGAAGATGATATAAAAAAGTAGTCTAGCTTATTATATTTTTTAAAAGGGGTATGAGAAGTAAGTAAAGCCCGGGTTATAGGGCTCCTTATCCCCCCAGACATCCACCAAGCTGTGTGTATCAATTATAGCAGACAGAGCTCTAAACACTTTAGGTTTCCGGCCAGTATAAGTTAGCCTGTTATTACCACCCACAAATTCCGCTGAGATATTAAAATCCCGCATATTATTTGGGGCTGAGGCCAGTCCAAGAGTTCCACTTCTAGTTTGTAATAAAGATCTGGTTCGTCTTGATTAGATCCATAAATAGTGCACAAGGTTACCACTATCTTCAATTCCGCAATTGCCCATCTTCCAAGAGTGTCTGCTAAAACGCGCTTACTACCACCCAGATTATTTTGGGCTAGAATTGCGATCCCCCTGACTGTGGAGGTCTGTGCGGAACATACCAGTGCATCAAACCCCTTAACATTTAGAAGATGTCTCTTAGACCAGGGCAAATGGGTCTCTTGTATACAAATTATGTCCAGGTGGTTCATCCCTATAAAGTGCCCTACTCTAGATGCAAAAAGTCGAAACCTGCAAGAAAACAAGCTAATAAAAAAGCATTTCCACCTACTTGTTCACAGTCCGAGCCTGGTCATTCTCCTCCCTTCACTGGGCCTCCAGTGTGGGCAACACATTTATTAATTGACCTCCAGGCCCACATGGACCAGCTCATTACCTCCCATTTCAAATCCTTGTCCTCCAGGATTGATAGGCTAGCCTCACTTATTAACAACACAGGCTTAGGGAGAGCCCAGACAACCAGTGCATCGGGGAACTCGGACATTAGAGCGGGCTTGGGTTCTACCATGACAGCCCCCACAGGTATGAGGTCAGGTGACAGTACCCTCCCTGCAAAACCCTCACATGCCCTGGCTCCTGTAATTGCGCAGAAACCTATTACAGTACCATCTACTCTTGGGCTTCTGCTTGTTATAACGCACTTTTACTTGCACCAGGTCCGACAATGTGTGATCCACATCCCGACCTGATAGCACCAGGAAACCCGCACCCAGTCAGGAGTAGACCTGAATTTATTTCTCTACCGAAATCCCACGAAACTAGCTCAAAAAGACCCTGTCCCTGCCCCCAGCTTTCCCCAGAGGCAGCACCATATGTGGTGGTACTTACGGGAGTACCACCTTTGGCCAGTCCTCTGGGTGAAACCTTTCCCGGGCTAAAGAATAAGGTCACCTTCTGGCTAAACAGGCACAGACCGTTAACGGGATCTGGCCAGGGGGAGATTATATTTGTACGTAGGGTTAGCTGGTTGGGGACCAGACCTAAAGATATCGGTGGTGATTGCGTAATCAGTAACTTCAGGGATCCTATAGTGGTAAAATACATATTAGGCAGTGGTGGGTCTGGCCCTGCGGGTACAATACTCACTAGCCACTTGGGGTATTTTTACTCACGAACTCTGGCACCAGCAGGTCTGAACAACTCCTTTCCTTTTACGGTGATTACGAACCAGAGTATAATATCCCAGTGGGTAACAGATATAGGGCCCTGAGCAATGTGGACTGACCACTAAAAACCAGGGGCGCTGACATAATGGCCCTGAACCGACCCAAGAGATATGTGGTGGGAGGCACAATTGGTGCGTCAGGGCCTATGGAACCTGTCACCAGCCCAATGGTGCACAGCACATCGAGCCTTCCATCATCCCAAAACTCTACATCTCTAGGAGGAGAACGGGTGCTGGCCACACATTCACACATAACACCTATTTCCCTTGGTGCATTGCAACCCCTTGAGGTTCCTTCAGCACAAGCGGCGCCCCGCTCTTCATTGATTGTGTCTTGGAATGTGGCTGGGTTGGGGACAAAGTTACACAATCCACAGTGGGGAGAGTTGATGGATGGTTACGATCTTTGTCTGTTCCAAGAGACCTGGCTCCTGTCTGCCTCTGTTAGGCACTGCAGGGACCTAGGGAAAGGCCATCGGGGAGGGGTGTCTGGGTGGCAGTACATCTGGGTTGCTCAGTAAAGGTAGTTGAATCCAATTGCCCGGACATCCTTTGCATTACACCCGCATTTAAGGATGGCATGGTAGTGGCAGTGATTAACATCTACTTACGCCCCAAACCCCATCAGTGAGGTCTATCCACCCTAGAGGCTCTGGAGGCGCTCTTAGTTTCCTTCCCTTCGTCTTACCACAAAATCATTGGTGCGGATCTTAACTGCCAATTTGAACCGCTCATGGGGATCCCTTCTGTCACTTCGGAAGAGGATGATACTTGGCTCATCACAGAATGTTCCATGTATCCGGAAAAGCGGTTGCTGCCCCTGCCCCTTGCAATCAACAAGGTGGTTGTAACACACTCTTTAAGGGCCTGCAATGGCAGACTCCTTCCAGACATTCCGGGTTTATGTACTTTCAATAGACCAGGGAAAAGTACGACAATTGATTACATTCTGGTTAATGTGGAATTTTGGGGATATGCAAAAGCCTTTTCTGTAATATGAAGGGTCGATAGTGACCATAATTTATTAACAATGGAATTGGTTAACTCTTTGGGGTACCAAAAAGCATGGGGTGCTGCAGAGGCCTCCACTAATTTGAACTTGCTGCAAGCGGCGGGCGGTAGGCGCCTCAGGTGGGCGAAGGTTGCGCAAGCGCCGGACACGTTAGCTGAGATATATAACCATGTAGCAGGGGCCTTAGTAGTGGTAAGTGACCTGCTCAGTGGCAAGCGTGAACCCTCCTATTTTATGGCCTTGCAGCACACTCACAATACGCTTATTAGCTCATTGGCCGATTTTTTTTTTCTTCAACCAAGACTGGTAGGCTTAGGGTAACCAAGCATAACCATTGGTTTAACAAAAACTGTAGGGAGGCGAAAACTACCCTGATAAAGGAGGTGAAAACGGGGACCCAGACAAGTATAAGAAACGCCAGGCAAGCATATAAGAAATTGACTAGAGAGGCCAGGTCTGAGTGGGAGGACGATAGATGGGAAAAAATCAGAGTGGCACTTGACGCCCGGGAATACAGGTGTTTCTGGAATGTGGTCCGTGGAGGCTCGGCCGTAGGGTCGTCTGCTATTATTCCTAATCTC
Organism: Lissotriton vulgaris; assembly: GCF_964263255.1. Lineage (NCBI taxonomy): Eukaryota > Metazoa > Chordata > Amphibia > Caudata > Salamandridae > Lissotriton > Lissotriton vulgaris. The sequence continues at coordinate 124,757,636 of NC_141685.1, read as the reverse complement.
AGTGAAGAGGTTTGGCTTGGCCATTTTAAGCCCCTCTACTCACTTAGACCCTCGGATCCTCGTCTGGTATCCCCCGAGCAATTAAGTATGCCAGAACCAGTCCATCTGAAGGGTATTGATCATGAACGTTTTCCCTGTAGGCTCTTGGAAATTAGGGCGGCTCTCAGTAGCCCGACCCCGGGGAAGGCACCGGGCCTCGATAGGATTCCTGGTGACCTTTACCGGGGCGAGCAGAAGGTGTGGGCCCCATATATTTGCGTCTTTTTTAATGCCATCTTGCAGGGTTTGGAAATTCCCTTGACCTGGCTGGGAGCAGAAATTCTACCCATCTTTAAGAAAGCTTCTCCCCTGGACCTGTCCACTTCAGCTTCAGGAGGACCACGATCCACCACCACCAGCAACAGGTTGCACGCAGAAGCTGGTACAAGATCACAGCCGACCAGCTCGCGACTTCCCTGAGCAAGATCCCACCCACCAGCGCAATGAACCCCAGCCAAGCAGCCACCAACCTCACGAAGTGGATCAGCGACTGCGCAGACGACCTCGCCCCTCTAAAGACCCCGCCTAACAGACCCGGCAGCAAGAAAGCCCCTTGGTTTACCGACGAACTCAAGAGCTCCAAGAAGAACTGCAGAGCCCTCGAGAAAGCCTGGCACAGAGACCCAACACCGGACAACATGACTGCCCTCAAGCTCGCCACCTGGAAACACCACTAACTGATCCACGCCACCAAGAAAACTGCATTCAAGGATCGACTGGACAACAACGCACACAACAGCAAGGAACTCTTCAACATCGTCAAAGAGCTCTCCAACCGCGACGCCGGAAACAACAACATCACCCCCTCGCAAGACCTCTGCATCTCCCTCGCCTCCTACTTCCACAACAAGATCGCGGATATACACAACAGCTTCAGCACTCAACCGACGCACGCCACGACTGAACCACCGCCCTCCACCACCACCCTCCACACCTGGACCCCGATCAGCACCAAAGACACCGTCCGCACGATGAACTCCATCCACTCCGGATCTCCGACCGACCCCTGCCCACACCACGTCTTCAACAAGGCCGACGCGGTCATCGCACCCCACCTACGGGACATCATCAACGCCTCCTTCGACACCGCCACCTTCCCGGAGAGCTGGAAGCACGCCGAACTCAGCGCTCTACTTAAGAAGCCATCGGCCGACCCCACCGACCTCAAGAACTAACGCCCCATCTCGCTGCTCCCGTTTCCTGCAAAAGTCATCGAAAAGACCGTCAACAAACAGCTGGCCGCCTTCCTCGAGACGAACGGATCCCTCGACCTCTCGCAGTCTGGCTTCAGGGCCAACCACAGCACCGAGACCGCCCTGATCGCAGCAACCGATGACATCCGAGCCCTGCTCGACAACGGAGAAACAGCGGCCCTCATCCTCCTGGACCTCTCCGCGGCCTTCGACACTGTCTGCCACCGTACCCTAGTGCAGCGCCTCAGCAACGTCGGAATCCCGGAGAAGGCACTGGAGTGGATCATCTCCTTCCTCGCCGGAAGAACACAGAGAGTCCGCCTCCCCCAGTTCAGATCAGAAGCCACCAAAGTCATGTGCGGCGTTCCTCAAGGCTCCTCGCTCAGCCCTACCCTCTTCAACGTCTACATGAGCCCCCTCGCCGCCATCGCACGCCAGCACAACCTCAACATCATCTCCTACGCCGACGACACCCAGCTGATCCTCTTCCTCACCAACGACCCAGCCACCGCCAGAGCCAACCTACACGATGGGATGAAAGAGGTAGCCAAATGGATGAAGAACAGGCGCCTGAAACTGAACTCAGACAAGACGGAAGTCCTCATCCTGGGCTCCTCGCCCTCCGCCTGGGACGACTCCTGGTGGCCCTGGGCACCGCACCCAAACCGACAGATCACGCACGCAACCTGGGCTTCATCCTGGACTCCTCCCTCTCCATGACCAGACAAGTCAACGCCGCCTCCTCGTCGTGCTTCAACATCCTGCGCATGCTACGGGAGATCTTCCGGTGGATCCCCACCGAGACCAGGAAGACGGTCACCCAGGCCCTCGTCACCAGCCGTCTGGACTACGGCAACTCCCTCTATGCCGGAACCACTGCCAAAATCCAGAAGAGACTCCAGCAGATCCAGAAAGCCTCAGCACGACTTATCCTGGAAATCCCTCGTCGCAACCACATCTCCGGACACCTGCGAGACCTGCACTGGCTCCTGGTCAACAAGAGAATCACCTTCCATCTCCTCACCCACGCACACAAATCCCTACACAACCAAGGCCCAGGATACCTCAACAGCCGCCTCAACTTCTACGCTCCCAAACGCCAGCTTCGATCGACCGGCCTCGCCCTCACCGCCGTCCCCCGCATCCGAAGAGCCACCACAGGGGGAAGGTCCTTCTCCTACCTCGCCGCCAAGACTTGGAACTCCCTCCCAACCCACCTCCGCCTGACCCAGGATCACCTCGCCTTCAGGAATCAGCTCAAGACCTGGCTGTTCGAGCAGTAGCGGACCCCCCCTCCCCTAGCGCCTTGAGATCCTCCGGGTGAGTAGTGCGCTTTACAAATGCATTGATTGATTGATTGATTGACCTGGCAAAATACAGCCCCATAAGTTTGATTGACGTCCTCCAGAAACTCTTTGCCCGTGTCCTCCTAACTAGGTTCCAGAGCTGGATGGACGACCAACACATCCTAACCTCCCTTCAGGCAGGATTCCGGGCAAAGATTTCAACGACCGACCAGCTGTTTAGATTACAGCTGGTTTACTGGAGGACGGTTACCTTAGGGGGGTGTGGAAAAACAGCCAATCTCTATTAAATGCCCATGTTGTTAGGCGCAAGATGCCTCTAATTTCCTCCAATAATAGTTACCAAAATAAAGAGGCAGGCGCTGGGAACTGGAAAGAAAGAACAGGTTTATTTCTCGGGAGGAGAACACGTCAGGTCTGACACAAGGGATGTCTTCAGGAGGTGTTCTGACTGTATATCCGTGGCTTGGCCCTTTATACACATTTGTTTCGTTTTATTGCAGGGTAACACATTCCTAACATTACTTTAATGCATCGTAAAACATCTTTGGAATCCCCGCTTCGGGCCCGTTCGAACACATACCCAACAGCAAATGTCCCTTACCCCAATCTCAGCAGGTGATTGCTATCGCGCAGCTGGGCATTCCGGCAGGAGCTGAAATATGCGCAATCAGTCGGATCTCTTGGGGTCGCGGCATTGATCAATTCCGGCCCCTTTGATAGGAGATGAGATTTTATTGTACGGGGGCAATAAACTGTATCTGCAGGGGTTGGTTAGGGCCTGGGATCGGATCGAACAGCCAGGTGCAGGGGAAGAGGCTATCGGAGGGGCCTGTTCGTGCGCGAGGATGAAAGGGCATGTGGGTTTGGCACAGGAAGGGGCTCCGGGGCACGGTCGCGCTGAGGATGCTTTATGATTCTAGCATGTGTGCTTGGGGGTTGCCAGCGTGCGGGGGATGATGGTGAGGTCAGGAAGACGTGTAGGTGTTCGGCAATGTACGAAATGGCCATGGTATCCTGAAATGGTTGCTGCTTACGCGCTCGTAGAGGCATAAGTTGGACAAGATGGCGCCGGTAATGTTCACATCGTAATCTAACTTATAACAGTGCACTCTTTCAACATATCCTAGCCAGCTTGTCAGTTTATATCAATGTCCATAATATCCTGTATCTCTCTGTCATACAGTGCTTTCATATTTTCCAAATTTAGTGTCCAGAGTCTTAGGGCAAATAGAGTTTATACAAAGAGAACATAAGGGCGGTATGCATTGTATCCCCAGGCAGCAACCACATATTACGAAAACTGGCACCAATATTATCATCAACAGTTTCCAGCCCCAGTCTTTCAAAATGTTCCAAAACCAGCTTCCAAGTGTCCAACCTTCGTGTTCTTGATGAATCTCTGATGCCAGCCTGTGAAGGTGTTCGGGTGCCTTGTAGATGGAAGGTGAGTTATCATGGACAAAGGTGCAATAGCTGGCACCGATGATGCGGCATGCCCCTCCACGGTCTGCTAGTACCACCTTTAAAACGAGACGGTTCTGTAAAGCCACCAGACGGACCGCCTGCAGCTCAGCTGTGTTGTTGGTGAGGATGCCTGCTGTGATGTTTAAAGCTGTTTCTATTGCTTGGGTCAGATGTCAGATGGCTTGACTGTTTGCCATCGGACCCCACAGAGGGACAAGTCCTTTTGCTGCATTGAGGAACTGCGATGCGGTGGAGTCTGCTTGCTCTGTGTCTTCGGAGTGCCTTTCTCTGTGATGGCCTGCCGGTACTATGTACGTTGGAGGTAGAACAAAGGCGACGTAGCATGTGCCCCCCCAGCTTCTTGGGAGCCAGGTGTAGGCTTTTGTACTGCAGACAAAGTACATGTTTGGTAATGCAACAAATGATGGAGGATCGGCAGTGTTCAGTGTCCTTTTTATAGAGCAGGAGCTGTGGCCCACTATTTTCGTCCCATGGCCCTCGATGCAGACAAGGCCTGAGACGTTTACCACAGATAAGGCCACAGTCAGATTTGCAGCAGTTCATTTTCGCAGATATGACAGGTGGGTCTGGCTGGGTTGTTGAACACTTGTATTTCGATTTGTTCTTTTTCCGGAATGTTCATTTGAAAGGTTGCATTTGAGGTCAGAGGGCAAAAGGGAGCGGACATTCTTCTAGTTTTGTTCAGCCAGAACTCATTGTAGAACTGTTTGATTGTTCCATCGGATGTGGTGTTGTCTTTATAGCTCTCTTGCAGGAGCATTAACCAGGCAAGGCAGGACCCATGAACTGAGAAGGGTGAAGGGATGAAGGGGATGGAGTGTTCAGTTGCATGAGGTAGCAGCCCACAGACCCAACAGTTTGTGGCCTTGGTGGCAAGATTGTGCTGGTGCTGTAATTGTACGAAGGAGTTGTTCCAGAACTCCTTGCGTCGTTCTCGGAGATGTGGTGACAGTGATACCAGATAGTATTCTTTTTCCGTGGTGGGTTGCACGGTCGGTGTCAGTGTTTGGTATGTGGAGGAGTGTGGCTCAATGATTAGAGCGGCATGATGAAGAGTTCTGGCCCGGGACCAGGGTTCAATTCCCGCCTCGGTGGGACTTGGGCTCAATTTCCTCGAACCTGATAATTCTCGCCTCAGTGCCTATTCTAATCATGGGTCCCACGCTGTAGCTTGCTTAACCTCCGCACCGGCCCCACCAGCGCTAGGATGCCTGGCTTCACCCTGGGGGTGCCAAGGAGTAGACACTTCACAGGGAAAGCAAGGAAGGGTTCCACAGCGGTATGAGTAATAGCGCCAGGAAACCGCTTGGTGACAGTGCGCTCTACAAATACCTTGACATTTACATTTACATTTATTTACATTTTGGTGAGCAGGAGCACTCTCTTCTATGATCCAGACTGTGACCATTAGTAAGAGACTGGCAAGAGATGCTCTGAGGAGTATGATTGTCTTTATGCTGTGGATCTTGGCAGTCTTGGTGTTGTTGCGGCGGTTCTTCGGATGTCCGGGAGCTTCCATCGCCTTCAAGATGCTCGGTGACTGGCAGGACCACATACTTTTGTCTAGTGTTTCTCATGGTAGCCTTTGTAGTGTTGGCTACCGCTCTGAGACTTTTGACTTAGTTAGTGGTCTGCTTCGTCGGAGCACTCTCCTTTCGTCGCAAGCTGTACCCTTTTCTGGATGGCACTGTGGGGTCTGGAAACTCAGTTAGTTCAAGTGTGTCTGTTTCAGGGTAACAACTCAGGGCTGGTCGGTCTTTGGTCTGGAGCTCTTCTTGGGTGTCCACGTCTTCATTCGTTGCCAGTGTTGGTGATATTATCTTACAATGATGTGCATGTAGCCAATTGTTCTTTCCTTCCACTCGAAGCGCAGTTCGGGTGGTGATCAAGACTTGCCAGGGGCCCGTCCACCTGGGTTCTAGACTCTTTGATCTCTGAAAGTTTTTAATTAGGACATATTCTCAAGGTTTGATGTTGTGTCCGGGACCCCTGGACGCGTCTGGTATGGCTTGCTGCACCTGTTGGTGGATAACAGTTAGTTTGTTCATTAATTTGTGCAAGTAATCGGACATTAGTATGTCCGGGACATCGTGGATGGAAGTTGGCTTTGGCGCCGCCCAAATGTTCATAGGCCGGCCAAAGACAACCTCGTACAGAGTCAATTGGTGTCTGGTTGGAGTGGAGCGCATTGATAGCAATGCCAGTGGGAGGGCATCGGGCCATTTCAGTCCAGTGGTGGCAACTATCTTTGCCAGTTTTAACTTCAGTGTGGCGTTGTGTCTTTCTACCAAGCCTGCAGATTGGGGGTGAAAAACGGCATGGAACTTTTGCTTTACTCCCAACCCTTTCAGTATCTGTTGGATAACTTCGGCTACGAAGTGGGGGCAATTGTCGCTCCATAAAATTCTACAGAGGCCGTATCGGGGGAAGAATTCCTTCAACAACACCTTTGCAGTAGCTGTTGTGGTGTTGTCACGAGTGGGGTATGCTTCCACCCATTTGCTGAAGGTGCACACAATAACTAGGACGTATTTCAGACCATGGCACCTCTCTAACTGTATGTAATCCATTTGGAGGATCTTAAAGGGATGGTCCCCTTTCCCGGGTTGTGTTGCAGGCACACCATGCATCGTATCCAGTCAGCCGGGCACTCGTCAAATGTTGCGTCTTAGTCTGGTTTAGCAATGTGTGACTGCATGTGCTACTAGCACGGTGATGGGGTTGGAGAGTACTATTCCCTCGCTCTGTCGTATGGAGACTGCTGCAGCTGCTACAGCGCGCAAGCACGCGGGCAGAGCTCTAGCTACTGGGTCAAGGGTGGAAGAGAAATACGCACAGGGGCGTTGCTTGTGGCCAATTGATTGTGTCAGGACAGATAATGCACATCCCTCCCTTTCGTGTGTGTAGAGGAAAAACAGTTTTGAGTAGTCTGGTGTCCCTAGAACAGGTGCTGAACAAAGGGCATCTCGTAATTCCTTGAATGCCGACTGGCATTCGGGTGTCCAAGGGAGTGGAAAGGGTGTGTCTTTGGCTAGGAGGGAGAAAAGGGATTTGACGATGAGGCTGAAGTTTGGTAACCATTGTCGACAGAATGAAGTGAGGCCTGTCAGTGAGTGGACTTGTTTCTGGTTTTTGGGGGCAGGAGTGTCTAGAATGGTCTGGATCATGTCTGGTGTGAGCGTTCTCCCTTCTTTTGACAAAAGGTGTCCTAAATACGTCACTTGTGATTGGCAGAATTGCAGTTTCTTGCAGGAGACCTTGTGACCATTCTTGGCTAGAAAATGAAGTAACTGAATGGTGGCAGTGGCCGCTATTGGAGTGGTGTCTGCTGCTAGCAAGATGTTGTCTACGTATTGTATCAGTGCTACTCCGTCTGGCAATTGTATGGCATCCAGCTGTCTTTTGAGTGCCTGACTATAGATGCTCGGACTTTCTGTGTACCCCTGGGGTGCTCTACAAAATCTAAATGAGCGGGATCTGAGTGTAAATCCAAAAAGATAGCGTCAGTCCTCATAAATGGGTATAGAAAAGAATGTGTTTTTGAGATCGATAACAGTGAAAACAGTGGCCGTTGATGGGATGAGGGTCAGGATGGTGGTAATGTCAGAAACTGAGGTACCGGGTTTTTAGGAACCCGGTGGTGCCAGGGGAAAACACCCAAAGACCTCTTGAGTTCTTCCTGTTCTGGACCACAGAAACACGGAGTCTTCTAGGTGATGTCAAAGATCGAGTTTTATTGCCTGCAACCAAGTAACAAGCGTCCTAGAAGTACAACAGCACGGTTTGTATATTCTCAGGAGACTGTTCGTTTTTACAGAGCCAGCCTTCTCTTTTTATACACAATATTACACTTCAGGCAAGAATTCTTTGTTTTACGATGCAACCATATACATATTTTTACAACAAAGAAAATGCAAAGTCATGAGGGTCAGCCTACATTTTCGTATGTCCAGTTCGTGATAGATTACCCGGCCAGGCCCAGAACTACCATCAGATATCGATGAAACCCCAATAAAATCGGGCACCTCCTCCTTGTAAAACTAGCCATAAGGAAGAAACAGGGACAGGTGTGTGTATGATAAAGCGTGGTTTGTATGCAGTGAATGGTTTATGACATGTTGTGCCTTGATGCTAATCTCGCTCGGCCAGTGGGTTGGGGACTGCCCGAACAGGTTTGGCTGGAGGCGTGAAGGCAGCTCGCCCAGGTCAGAGAAGAGTCAGGAAAGGTGGACGTGTCCTTTCAGCTCGAATTCGGCCTCGGTCAATTGACTATGTAAGGGCAACCACAAGATGGATTATTATTATTATTATTGCATTTCTTATATAGCGCCAGAATCGACCCCCGAAGGGGTATCTCCGCGCTTGCCTTGGGAACCCGTCCTGGTTTTTCCCTGTGAGATAGCCCCTACAGGGCATCCCCAAGGTGAAAGCCAGGCATCCCGCCGCAGGGGGGCCATTGTGGAGATTAAGCAAGCTTAATGCCCAGAGTTGCATAGTGTGAACCCATGATTAGGTCAGGCACCGAAGCGAGAATTATCGAGTCCGTGGACATTTGAGCTCAACACCCTGCCGCGTCGGGAATCGAACCCTGGTCCCGGGTCTGACCTCTGCTTCAGGGTCTGCCTGCTCTAACCAGTGAGCCACACTTCTCCAGATGCCGCTCACAAAATTGAACCCGAGGGTTCGAGACAGAAACTACTGTTTTAAGGTGATTGCATGGCTCGATCATGATGCAAATGCGCAGGTGTAATGTCCTAGTCATTACCGGTCTACCGATACCAAATTCGTCATGGTATGATGATATTTTCTGACACGAGTGTTGGACCTCGGTACCATATTATAGCAGGGCCCACAATTTTCAGAACCACAGACCCTCCTTTTGCCCTTATATAGGCAATAACTCATGCTAATCTGAGTCCAAATCTGTATTCATGAAGTCATGGAGATGCTGCTGTAGCATCATCCTGTTGCTCAGTTCGTCCCTGGACACAGGCTTCCTTACACATGATGTAGCACAGAGGCCACATATTGCAGGAGCGCACTGCACACACAGGCAGAACATAAACAGAATGGCTAAGATCATTCCAATGAATATCAGAATTTTCCATCCCCAAGCAGATATCAGTTCTCAGAACCACCCCAGTAAGGACCAGTCCCCTTTTTCCACATGAAGGGACTCAGAGATCTTATGCAATTTGGAGATGGCCTGGTAAACTGTCGGAGCGTTATCTGGGATAAAAATGCAGCAACTGGTTTGGATCACTTTACATACCCCACCACGGTCTGCAAGTATGACATCTAGGGCAACCCTGTTCTGAAGAGTCATAAGGCGGTCTGACTGGAGCTCTGCAGTCAAGTTACTAAGGGCACCAGCCGTTTCAATCACGGCGGATTCAACTACCCTCGTCAGTTGGCGAATGTTCCTGCTGTTCACCATAGGCCCCCAAAACGGCAGAAAACCTTTTGCGAAATCTCCAAACTCCTGTTCCGCAGTGTCGTCTTTACTCACAACACCTCTAACTGTCCTTGTCCGATGGTAATCTGCCTCGGCCGTGTAGGTGGGTGGCAGCAGGAACGAGATAAAACATGTGCCCGAGAAGTCAGGGGGCAACCATGTATATGCTCTATCGTGGCAGACGAAGTAGGTACCCTTAGCTGCTAGGAATGAAGGAGAGGTCTGAGACGAGAAAACGTAAGTCTCAGTACAGACACTCTTCCCTAACTGAGCTCCAGGGTTTTTGCCATTTCCCTGCAGACATAGGTGACCTTGGTGGGGTACTATCCAGATTGGGGAGGATTTCTTCGATTTCTGACTCTCAGTCAAGGAAATTACATATTGGGTTATATTCCATCTGCTGTAAGGCGTCAATTCATCTCTGGGAATTGTTTTATATGTGTTGATATCCCTACTCATATTTCTAATTCCCGCCACTAGTGCCTTGTTGCTTGAGTTTTTTCCTGGGACATATGGTTCGAGGGCAAACAGGAACATTGCTCGAAATGCCCACAGAGAACCATGGTAGCCAAATGGCAGGACAAAATACGGTATACCCTTGTTTGTCGTGTATGGCATGAGGCCACATACCCAGCAATTCGTGGTGTTCATTACAGACTGGTGCTGGTGTAAGAGCTGGACGAATGAGTTATTTACAAATTCTAATTTTCTGGCAGACTCGTGTTCAGGCAGAGGGTGAAAAGAGTGCGGGAAACAGTAGGAGGAGGTGTGGGCTGCGTAGTGTATGCAAACGAAACTTGAAAAGTGAATAAAGCATAACCAATCAAAAACATCATTATGCTACACATCATTAAAATACATATTATTAAAAATTGTTTTCTTGCCATCACAGTGCATATTGTCTTTTCAAAGTTCGCTGATCTAGCAGGTCTCTCCATCTTTGGAAACTCCATCCTCTAAGTTGCTGCCCGCGGTGGGAGATTGATTCTGCTAAGGAGTGCTTCTGTTCAGTCCAGGGTAATTCCTTTAGACCCGTGGTTCCCAAACTGTGCGCCGCGGCTCCCTGGTGCGCCGTTATGAGTTGCCAGGGGCGCCGCGGCACGATGTGGGCAACATGCAGAGTGGAGCTGCAGGGGCTCTTAGAAGGCGTGAAACAACAGCGAGGCCTCATTAACATGCAAAAGGTCTTTTAAAGACCTGTTAAGTGCTCGTGTGCGGCTATGTGTGCACCCAGGATGCTGTCTCATCCTGGGCTGCCACACACGATGGGGAGGCGGAGGAGTGGGGGGCGGGGGGCGGGGTCGGGGGCTGAAGCCGTTTGAGTCCAATGGGTGTTGCGCGTCCGAGTCTGAGGGCACAAAGAGAAGACATGGAATGCTTTATTTTCTGCGTGAAGTTGACTCTGCAAAATTTGAAGAAATTGTAATCTTTATTGCCTTATCCCATACTTTCTGCATCTTTATTTACAAGGACCATAGCCCTTGGAACTCTCACTTGTCACTTATCCTTGTGGAAAAATGTACCGGAACGTCTGCTCTGGCATGTGACAGCCCTGCTCAACAATATTCACATCCTAACTTTGCGAGTATGGAATGTATTTTCCTTGTCGGGAACTCCACTTTCCCACGATTGAAGCATGGAAAAGGTTTTTGCTAATCGGGTCCTAGAATTGTGAGGCTAGTCCTGGAGTCCGAACAAGCTCTGTGGGCTCCTGGCCTTCCTTATATCGTTTATTGCTAGCTCCATCCTGTAGCAAGCAATAATTTTCTGCTGACTCTCGAGTCACCGGCTTCTGCTGAAAACTGACCCCCTGCTTCAGCAGGAATAAGAAAGAAATTTGTAGCATTTAATCAACTGCAGCCTTCCGTCGTGACGTCATAATCCTACCACTGCTATTTAAGGGTATTTTAATCGTTGAATGGATGATAAACTCTTAAACCCTACTCCGAGCTAAAGTGCTATTTTAACGCAGGTGGCTGTTCATACCAATTGGTAAGATAAGAGAGGGAGTATTGTTTGACCCAGTACAGAGATCGGATGGGTTCATATACACATGTTATGTTTGGGGTGAGAAGTATTGCTAGTCATGTGAAATAAATACTTATTGATGATACCAGATTTCCACAATAGATGTGAGGGCAGGCCCGGGTCTCTGCTGAAGCAATTACATTATCATACATCAGGGGTAACAAGTGCTATATCAATGCAAACCTGTCTTCCCCTTCTATCCCTCCGCTATCGTTCTCACTCCAAATAACTGACTAATATCCACCACTGAAATTACTTCAAATTTCACCATATTAATTCACCACTAATCCTTTATAGGCTTCCTGAATAGCGTGCGTCAACAGCGCTATATAAATACAAACCTTTTTCCTCCTCTAACCTTCTGCTATCATTCCAAATCCAAATGACTGACTAACCTATCCACCACTTAAAATGTACTTGCATGTTTCACTATTCTAATTCAACACTAATCCTCTATGGGCAGTCTCAGGGCAAGAGGGAGAATGGAGGAAAGGGGCAGTCTCAGGGCACGAAGGGAGCAGGCAGGGAGGAAAGGGGCAATCTCAGGGCACGTAGGGAGAATGGAGGAAAGGGGCAGTCTCAGGGCACGAAGGGAGAAAGCATGGAGGAAAGGGGCAGTCTCAGGGCACGAAGGGAGCAGGCATGGAGGAAAGGGGCAATCTCAGGGCACGTAGGGAGAATGGAGGAAAGGGGCAGTCTCAGGGCACGAAGGGAGAAAGCATGGAGGAAAGGGGCAGTCTCAGGGCACGAAGGGAGCAGGCATGGAGGAAAGGGGCAGTCTCAGGGCACGAAGGGAGCAGGCATGGTGGAAAGGGGCAATCTTAGGGCACGAAGGGAGAAGGCATGGAGGAAAGGGGCAATCTCAGGGCACGTAGGGAGAATTGCGGAAAGGGGCAGTCTCAGGGCACGAAGGGAGAAAGCATGGAGGAAAGGGGCAGTCTCAGGGCACGAAGGGAGCAGGCATGGAGGAAAGGGGCAGTCTCAGGGCACGAAGGGAGCAGGCATGGAGGAAAGGGGCAGTCTCAGGGCACGAAGGGAGCAGGCATGGAGGAAAGGGGCAGTCTTAGGGCACGAAAGGAGAAGGCATGGAGGAAAGGGGCAGTCTTAGGGCACGAAGGGAGCAGGCATGGAAGAAAGGGGCAGTCTCAGGACACGAAGGGAGAAGGCCTGGAGGAAAGGCATGGACAGACGAGGTAGTCTGAGAGCACGAAGGGGGCTGGGATGGACAGAAGGGGAAGTCTGAAAGCACAGTGGGAGCAGGCATTGCCACATGGGTCAATCAGGGGGCACAAATGGAGCAGTCATGGTCACAAGGAGCAGACTGAGTGCACGAAGAAAGGAGGCATGCACAGAAGGGTCAGTCTGAGGGTGCGGGGGCAGGCATGGACAGAGGGGGCAGTCAGAGTGCACAGGGGCAGGTATGGACAGAAGGAGTAGTCAGGGGTATGGGGCAGGCACGGATAGCAGGGTAGTCTCAGGGCACGACGGAAGCAGGCATGGACACTAGGAGCAGACTAAGTGTGCGACGGGAGCAGGCATGGAGAAGGGTAGTCTGAGGACACAAAGGGAGCAGCATGGATAGAAGACAGAGTCAGAGGACACAAAAGGAGCAGGCATGGAAAGAAGTGACAGTCTCAAGACACGAAGGGGACAGGCATGGGTAGAGGGGGCAGGAGAGGTCACAAAGGGAGCAAGCATGGGCAGAACGGGCACTCCTAGCGCAGAGCCAGCCACAAGGCATAAAACAGAGAAGGGGGAGACATCCGGGGGCAGGGGGAGAGGGTTGGCAGGGGGGAGAGGGTTGGCAGGGTTCTGGCAGACAGGGGGAGGGGTGTATTAAATTAATTTCGGCGTGCGTGTTTGCCTGTTGGGTGCATTTTTCCTCCAGTATGCAATGATAACACCGTCTTAACTTGGTGGAATTTAACTCCAGATTAACGAGAGTTCTACTGGGTTTGGTCTAGAATAGATTCGAAAAATGACGATGGCCCTGTCTGTAAACGCACATTTGAAGATGTTTTTGTAAACAAAATACACTTTTTTAAATTTCATTGTAAATGCATATTCCATATATTCAATAGGGAATATGCATTTACAATTACATAAAAAGAAAGTGTATTTTGTTTAAAAAACATCTTCAAATATGCGATAACAGACAGGGCTATTGTCATTTTTCTAAACTATTCTAGACCAAACCCAGTAGAACTCTCGGATGGTCCTTGAAAGGAGAAGGCATTCAAATATTACTGAAACATCAGTATGGCACTGGCTTCAATACATCCTCCCACGCCTGAGTTCACAACGCATTTACATTCTCGATGAGAGAAAACGTATCAGCACATAAAGCAAAAGTTTGTTTTTCCCCTTTTACAACTGTTATCTTTTTATTTTGTTACAAATATGATAAAATACCTTCATTGCATCCCAATTAATTTAGGGAAAACAACAGGAAGTACTCCCGAGGTCGGGCTTACATCCCCACCCACCCGTCCACCGGTAAAAAAATGGGGGGAGCCACGGCCAACTGCCAATTAGATCAAGGGAGCCACGGGTCAAAAAAGTTTGGGAACCACTGCCTTAGACCAACCAGAACTGTCGACCTAACCGTCTCCAGCTGCACTCCAAAGACTGTGGCAACCGCGACCCTAGCAGCAGAACCGGATGGCGGTTTGAAAATCAAAAATGAGCAAGTTTCCTGGATGAGAGAGCTGCACAATCAAAAATAGTTCTTGGGGGAAAGAAAACTTTGTTAGTTTATTTTTATTAGTTCGTTTTTTTTGGCCTCAGATTATATCGTTTTTTACCTGGTATGGTGTGGTCTTCAAACAAGACTTCAGGTTCTGTAGTGTCCAACTGCATTGACGGTGGCACAAATCCTTGCAGAATATTATCACTCTCCTTTTCTGTAGCAGTTCCTTTCAAACGTGCATCACTGAAGGGTAAGAAACGAGGCACAGATTCAGTCTCTGAGTCGGCGACACCCTTCTGTACCCACCGGTCATAGGGCAGAGGTAGAGGGATCCGTTCACAATGGATCCCGTGGATCCAGTTCTTCTTTCCTTCCACCCGAACGGCTGATCTTGTGGAAAGAAGGACAAGCTGTGGGCCGGTCCACCTGGTCTGTTTGTTCTTTGTTCGCTGAAAGTTTCGCACCAGGACCCAGGTGCCAGGTTCAGTTGTGTGTCCTGGATCATCAGACGCTGGCGGAGAGGAACTGTGGACCTGTTGGTGTAAAACACGCAATTTAGTTGTCAATTCGTGCAAATAGTCAAGCAGTACAGGATGCTCTATCTCCCTGAGCTTTTTGGGCCTTGGCACTCCCCATATGTTGGCCGGGCGGCCGAACACGATTTCGTGGGGACTAAGTCCCATTCTAGAATGAACAGTCATTCTGGTGGATAGGAGTGCCAAGGGCTGGGCGTCTGGCCATTTAAGGCCTGTGCTGGCTTGGATCTTGGCTAATTTCAACTTGAGAGTGCCGTTATAGCACTCTACTAATCCAGCTGATTGGGGGTGATTTGCAGCGTGGAACTTCTGGTGTATGCCTAGACTCTCACACACTCTCTTCATCACTCGTCCCACGAATTCACTCCCATTATCGCTCCAGGCCACTCGAGGCATTCCGAACCTAGGGAAGAATTCTTTGACCAGGGCTTTTGCTGTGGACAAGGCAGTATTTTCCTTAAGGGGATACGCCTCCACCCACCTGGAAAAGGCACAAACAACAACGAGTACGTATTTTAGATTGTTGCACCTCTCCATGTGGATGAAATCTAGCTGCAAAACCTCGAACGGATACGTTGGAGGCGCAAAATGACCAGCTGGAGTTGGAGTTCCCTTGCCAGGATTGTACTTCGGACACACCATACAGTTCTTGACCACATTCTCTGCACATTTTGGGATGCCACTATTCTGCCATACTGGGGCCAACAACTTACAGATCCCTTTCACACTGATGTGAGCCATCCCATGAGCCATTGTCACCACTGCAAGCACATACGCGTCGGGTAAAAGCCATCTCTGATGCTCTGATAATTCGACCCAACAACCATTCGCATCCAATCTAAACTTGCTTTCTCTCCATTCATTCACCTCTTTCTCAGTGGCCTCGGATTGTATAGACTTCACACTCTCAATTGTGTCCTCACACATGCCAACATCACCAATCCATCTCGCGGGACCCGCAACATACATTCGACTCATCACATTCCTTGCAGTCTCTTTTGCAACTTCATTGGCAAATGCGTTCCCACGACCAACATCATCTTGAATCTTTTTGTGTGCACTGCATTTCACAATCGCAACTTGTAGTGGCAAGGTCAGTGACTCGAGAAGCTCGTTAACTAGCTGACCATGTTGGATTTTTGTGCCATGCGATGTCAGGAACCCACGTTCACGCCACAATCGTCCAAATCTGTGAGCCACGCCAAAGGCGTATTGGCTGTCTGTGTACACATTCACTCGTTTTCCTTTTGCCAACACACATGCTCTCGTAAGTGCAATTAACTCTGCTGCTTGCGCAGAATTGTGTGGGATACGTGCAGTTTCTACAATCGTGTGCAATGTCGTCACAGCATATGCTGCAGTCATATTACCATTCGGCAACTTGAAACATGAACCATCAACCCATAAAGCATCATTACATTCAGGAAGAGGAGTGTCCTGTAAGTCTACTCTCCCTTTTGTCTCTTCTTCTGTCCTAAAACAGCAGTCATGTTGTTCGACCTCATCTGTCTCTGCTGGAATGGGCAATAACGTCGCTGGGTTGAGTGTATCACACCTCTTTATGTGTATGTGACTCGCTAACAGTGTCAGCTCATAACTTGACAGTGGAGCACTAGTTAAGTGCTGTGTCCTTGTTCTGTTTAGCAAAATGTCTACTGCATGTGGGACCATAACTATTAGTGTATTATTCATTACTAACCCAGCAGACTGTCGAATGCAGACAGCTGCTGCCACAGTGGCCCTCAAGCAACTTGGCAATGCCTTAGCTACAGGATCTAGAGTTGCTGTTTGTCCCCAAAGGATTGTGTCAGGACTGATAATGCACAACCTTCCCTCTCGTGGACATACAACGTAAAAGGCTTACTGTAGTCGGGGTTACCCAACACAGGAGCCGAACACAATGCATCACGTAATTCGTGAAAACTTTTCTGACATTCTTCAGACCATGGAATGGGTTTCGGTGTATCCTTGCAAGTTAATGCCACCAAAGGTTTGGCCACCAATGAGAAATTTGGTATCCATTGTCTGCAATATGATGTAATGCCTAAGAAAGCACGCACTTCTCTCTGTGTCCTTGGGACACTCAAATTTGCAATTGCCTGTATTCTCTCTGGGGTCAGTCTCCTTCCCTCCTTCGATAAGATGTGACCTAAGTAGGTCACTTCTTGTCGACAAAATTGTAATTTCGAAAGAGAGACTTTGTGCTTCATGTCACATAAATGACGCAACAAAGACAGAGTGGCTTGTTTGCAAATCTCCTCAGTATCTGCAGCGAGTAGCAAATCGTCTACGTATTGAATAAGCGTCGCACCATCAGGTAGAACAATTGTGTCAAGCTGTGATTTCAGAGCCTGACTGAATATAGATGGACTTTCACAGTAGCCCTGAGGAGCGCGTTTAAAGCGGAAGCTTCGCCCTCCTAAATTGAAGCCAAAAATATCTCTGCTCTCCTCGGCAATAAGGATGCTGAAGAAAGCGTTCTTCAAGTCAATCACGGAGAACCAAGTGGCTGAAGCTGGAACCATAGTCAATAAGGCAGTGATATCAGAACAACTGGAAACTGTGGCACAACAATCTTGTTCACTTCTCTAAGGTCGATCACAAATCTGTACACAGGTGGTTGGGAGGGATCAGTACGCTTCAAAACCGGCAAAACGGGACTGTTACAAACATTACCTGCTGTCTCTTCAATGACATCTTTCTCAATCAGGTCATAAATGATCGCTAACAACGCCTTTTCACCTTCGCTAGAGATCTTGTATTGGGGAATACGTGGCAACCTAACATTGGCTTTCAATGTTATGACATATGGCGCTATTTCCAAAAGACCTACATCATTAGAACCAGTAGCCCAAAGTACATCCGGAAGACAAGACAATTCTGTTGGAATATTTTCCCTTGACAAATACATTGGTGAAACCACTTTTTTACCTAGGGTAAGTTCTACTCCCGAAGGAGAACAGTACAAAGTCGCATATAATCTCTTTAACAGATCCAATCCTAACAAGTTTTCACCACAACCAGTTTTAAGAATGAGGGGTGCTTCTAATTCACATGGCCCAACAGAAAGGGGCATAGGACTAGAGATCGGGTTCCTAACCGGGGCGCCAGAAAAACCTACTGAAACGTTCATTTCGCCAGACAAAGGTGCGCCAGGAAGTTTTGAGTGCATAATAGAACTCTTTGTAGCGCCAGTATCCAACAGAAAAGGCTCTGACACACCTGATGTAATCACCTCAACATAGGGTCCATTCTGATCTACTGGAACTGAAACAACTCCCTCTCTCTGTCCATGGCTGTCCTAGCAATCATTACCCTCATTCTCGTTTTCTGCATAATAGTCATCAGCATAGTACTGAGCTGTCCTAGAAGACGCATTATTCTGTTGATCAAAGCTGTTCATAGCATTCTGAGGCGGAAAAGAAGGAGCATTCTGGGGGAAATTTCCACGGCCCCTACCTCTGGGAGCCTGTTGAACACCTCTACCTCTTGCACCAGAAACACCATTCAAACGTCGCAATAAAGCTGGACAACTATTCTTGAAATGACCTTCTTCCTTACAATACGCACACTGATTCGGACCATACGGTAAACGCTGCTGAGAGGACTCATTTCTTTACGAGTTTCTCAAATACTGTTGAGGTTGCTAATAATCGTGCTGATTA
Source organism: Lissotriton vulgaris (assembly GCF_964263255.1). Lineage (NCBI taxonomy): Eukaryota > Metazoa > Chordata > Amphibia > Caudata > Salamandridae > Lissotriton > Lissotriton vulgaris. The sequence continues at coordinate 124,739,239 of NC_141685.1, read as the reverse complement.
GCAGTACGGGGCGGATAGGCTTGCTGGAGAAGGACTTTAGTTTTCAAATCTTTAGTCTTTTTGTCTGCCTTCTCTAGCTCGTCTTTGTGCCTATTTTCATAGTACTGGGCTGTGGCTAGAATCTGTGCTGACGTGGAAACAGCCCAAGCACTCTCTTAATCTTTCAATTTATTACATAATTCAGGAAGCAGATTATGTACAAATTTGTCTACGAACAATCTTTGGCCACCCTCGGTAGCCATATCCTGACCACTATGATCGACGAAAGTCTCTTCAAACCTCGTGAAAAAGTCAGACACATTCTCATCTTTCTTATGCTTGCATGCAGACAATTTGTCCCAATTCACACGCAGTTCGGGCATTAAAGTCTTCATATATGTGATAATTCTACCGGGAAGTTCTGCAACTAAAGGCTCGGGCTTGGAGCCACCAACTTGTCTGGCATCAGCAGTAGCAATATTAGCCCATGTATCACCTAATTCTTGGTCATGATCTGCATGACGAATCTTTCCCCATAAAGGCTGTGGAACAACATTTCCAAACAACATGTCTATATCTGCTAGATTCATGATACATGAACTGGCAGTCTGTGATAACTCCTTATAATACCCTGCAGGATTCTTGCGAGGATCAGGCAATGTCTGTTGTAGGGCTAAAACTTCAGATCTTTTCCAGGGAACATGTACCCATACACTCTGGAAATGCGGCGGAATTGCTGGATTCGCATTTGCATCACCTTTCCTCCACACTGGAGGAACTTCTCTCATGGGATACTGTCGCGCCTTTTTCCTACCTGGCATGTCATACTCAGACAGTAATCGGGAATTGCTTCCCTTACTCCTATATGACAATACCATGTCGATTGCTGGTTCGACATCGGCACCCACAATCATGCCTTCCCCAAACTTGAATCGCATACGGAATAATTTATTCATGTTGTACTCTGGATCATTTCCCTTCAAATCTTCACAGAGATATACACACATCTGTTCAAATACATATCTCTGTGTAGATGCTTCCCATTGACTGAAGACTTCCATAACGGACTGAGTGTCATACTTTGCAGTATTGGTAACCCAATTACGTGCTAACTCATTCAGTACTTCTCTCTCTTGATAGTCAGGCAGTTGACTCCGCAACTGTCTTCGTTCAGTTTTAGGGGTCGTCTTAGGCGACCCAAAGAAAGGTGAGAAAAGACCAGTGACAGTACTTGCCACTCTCTGTCGAACAGAAGGAGAAGCTGGCAGAATGGCAGATGTGCCAGACAAGACAGGCTGATGTAAAGTAGAAGTCGAGGCAGTAGCAGAAAGAGGATCAGGATAAGCAATTGGAGCAGTAGGTGAAGTCGCAGAAAAAGTAAATGGAGTATGTAGCGAAGGCGGCGGCCCTTGAGAGGGCTGCGCCGGAGGAGTAGAAACCAGTTGAAGAGGAGCTGGTGCTTGATTAAGAACTGGTGTTCGTGCGCCGGGGCGCGGTATAACAAAGCGTCGCGGGGGTGCAGTAGCATCTTGTGCATAGGGGGGTGGTGAACTCAACAAGTGGGACATTAGAGGATCGCTATCAATTTTCTCCGTTGATCCTTGTCCTCTACGTGGCAACACTGGGTAGCATTTATCTACTGCTAGCTTCTTACTTCTAAGCATTTGTTCACTCTCTTGCTCTTCCTCATTATCCCTGTATGCAACGGCAGCTTGTACCATTGACATACCTCTTTTATTCTTCTTCGCTAATTTCATTTCTTTCTGTTTGGCTTCCTTGCGCCATAGGTGAAAAGAGTCAAACATCGCCGGCTTGGCTTTCTTCTTGAACAGTTTCACCTCTAGATTATCTAAAATCTCTGTATCAAAGCTACCATATTGGGGCCATTTTAAAACACCATCTTTTCTGGTGTATTTTATCCACACGTTATTGTATGTGATGGGGCCTACTCCGTGCTTCACATAGAGCTCATATGTTGGAGTTCCAATTGGAGGAACCGGACACGAATCCTCTAATCGGGAGTCCCACCTACAACCAAGACAAAACAAGTTTCCAAGTCTTCTAAAACCAGGCATCTTCGCTCACTAGTCTAGCTTCAAACTTCAAAGGATTATCGAATACAATATTCTCGTGAATACACGAGTCCCTCGGCTTTGGCGCGTGCAAGTTCCAAATCAAAGCGTATCTCAACGATACCAAAACTAAGAACAAAACTAAGGACTGGGAGACGCTCCACTTATACTTAACAGAAGTATTGATGATCGATGACGTCACTAGAAGACTCGTCTATGGTTTCGCTCTACCAAGTATCGATGGGTCCAAAACAGGGCGATAGTCAGGGCAGCAGTCCTTTGTAGCCATCGGGACGCGGGGAACCTCGCAGCAAAGACCTTCGGAACCACGTCGACATACAGGGGTCGCTGAAGTGGCTGGCCGTCCTCTGGAATTTTCACACGAAGCTCCTCACGAACATCTGGCTTGGACAGACACCGCTTGATACCGCCCCAACGTTGGGCGCTAAACTGAGGTACCGGGTTTTTAGGAACCCGGTGGTGCCAGGGGAAAACACCCAAAGACCTCTTGAGTTCTTCCTGTTCTGGACCACAGAAACACGGAGTCTTCTAGGTGATGTCAAAGATCGAGTTTTATTGGCTGCAACCAAGTAACAAGCATCCTAGAAGTACAACAGCACGGTTTGTATATTCTCAGGAGACTGTTCGTTTTTACAGAGCCAGCCTTCTCTTTTTATACACAATATTACACTTCAGGCAAGAATTCTTTGTTTTACGATGCAACCATATACATATTTTTACAACAAAGAAAAAGCAAAGTCATGATGGCCAGCCTATATTTTCGTATGTCCAGTTCGTGATAGATTACCTGGCCAGGCCCAGAACTACCATCAGATATCAATGAAACCCCAATAAAATCGGGCACCTCCTCCTTGTAAAACTAGCCATAAAGAAGAAACAGGGACAGGTGTGTGTATGATAAAGCGTGGTTTGTATGCAGTGAATGGTTTATGACATGTTGTGCCTTGATGCTAATCTCGCTCGGCCAGTGGGTTGGGGACTGCCCGAACAGGTTTGGCTGGAGGCGTGAAGGCAGCTCGCCCAGGTCAGAGAAGAGTCAGGAAAGGTGGACGTGTCCTTTCAGCTCGAATTCAGCCTCGGTCAATTGACTATGTAAGGGCAACCACAAGATGGATGCCGCTCACAAATGGAACCCGAGGGTTCGAGACAGAAACTACTGTTTTAAGGTGATTGCATGGCTCGATCATGACGCAAATGCGCAGGTGTAATGTCCTAGTCATTACCGGTCTACCGATACCAAATTCGTCATGGTATGATGATATTTGCTGACACGAGTGTTGGACCTCGGTACCATATTATAGCAGGGCCCACAATTTTCAGAACCACAAAACGACTGGATATTGGGGCACTACAATCTTGTTTACCTCCCTTAGGTCAATGATAAAGCAGTAGGCTTTTCCGTCTCCCTCTCCCTGTTTCTTTATGATCGTCAGAATAGGACTGTTACAAATGTTGCTCACCACTTCTTCAATCACCCCTGCTTCTACGAGTGAGTGAATGATGTCTGGGAGTGCTCTCTCTCCCTCCGGTGAGATTTTGTACTGCGGTATCTTTGGCAGTCGCGTCCTGTTGTATTGTTACACGCACTGGGCCAATCATCATTTGTCCTACGCCTGAGTCAGCCCTAGCCCACAAGTGCAATGGTAAAGTGTCCAGTAGGGATGTGTCTGCTTTGGAAATGGGATACATGCGTGGACTATCTCTTTGGTGCTGGTGGTTGTCATATAAGATGACTCGCACTCCGTCTGGGGAACATCGAATAGTTGCACGGAAGTGCTTCAGTAAGTCGAGACCCATAATGGTGCCAGGGGTGTTGGAAGAGAGTGTTGTGATGGAATCTAGGACCCTGTTATAAATTCCCGATTCATGCCCAAATATGGATCTAACTTATTATACCCTTATATGGGCACGAGAATCATGACCATATTTAGACAGAGTCAACGCAGTCCTAAAATGGCGTTTTCTCTGCCACTAAGATCCTAGAAAGTACAACAGGTTCTGAGACATGACCAGCCTACTGTAGCTCCGGGGGAATTCCCTGCCTCCAGTATTGATTTGTCCCAGACCCCTGGAGCGTGTTGCGCACTTCATGTTCCTAGTGACGTTAATATGTCCACCCTTTACGTCAAACCCGGCTCCTTTTCAGTATAAGTATGCCCATGTTTGCCTAGTTAGACACACGGTGGTTTGGAGCAGATCGACTAACTACTTGCCTGACGCCCTGCGGTTTGCGAGTGCTGAAGGAAGCCGACCCTCCCGTTCGACGCACTGAGAAAGACACTGTCTTTTCTCCTGCTGAGAAATCCAACTCCAGTGTTTCCCAGCCACCCTTGCGGGTGGCTGGGAGATCGAGTTCTGAGAGAGAGAGAGAGAGATACAAGACCTCCCACATTCTAAACCAGGTACGGAGCTGATTAGCCTCTAAGAGAATTCTTGGTCTTAGATTCTTGGTAGGAAACTATTTAACTTAAGGTACTTCTCACTTACTTCTTCCCAGTACTAGGCTTAGGTTAGGTACACCGGGGTAGGCGTAATTTAGAAGCACCAGTTGAGTACGTTTAGTCATTTTATCATTGCATATATTTTATCCGTCTTAGATTAATCTTATGGCTTAGAAACCATATCATGCTTTTACAGTATTATTTCATAATACTCTTTTTACTGTACGCACTTTACTTTATGACAAGTATTGCAATTGTAGCAATTCACTTCTCATGTATGAGAAAGCAGACTGTTCAATAAATAACATTTTTTATTGAAAACGCCAGTCTCTCACTTTCTCTACACTTCTGGTGAAACGAAGCATGCACAGATGACTGAGTAAAATAACCATCTATTGTTTTTCACGACTCTGGAGATTCCCTCCTCATTCATGGAGATGCAAAGTTGTCATGTTGTATGGTTGTCAGAAACTAATCCTTTCTTGTCTATTCAGGAAACATAAAACATTCTTGTACATTCAAGAAAGTTTCTAGTGACCTCTGAGCTAGCTGGCATTCATAATTAAGTCTAATATAGTCAGCAGAGACCTGATCGACCTCAGTCCCTGGTCTACACTGCCGTCTATAATATTCCAATGCGCAGATGCCTATTGGGAATATAGGAACTACACTACATGGAGCCCAACGGTTTGGTAAGACGATAATCTAACGTTAGAGGCTAGAGTAACTCAGTCGTGCTTTTCACGCAGACCCCTTTTCCGTAAAACTCCATAGACGTCTGGAGTGGGTGAAAGGGTAATATCCGCCAGAACTGAGTAGGATGAGAATCCTATGTAGAGGTTTTTGGTTTATTCAACGTTGAAGGATACAGTGTTCCAAAATATTGTGCACCTAATCTTTGTTTCCTTGAAACTTGCTCTGCAAAGTTCTCAGTCAAAAAAATGACGGGAACAGACGACGAAGAGGATATCAGAACAAGAGAAGTGGCTAACCAGCTGATGGCTGGTGACGACACTATTCTACAAAACGAACCGGATGCTAAACTCATCCCATGAAATGTAAGGAAAAATGTAACTTACAAACTCAGACACAGCGTAGTATCATTGAGAGGTGGTGCAGCTGTGTTTGTGGTAGAGGGACATGAGTATCGGCAGACAGAGGTATTCTATTCATGGATACAATTCCCAGCAACAAATTCTATGACACACAAGAGTTTCACTACTACCAACCAGGGGTAACTCCAACAGAGTACGTTCCTTATGAGGAAATCGAAATTCCACTAACTTACCAGCAGCACAAGATGTGGTTTAATGGTGCCCTACAACACAACAGTCTCATCACCAGGCTCGGTCCACTTGGCAGACCAGGAGCAACATGGCCGATATTAGCTGGCTACACACCACATCCTGACTTAGAGCAAATGTTAAGAGATGAACTAATGGTCCAGCTAAGTCAACTGATTAAAATACATAGACAATTAGCCAAATATGTCATGAGGACTCTAACAGTCCAACAGACAATAAGAATTTCACAGCACACCCCTCAACCGGGGAACACAAATAAAATAACACCACAGACTATACATATACAATCAGTCATTGGTAAATTACTGACAAAACAGGAACAAATTCCAATTTGGTTAGCTCAAAAGATTACTCAAATAGAGGCAGTATTCCCTGATAGTACACCTCATGAAAAACACAGATTTCTGACAATTTGTTTACCAATTGGGATTGCACCACATGTGGAGGACTGTGATACTTGGGGAACTGTCTTTGCTTCAATCTATAAAAAAACACATGGTGTTCTGTCTATTGCGGTAATACCAGCCGTACTGAAGCAGATTCAGAATGAATATGGTCCAGAACCAGCTTTAAATCTAGGTATGAAATTACTGAAAGACTTTAAACAAGTCTCTGCTATACTATTAGCAAACGTAAGGGGAGAAGCAGCATCTGTGGCGATCCGCCAAAAATTAAAAGAAACAGATATAGCAGACCAGCCTTTTGAACTTTGCAGAATAATGGAAATGTGCTATGAAGAATTAGGTAGTGACAGTTTGGGTGGGAAACCACTGAAACCACAACTAACTGATAATACAGAAAATCATTGATAAAAATAGTACAGCTACTCCAAAAAAGAAATGGGAAGGTAATAAAGAAACTGGTCCCAGGGAGAAACAGTTCAAAGCCAGAGGAAGGTCACCCCGGAGGAGAAATAGATCTCCAGAAATAGGGATAATTTGGAAAAACCTGACAGATATCAAGATACTGATACACGTTCCTCTCGATCGTTTCAGACTTTCTCACAGAAATCGGAAAGAAGGGGACGGTCAGAACACAAAGAAGAGCACGTCAAGTCCAAAGACAAGGAACCTGCTCTACAAAGTAAAAAATTAAAATTTGAAAAAAAGAAGGTAGCAAGCGTTAAGGTAAAAACATGCCGAGGATTCTGAGGGCACAACTCAAGAACGGAGAATGGGCTCTAACAATGCTAGACAGTGCAGCAGAGGTGACGATAATTCGCAAGAACCTGATGAATCTTCTGGAGACAGTGGACATGAATGAACACATTCAAGTGGAAACTGCAGATACGAGAGTGAGTGTTACCCATAAATTATATGAAACAACATTCCGTATAGAAGGGGACATAACTAGAAAAATTAAAACACTTTTTTGGGAGAAATTAACACAGGGGTACGACATCCTGCTAGCAGAGAAAGATTGATCACCAGAGTTTGTTAGGGAGTGCCCACATGGCGAAGAAATAATTAGGCCTGCCTTCTCTAAACATGTTCCAATACATAAAATACACACCTATGCTAGAAAATGGGCTGTAGCACAGGCTCCAGCACTATATAAAAATCATGTAGGGTGGGATGAGGGCTCTCACCATAAAATCCAAATAAAAAATCAACCAACTGCACAAAGGCAGTACCCAGTTAAGCAAGAAGCTAAAAAACAGGTCAGGGATTTCTTGGATCAACTTGAATATCAGGGGGTGATTGAAAAATGCACCTCACAAATGAACAATCCTTTGTTTCCTGTCTCTAAGCTAGACAATTCATATTGTCTGGTATTGGATTAAAGACACTTAAACACTTGTTGCCAGACATTTGCAGTACAAAACTCACGCAGTGCAGCACTAATGAATGACATTGTGCGCAAAAAGTACAAAACAACATTAGACATCTCTAATGGATTCTTTTGTCAAAACATTGCACCAGAAAGCAGGTATTTAACCGGTTTCTCCAGTATGGGGCCCCAGAGACAATTCTGTCGTCTCCCCCAGGGATTCAAGAATAGCCCAGGATTATTTTCAGCAAGGGTAACAGAGTTACTACAAATGTATGATGATGAAGCGTTATCTTATGTCGATGACATCTATCTCACAGACGATGACTTAGACACACACTTGGGAAGAGTGAACACCATTATACTTGGGTTCGCATCTGAGGGGTACAAATTCAATTTGAATCACCCACCTCACAGTCCTATTTTTTGGATATGAGTTATCAAGTGAAGGCAAACGTCTGGCAGATAACTTCTTAGAGAAGTGCGCGGTGCTCCAAGCACCAAAAACGCTGAAAAACTTACAATCAATTCTAGGTTTCCTGAATTTTGGAAAATATTACGTTCCAAATTATAAAATTAGGTTTGCACACTTACAAGAGTTAGATCACCTTGAATTTGAGCTAGAAAATTGGACACAACAACACACTGAAATATTACGTTCTAGGCATACAGACATGTTAACTAAGACAAATCTGCAGCAACACAATACTGAACATGACCTAAGAATCCAAGTCATCCCAGGAAGATGTGGATTCATGTACCTAACATTAAATGATGGAGAGATGGTACCAATAGCTTACAAATCACATTTGTACACAGAAGAAGAAATGAAGCTTACTTCAATAGAGAAGATTATAAGAGCTGTTCAAACTGCTGTAGAAAGTGAGAGAGCTCTGGCTGGGGGGAATAGGATAAGATTATTCTCACCTATATCTCCCCTTGAAGCACTAACCGGACCTAACTCAGGAATGGGAGTGGTCTTAGATCAAGAATGGTTAAAATGGGTTACCTCACTTACTAAAGAAAAGGTTGAACATTTCTTTGACCAAACGTTGAAAGAACTAGAACATCTAAAATATAAAGAAGAATATACTATGCCCGTTGAGACTCTGCCTCTGCAACAATACAGAAATATAATCTATACGAATGGAACAGCGCAACTTTCGGGAAAAAGCAAATATGCCTGTCATGCTACGTGCTCAATAACTAAAGGTCGTTGGCACAATGGTAAATTCAGACCTATGGTCACTAAACTTGAAACACTCAACTACTGTACAGTTCAGCGAGGTGAACTAGAGGCATTTAAGATGGCGCTGGAAAGTACCGATCACGAATTCCCCACACTAATAGTGTGCGATTCGTACTACTGTGCACAATATTACAACAGAGATTTGCAGAATTGGGTCCAAAACGATTGCAAAGATACAAAAGGTGGCACAATAAAGCATAAGAAGCTTTGGGAACAAGTAGTTCTTTTAAAGAAAAGAACTACCAAAGGCTCATGTGACTGACGCACTGAGTCATCGACGGGATGGCGTTCACGTTGGAGGGAATTCATTGGCTTACACAGCCACAAGGACAGCCAATCAACCGGTTTCCGTAGATACAGTAAAGCGTACTAGTAAAAAAATAGACGGGGAAACATTATTAGCTGTAAAAGTGTCAATGACAGGCAGCTATGCAGCGTTACCATTCAACTATCCGACAGAAAATAAATAGGTAATTGATGCGAATTCCGTTCCTTTTGCTCGACTCCCTGGAGTGGGTGACAGAGTAATTCCAAACAGGGAATGGAGGGAAAAATTTATAGAAGAAGGACACACGGGATGGGGTCTGCGTCATCAAGGGCTTAGTGATACTAGAGATGAATTACAAACATTGTACTGGTGGCCGGGAATAAGCGTACAAGCTTATATATTCACAAAAAATTGTGACATAATTGTGACAACTGCAACAGAGATCGCAGTGGTGAACCGGACCAGATTACTGACTCCAATATCGTCAGTCAAGCCCAGACACCCCTGTTAGATAGCATAAGGCTGTGTACACGCAAATGTCCAAAAAGACAAAAGCGCTCCCATAAATGTTAAGACAGAACATAGTTAAAATGTGGCCCCAGCGCTCGGCTGACGCCAGAACTGTTATAAAGGATCTGCGAGTCTTTATCAGCACATACGCAATTGGCACGCTACATTCTGACCAGGCTCCTGCGTTTAACTCTCGAGCTTACAAAGAAGCCATGGCCAGTTTGGGCATTGTATTGCGGTATTCTTCACCCTTCCATCCTGAGGGAAATGCAGTAGTGGAAAGAAAAAAACGTGACATAAAGCAATCCATAACAGCTAGGGTATTCGGTTCGGGTGATGGGTGGGTCAAACATTTAACAAGTGTCCAACATAGTCTTAACTATCTACCAAGAAATTCTCTAGGGGGAATCACTCCGTATGAACTGCTGTTTGGCACTAGAATGCTGATCAAAGACCTCGATTGTCATACTTCAGTGGTGGAACAAAAGACTTTTAATGTGAAAGATCGTTTGGCTATCTTACAGGACTTAAATGAAACAAGAAGAATTCTGAGTAACACAAAGCAAAAGCCAACGGCCACTGAAGAAAAACCATCTGTCCCAGCAAGACCTGTCTGGATTCCAAAGATTGGGGATCTGGTCAGAGAAAAGATAGCGATAAAGAAGGAATTTGGGCCTTCTTACAGAAAAGCAGTACCTGTCTTGGAAATTCGAGGAACAAGATCAGTAGTACTACCGCCACTTGCTGGTAAAAAAGATAAGAGTTGTATCAATCGACCTGGTTAAACCGCAATCATGTGACCAATAATAAGTAGTAGGTCCAATGGACTCCCAAGATATAGCAGAAGACCAAACCTTGCTACAATTCAAGAGGTTCAAACTGAGAGAATAATCACTTTTGACAAATCTACAGTGAGAAATGAAGGACTGTGCAACAAAGCAATGGAACTTGTGCCTCTTGAAACCCAAATCCAAACAACACATAGAGAATCACCAATCTACAATGATGTGGCGTCTAAATACACAAGTATTTCTCAAGAAAAATCAAATAATGACTTAAAAATTGAATCTAACAGTCATATCAAAGACAATCCGGAAGCAATTGAAACAATTGACAGAACTGCATCTGGCTATTTTATCAACTTCAATGACTTTTCAGAGGATCCAAGTGAATCCATGGAAAAGCCGGAAACAAAGACTTTCAAAGAAAAAACAAAATAACTTTTTCATCAACTAGGAGATTTATACCTGATTTCACCATGGATTGAATTGTGGATTGTGTTAGCATTCATTTTCCTCCTGCTTTGGCTCATTTTAGTTTTGTGTTTAGGCAGTATGAATGATGGAAAATACAGTACAATGGACGCAGCAAGTCAGAGCATCAACTTGGTTCTAAAGCCCCACAAATCATCCCATACTGAAAAAAGAGAACTGTCATTGGTAAACATCACAGCCACACCAATACCAGGCGGTGTAGCATGGGACGAAACAAACTAAGACTTATATGGCCCTGTAGAGCTTCTGAGATATCCACACCAATTTAAAGTTTCCTTAAGTGACTTTTGCAGCACCAAATACATTTGCTGATGATTGGGATTTTGAAAGAATTAATGATATGATGTCAGATTTAGAAATGTCAGCCAAATTTACTAACCATGACTACTTAGAAGGATCTTCTAATTACGAACAAATGTATTGTTTTAACCACTAGGGTCATCATTATCTGCATAAATCTGCAAATCCTAGAAATGTTTTAATGTATAATCAGTGGGAACATTGTCCAACACCACCTAAAAGTAGCTCTAAAACATTTTATGGGAAATTCCCATACTTTTTAGCGTATAACACAACAGACCCAGAAACGTTTTATTTTAAAACTGTGAACAAGACTTGAGTGAAGCATATGTTGACCAATACAAAACAGATATATTCTGCTAAATTTTATGAACAATAATCAACATTCGGTTTTGAATTTCGGAAAGAAAACATAGAAACAAAATCGATCTGGGGTTCAAAAGATTGGCAAGTGTTATGTTATGTTATGTTATTTATTCTTTTGTATAGCGCACGGCTACTCAAAAAGAGTGTCCCGGCGCTTTATTGGAAAAGGAAGGCTGCAACACAATCACATAACACCGTTAAAAAGAAAAGGACAAAAGGCCAAACGAACGTATACAGGAAAAACAGGCTACTGGGTAAACAGCCAAGTTTTAAGGCTTTTTCTAAAGGCAAGTAGGCTGGTAGCTCCCTGCAAAGTGAGCGGCAGAGAGTTCCACAGCTGTGGCGCCAGTAGTCCAAAAGAGCGGCCTCCCAGGCGAGCTCTCTTCACACGCGGAACAACCGCCAGAAACAGGGATTCCGACCTCAAAGACCGAGTCGGTTGGTAGAAGACCAGAATCTTTTGGAGATTGCAATTCAACAAACAACATGTTTTGGCCTAGCCAAGATAAAAGATTTGAACAAACCGTCTATACAAAAGCCCTTCCCTGATAGCAACATAACTACAGATGAGGAGATAGACGTATCCCATATTTTGAACCAAAATAGATCAAATCCTAATTGGTGAAAATGGTTGATCTGGCCCACAGACACTAATAACTGTCAAAATAGATTCCTGAACATAACACAGGGGTTGACTCAAAACAGGTCAGACCCAAGATATTCCCAGAGACAACATCCAAGGATGGTCACCACTTATAGTGTAGGAAAACTTTGCCTTGAATGGGTACAGAAATCCACACTTCCCGAAATCAAGCAACACTTAACATTACTTAAAGAAGGTGCTGACTTGCGAGATTTCTTATCGGGACCTCGCAAACTAGCGTCAAAAACATTTCATATGGACCGGTATATATGCCTTTTACAATGAGGCCTGGAAAGTAACACAGATTGAAACTGCTGAGAAAATACAAGAAATTGATTGTATTAATTTGGAAAAATCATTTTCTGTAGTTGACAATGGGTTAACAACTCTGCCCTCCAGAATATATTCTTTGGACAGCATTGTATCATCTGCTATTGATATAATAGAACAAGACTTGCTAATGATACTGGTTCTGCTGGGGGCGGTCAAAAGCATTTGTCCTACCTGGCCTCTCTTCACTAACGTCGTTTGCGTACCCTCTTCCTCGTCCTCTATCTCTTGGTCCATTTGCTAGTTCCTTTTTCTTTATTTATTTCTGCCTGGATAGGTCATTGGGATTTCCAGTGTCCGTACCCCTTACAAAATGCACACTGATCTTCTCTTAAGTCTTGGCGTCCGTTGTATGGGGTAGGCACGCTATTTCTAGGTGGTGGTGGTGCTCTAGGGGTATTTTGCTGATATCCGCCCTTGTACTGTTCCCTTCCTGAATTTACACCCTGTAGCTGCGCTATCTTTCTTTCAAATCTTTCTTTTTCTTTACGTTGGCCCTTTCATTTTCGTTTTTTTGGTGTTCATAGTACTGGGCCATCTGGAGAAAGGCCGCTGGTTTAGAGGCCCCCCCAACTGCTCTCACTGGTCTGTAGTTTCTGTGAGACTTCTGGCAACAGTCCTTTAACATAGTTCTGTACGAACAAGTGGTGTCCAGTCGCAGTGGACATGTCTTGTCCACTATAATCGGAGAACACTGTCTCGAACCGGGAGAAGAATTCGGAAACATCTTCTTGAGGTTTCTGGCGGTAAGCTGTTACGATAGACCAATCTATCTTTGTCTCAGGAATCAGGGTCTTTACCTTCTGAACTATTTTGTCAGGGAGGTCTAGTATGGCTTTCAAGGGTTTCTGTCCAGGGTTTCGCTGTTTATCCAGCCCATCGAGTTGTCCCCAGGTATGACCGAACAGGTCTGTGTGGTCTACCTTCCTGATCTGCTTCCACACATCGGCTGGCAGACATTGCCCAAAGAACAAATCGATGTCGGCTAGTGTCAATATTGTCGAACCTAGGGCTGTACCTAACTCCTTGTAAAATGCAGTAGGATTCTTTCGTAAGTCCGGCAGGGATTTTTGGAATGTCAGAATGTCCTGTCTATCCCAGGGATGGTATACCCAATTATAGACCACCCTTCCCATATCGTCTTGGTGATTTATGTCAGTGAGTTCCTTGTCCTCTAGGGGGGACCCAATAGGGAGCAGCTTCCTTAATAGGCATCATGTTATCTATTCTCTCTATTGGGGGTCCCGTCATTGCAGATGTTGCATTTTTGTCTACCTGCCCTTGCTCCATGAGGTGGCGGAAGATTTCTAATGTATAGGAAAAAAGTTCTGCTACATCGCATTCACTCTCGTCTTCTGTATCTACCTTACTGTACAGGGTCACAAGTCGGTCGGGCCCTTTATTCCTATACTTTTCCTCATAGGCTGTGAGTGTGTAATAACAAAAGCGCACGACAAAGTGTTGTTTGCGGTTGTCGGCATAGGAGTTACATATATCTGTTATGTAATCCTCTCTTTCTTTCCGGTCTACTAGGGTTTTAACTATCCTATCGATACCTGCTCACTCATTTGTACTTAATCGTGGGATTCTCACCAGCCCTTTTATTCCAATTCTTTCTGATGTGTTATGTGGTAAGGCATTAGGCGTGAGAGGCTCGGTCGGCGCAGAGGCCGTGGATACCAATGCCCTGGCACTACCTTCAGTTATATTCTGGGATTCTTGGGGTTGTGCTAGAGGATGGGTAGGGGCATAAGGGGGGGGGGGCATATGGATGATCGAAGGACCTAAAAGTAGATCATCGTTTAGCTTTTGTTTCGATCGTAGCTCAGGGTAAAGCGCTGAGGGTGTTCTGACAGGGCATTGGCCTGAGATTTCTGATTCTCGTTCTTTTCTAGCTTTTTCTCTTTCCTTAATTTCTTTTTTCTAACTTTTTACCAGCCAGGGGAGCTGATTTTCGTAGTTCCTTATCTATTCTTGCTTCGTCTTTCTTCTTCCAGGGCATTGTTTCTTTTCGCCACATGCCAAGACTATCAAGCATAGTTGGCGTAGTTTTTTGTTTGCGAAGAGCTTTCTCTAACGCTTCTATTTTAGCGAGGTCAAAAGATCCCATCAGTGGCCACTGACTTTCTCGATATTTCTTAGTGTGTTTATGCCATAGTTTACTATAAGCTACGGCGACTAGTCCATACTTTACATACATGTCCTTATTAGGGGTGCACTCCTAGTCCTCTAATAAACGGTCCGGGCTGAACCAATTACCAATCAGTGGGGAGAAGATAGGTATGACGTATAATCGTAAAACAAAAGAGAGGGGCTCTATTACCACCCAAAGGGAATGGAGCACCAAATTACTGTAAAGTAAAAGCAGAGTTTTTCCCTTTCAGTATATCCACTAACAGCAACAAACTCATTCAGTCAGTCCACTTAATCCACACACCCCTCTTCCCTGAGGGTACAGTACACTTGATCACTACTATGAAACACTTACAAAGAAAAAAATCCACTATATAAAAACAGACTGTTTATTATCATGTTAAAAAACTTTCCACTGAATGTACAATTAATATAAAACTCATATGTTAAAAAAGCAGAATAACAATAAAAACATGTTTCATGAAACTACACGGGAGAAAAGGGAAAGACAATCAACTATGTCTTATTGTTGCTAATCTGGACTCTCTCTGGGCAACACAGGGTTGGGCTTCCCTTTCCCCCTTTAACTGTTGACCCCTCCAAATTTAACAATTCTATAGTGCGTTGACGCGTTTCGGGGGCTTTTGTTGTTTTGAGCCACCTTCTTCAGGACAGTAAAATATTTATTTCTCCGTATCCTTCGTGTAACCTAATATAGACATAAAACATATCTTTGACCTCATGAATATGTTGCCTATATGCATACATCTTTTTATTTTGTAAATAAAAAAAAATGTTAAACATTGTAAATACATCATTCTTGCTTCTCGATACCAAAGTGAATTCATATTTTCTTTAACATGTTGATAACAATTCCATATTACTTTTTATACATTACTCTTTCGAAATATATATTTTTGCCTTGTAAGTGTTTCACTCCGGTCCATTTATTATACTCCTACTATCCCCTATTCAGCACCACACCCATACGATACACTCCTACTGGTCCCTCTTAAATAAGTAAGGCACAGCGGTGAGACTCTTTTATTTAGGTTCCGCTCGTGAATGGAGTTTTCTCTCTCTGTGACCGCAACCTAATACTGTCAGATATAATGAAATACAGCTAGTTAGCTGCCATAAGGCAATATATATCAAATCATGCCTTTTTA
This sequence comes from Lissotriton vulgaris, assembly GCF_964263255.1. Lineage (NCBI taxonomy): Eukaryota > Metazoa > Chordata > Amphibia > Caudata > Salamandridae > Lissotriton > Lissotriton vulgaris. The sequence continues at coordinate 124,723,410 of NC_141685.1, read as the reverse complement.
TGATAGGAAATTTCCTCTTTGTCAGTGGTTTGAAGGATACCTACTGAATTATTTAGTAACACAGGACTCAGTGACGTGATTTTGCGTGGTCTCCTATCGCACAATGGTCAGAACCCGTCCTGTTTGCCCTATTAGAAAATAAATTATTTTAAATATTGTGTTTTTTTCTCCATTGAGATTACATCTTATCGAAAGGCTTTGATAATTATTACCTCGTGGTTAGGTGTCTTTTCTTTCACCTCTTGTTTCCTCACTTGAGTAGTGTGTAGAGTAGAGTAGAGTGAAGTAGTGTGGCTCACTGGTTAGAGGCGGCAGACCCGAGAGCAGAGGACGGCCCAGGACCAGGGTTCGATTCCCGGCGCGGCAGGTTTCTGGACCAGGGTCAGCGGACTCGATAATTCTCTCGCCTCGGTGCCCACTCTGATCAGCGATCACACTCGGCAACTCTTGGCATTAGCTTGCCTCATCTTCACTAACGGCCCCACCAGACCGCCGGGGATGCCTGGTCTCACCCTGGAGATACCCATTAAGGGACCATCTCTCAGGGAAGCCAGGAAGGGTTTCGCAGCGGTCGAAGCGCCTTGGGACCCTACGGGTAAGTAGTGCGCTATATAAATGCCAATACATTTACATTTACATTTACTTGAGCCAGAAAGATGGTCTCTGTTGTTTGCCCCTCACCTTAAAGGTAGGAAAAGTCTATAAATATACAACCGTTTTATATTCCACATATCTGTGTGGTATTTTGTTGATAAATACCCGAGCGTTCCACCATCAATTCGATGACATAGCATCTCACCTTGCTTTTAGGGAGCCGGAGTTATCCAGATCTGTTTTCTCTCCCCCACACCAGGTAATCCTTGCTCGTGGCTATGTTGTAGTCAGTACGAAGAGAACGTTAAAGCAAAAACATTTTTTCTATTAAACCTAATTAAAGATGCATAACTCAAGTTTACTTCTTTTTTTTTTTATAAATCTTTTTATTATTTTAAAAACAAGGCAAAAGGAATAGACATATCCGGTGCCATACATTCATACATAATAATAGGGTGCGCAGGTACAATGACAGGATAGACGTGAAGCAACAGAAGAATCGCTGAAACGCCTGCGGTAGTGAGTACGAAGCAGGATTTGTGGCATTACTATCGACAAACAATTTAAGCGCAGGCCCTCAGAGCCCGCCCACCCATAAAATCAGAATAGTAGAAAAGGCATGGCAACCAGACACTGGAATCTAAACAAAATCAGGATATTTTGCTAATATTACTAATAAGGGAAAGACAAAAGAGAAGATTGAAGAAAAGAAAACCATAAGAACAAGAACAGAAAGAAAACAATAAACCCATCCCCCCACCCTGCGCCCCTGCATATGGCTATCGCCTAACCCCAACTGGCATTGTGCCTGTCGCCCCACTAACTAGGTTCTAAAAATAGAAAAGAGAAAGCATGGGGGAGGGCATTTCCGTATGGGCTCCCGGTCCCCTTCCCCCCCCCGCCAGAGACAGGCATCCCCTATGATAAAAATACAATTTTATCTGCAATCTCAGAAAAAGTACATTAGGGGGAGCCGTGATACACCGCCCAGCCTCTCGTGAAACCCGTGCTGATTGTTCCCACACACTTATCACACATGTCACTTCTAGGTGTGTTACACTTGTTATTGGTTCCATTTAATTTATTTAGGGTCTCCACTCTTAAACCACTGATACACATCGTCACACCTTTCATTCCATGTTTAATTTGGTTTTAACTCACCTACCGTCTCTCCTTCCCTTAGCCCTGATGAGTCACAGCCGCTACACGCTGTGACGAAACACGTGTCGGCTTCATCTAATTTGTCTACTACTTGCTACTTGGATATACTGAACATTCATTCCACGATTAAAATTCCACATTTTCACCAAACAGATCGTGTGTATCTTTTCGCTAACATTGCTCAAATTTGAATCTCCACCTGGAGACAACTAAAATCTTTCGTGTGCACAGGATTTTGTTCATGTTATAAGGTACAGGAGTGGCACCTCCTTACCTTTGCAGGGGCTGATTTTCCGTTGGGTTTGTTCCCCTGACCTGCTTGCACCGGACCTCACACTATCACAGCTACTACCAGAACCAAAGGAACACGCAGAGCGCCATAACTTCCTTGCACATATCCAAACCCATTCCCCCTTGCTCCAATACCCTCTCATGAAACCAACAGTTACGAATCCCACATCCATTAAGGCCATAGTACCAACCCCGGTCAATCGATCTCAGCCTTGGCCCTTCCGAACCATCATGCGAACCCCTCCCGGTAGGACCACTACTTCTACAGGTGAATCAAAGTGCATAAAGAATCTGAAAAAAGTCCGTCCAAAACAAATTAAAGTTGGTAATTCCTCAAGAACTCCATCAGCACAAAAACGCTCCCTCATGGACGGATAGTCCCAATGTTGTTTTCTCCACGATCGTAAGGGCACCAAAGAGGGAAAGGATGAAACAGAAGTCCAAGAACAATCACCAACAGGAGTCTCCGGGAAGGGAACGCCAATTGATTCTCCCAAAGTCAGCAATGATGGTAGGTGTAGTAATACGTCCGAAACACTGGGTTCCTGATTCTCCAGAGTACCAACCGAGGGCTTCGGCACCTCTTGTCGCAAGAGGTCCTCGTCCAGAATCAAAATGGTCGTCATGTAAACCGTGGCTGGCAGCAGTTCTGGCAGTGGAGCAGGGTCCGGTTCCACACACTCCTTCTCAGTTAAGCCCGTAATCATTTTGTGAGTCAGGGCATCCATATGTGAGTGAAATGCCCTGATGGCTGCCAATACTGTCTTCAGCGACGGCTCATGCTCCGTCCGGTCCATTTCTCCTCGCTCAGTGCCGATCATGTTCACTTCCCCCAGAGAGCCCGGTTTCTCCGGGGGAACAGATAGGAGCGGAACGGACGGCGTCGGAGGGAGGCTGATCGGTTTCCAAACTGCACTCCGCTGCCGCAAGCGAAGACCCCGACCCACCGAATCCCGGCGGCAGCAAACCGGGTCCGCGGTACAGGGACCTCCACCCACAGCCACTATTGTGCCACGTCACTCCTATCTAGATGTTAGTCAATCAGAATGATCGCCTTCAAAATCGGGCAAAAAGACCTCCACTGTGGTAGACCGGACCCTGCTTGATTCTCACAGCCGATGTTGTTCAACTGCAACCCAGCTGAGTCAAAACTCGAGGCCCGGCTCTCCCGCTGGACTAGGCCGCAAACTTCAACTCAACACAACTCCGTCAACCAAGCCGGTTAAGTTTTCAGGATTGCACCACCAGATTGTGCATCTGTTCATCTACACGGAGGTCGGGCGTAAAAACAGGATTATCGACAGTATCATCTGGCAGGATGCGGGGGTCGGCGGAGCTGGGAGCCTAAGCAGCCATCTTGTTTGCTAGCGTAGCTCCTCCCTCCAAGTTTACTTCTTAACTCAAATTTTCCTGCTTATTCTCCTATCTAGACCTCATTTCTATTTTTTTAATTTTTCTCGAGGGTGTATTGGACCTCTATATTCGAACGCTAATGCCTGATTATAAAGCATTGCATGCCGTGACGATGAATATTGCTACCGGAAATATTAATGAGTAGTTTTACTCCTTGTGTACTATTGCAATTTGGTCTATCATTGAGTCTTCTCTAAATTTAATCCTTACACATTTACGTTTCCTGCGTTACCCTCTATTCTAACCCCCGACAATACTGACCGCATCAGTTTGGCGTACTCTGCATCCCCCGCCTATTATTTAATCTAAAGCAATGCTTGGTATATCCACAGGGTCGCTAAACAAGATCCTATTGGTGCCATTTATTTATACCCAAAGGGCACCACATAAGTATGCCCATTTCCACTTGCTCTTGAATGTTAAACTGTTCTATCCAATATTTCCTTACCTATTTACTCCTACAGCAGACCTCCCCGGCGTGTCTTGCTACTTCCGCGTCTGTGGGACCGCGTGAAAATAGTAAAAGGACTAACCTCCATTACGGGGCCATTTTTTAGCGCGTCGGTGAATGACGTCAATGCTATGGGTCAATACGCTCTGGCTTTTTCTGGAACATAACTTTATTGTTTTTATCTTAACGAACACTCACTATGTATTCCATGTCTGATCTGTTGTTTATCGGATCGCGTCCGATTTGTTGTTTATCGGATCGCATACCTTTTCAAACTAGAACTTAACAGATCATATACACTTTCTAAACCCTTGTGTACCACAAAGTTTCACCTATTTAAAGATTAGGTCTTTTCACAACCCCATCTACATTTGAAATTTTTAAGTCATATTTAATGTTGCACAAATTTTATAAACTTAAAAAAACTTTAAAAAGCACAGGGGCAACTTCCTGATTCTAATTTATACCTGCGCTAGATTCATAGTATGACAACTGGGGCCTGTTAGTTATTTATATATTTGTTATTTGTATTGGATTTGTAACCTGACAACTTCACTTATAAAATTAATTCTGTCTCTTTTGTCTTTACGAACCATAGTGAAGTGCACCACTGTTGTGACTTTGCCACCATTGATCAAAGATGTCAATTAAGTTAAGAGAGGGTTGTTAAACTACAATCTGCATCCGATCCTCTTTTGTGTTCAACCCCTTGTTTACAGTGTCGAGGGTGGAAATGTACCACTGTTCTCTGTTTTTACGTTTGGTTTCCACATTTCCTCCTCTCTTTGAGCTTATGATCTTTTCTATAATGAACGAAGAAAATTCAGTGTGGTTATGTTTTAGTTTAGTAAAATGTTCAACCATAGGGGCATTCATGTTACTAGTTTTCAATGCGGGTCTGTGCTCAAGTAGACGCAGTCCTATCACTCTTACAGTTTCACCTACATAGGCTAGTCCACAAGGACAGAGCAGCAGATATACAACATTGCTGCTCCTGCAGTTATTTAAAGTTTTAGGTGTCATGGTATACCCATTGTGGGTAAGTGTTTTAGTAACAAGACAGTTGTCACATATCGAACACTTGCTGCATTTGTAGTTGCCAACCGCTTTGTTCCCTGTGATGTTTCTCTGATTAGTCTGGCTTTCCTCTCTATATGTATGAACCAAATTATTACGGATGTTTTGATTGCGTCTGAACGCAAAAATGGGTTTAGGAATCTTTTCATCTTTACCATCATTAAGAATGTTCCAATTAGAGTGAATACCATTCTTTAGTCTGTTGCTGATGTTAGAAAATTGGCTCACAAATACTAACTTGGCATCTGTATTAGATTTTATTTTACTGGAGCTGGGATCTGGATGTATCATGCTGTCACGGTTGTAAAATCGTGCCCTTTTGCAAGAATTCTTTATCAATTTCTTGGGGTAGCCTCTGTCCTTCAGTTTTTCACCCAATCTATCTGCATGCTTTAGATAGTCTGCCATATTGGAACAATTCCTCCGTAATCGGAGTAATTGTCCAAAGGGTACATTGTCACGTTGGGAACAGGGGTGATAGCTACTGTAGTGTAGGAGTGTGTTTTTGTCTGTAGACTCGATGTATAATTCTACTTCTAAGATTCCTTCACTATTTTTGATTGTAATATCCAAAAAATTAGCCGCATTGTTGTCATATGCTGCTGTAAACTTGAGGTTCCCATCTCCTAGATTGAACCATGCTAGGAATTCCTCCAGAGTATCAATATTTCCTTTCCAAATGAAAAAAATGTTGTCAATGAAGTGACGCCACATCTTTATGTTTTCAAAGAAGGGCGCCGCCTCATTGAAAACATGCCTATCCTCAAACCTAGCCACATACAAACACGCGAGGCTCGGCACACAGGTGGCTCCCATGCTGGTACCTTTGCATTGGAGGAAGAACTCATCTTTGAATAAAAACATATTGTTTTTCAACACCAGTCTAATACATTGAATAATGAAGTCCTTATTTGCTCCCCTAAGGTCTGCATTTTCAAGAATATCACCAATAACCTGAATGGTGTTGTCTTGCGGTATATTAGTGTATAGTGCCTCTATATCGAGGGTCACTAAGATCTGATTTTCCGAATCAAAATTCATGCCCTCAATCATTGAGATGATGTGAGCCGAATCGCGAACATAGGATTTTTGTTGGGTTACTAATGGTTTAAGGAGCGTGTCCGCATATTGACTAAGAGGTTCAAGTAGTGAACCAATGCAACGGCCTATAGGTCTCATTTTATTTAAATTATATTTTTATTGCAGAGTTATAAACAGCAGGAAAAAAGTAAACAGCCAGTGCACTTGTGGGCCCCCCCCGTCCAATAACAGTTCACAGTTGTACACAGCCATTCAGCCCGCATCCCGGAGGCCGGGCGGCATATCAGATCGCTCTAGAGGAGCACAACACAGTGTACGTCCCATTGGGACCCTGGCGTAAGATCGTTTTACGTATCTGCTTTTACCCCCCCACCCGCAACAACATTCCCGTCAGCCATCCCCATGGTATCAACGTAATTGCCCCCGTCGGGGCCTGCTCTAGGCTATTCGGGCCTTCGTGCCAGGCCGTCCCACCCAATCAGTCCGCCCGCCACTCAATACCCCCTGTCCCAGTGGGTCTAGGCCTCCAACAGCAACCCTCCAATGGCTTCCGGCCCCCTCCAGCCCCCCTACAACTAACCCCCCAACGCCCCCCCCCCCTGGCAACTGCTAAGGTGTGTACTTCGCTCTACCGAACTGGATGGTTCCATTACAGTGCGTAATGACATACTTCTGTGTTCGCCCCGCGGTGTCCAGCGGCTTAGTCCTCGCCGTCCTCGTCCTCAACCAAAGCATCACGTAGAGCCTGTACCACTAACTCCCATGCACGCGCCGCATCCAGAGCCTTCTCATTCCCCAACTTCACTGCTTGCTTCATCCGGAGCACGCTCTCGCAGTCAGACCAACGCAGCAACTCACTCTGCCATCTACGCAATGAGGGACCCCCCCTGGCCTTCCAGTGCCACGATATTTCCCTTTGAGCCAATATAAGACCCAGATCTATGAATTTACTGGTCACCTTGGTGTGCTTAGTATGCGGGAACCAGAGCAATAGACACGTCGCCACGTCGAATTCTACCTCCCTGTCAGTCACTTCATTCAGGAGTTCCCCTACCTCCGCCCAATAAGTTCCTAGTTGTGGACACCCCCAAAACAAGTGGTCCATGTCCGCCCCTAGGGACGAGCACCGGGGGCAACAGGCATCCGGCACCCGAAAGTGCCGCTGTAGTTTCTCTGGGGTTAGATAGGCCCTATGGAGCACATAAAAATGGACCTGCTGAAAGCGCGCGTTCCTGGTGCCCTTCCACGTGCGTCGCAGGATATGGCCCCATGCCGTGTCCGGTATGGGCCGGCCAACGCCCCCCTCCCATTTAGCTTTGAGCCCATGGAGTGGTTCTAGCCCGTCGTTCAGCATCCTATTATGGAGGCACGTTACAGCTTTGAATGTACCAGCCGCCATCACCACATATTGGCATGCCATAGTCGTCGCAGGTTCCAGGAGCCCCTCCTTCCAGTGCTTTTGTATGGCAGCCACTACAGCCGCGTGCAGTAGGAAGCCCCCCTCAGGCAGTCCGAACTGGTCCCGGAGCACGTCGAACGGTGCCAACGCCCCATCAATATACAAGTCACCCACCACCTGCAACCCCGCGTCCTCCCAATCCATCAACGGGGACCAATCCCCTCCGTGCGGCAAAGCCGTCAACATCCCGATCGGAATCTCCGGGGCATAAGGCCGTGATGCCCTCGCTCTCCGGAGGCTCCTCTGCCAGCACAGCCGGAGCGTCCGCTCCTCCATGGTGAGGGCCCGTAATTCGAGCCGTTGCTGCATAATGATGTACGACAGCACGTGGCGCTGTATCCCCCGACCCCGGTCTTCCTCCGGCCCCCGGAACACCCTGGCTACGTTCTGCGTAAGGACCTGCAACTGCGCCGCTAAATAATACAGCTCCAGGTCGGGTACGGCCATGCCCCCCTCCAGCCTGGGGCGAAGTAGCGTGCTCAAGGCTATCCTGCGACGGCCATGCCCCCACAGAAAGCCAATAATCATTGACCGCAGTTCCTTAAACACCCCCTGGGGAATCCAGACAGGTAGCGTTCGGAAATAATAAAGGAAGCGGGGGAGCGCCACCATTTTCAACAACGCTATCCTGCCCAGAACTGTCAGCGGGAGGGTCGACCAGAAAGACAAGCTACCCCGCAGTGACCGGACACAACGGCCAATGTTACCCTCCAAAAGGTCAGTAGCCGAGTGGTAGATGCGGACACCCAAGTAGGTGATGCAAGAGGGTTCCCACACCACACCCAGGTCGCTGCTAGGGGCTGGCGATCCCGCTCTCAGCGGAAACACGCAGGTCTTCGCCCAATTGACCTTAAGGCCCGACAGTCGGCCGAACTCGGACAGCAGATCCATCGCTCCACCCAGTGCCCCCGAAGTGTCAGCTAGGTATAGGAGCAGGTCATCCGCATAGAGCGATATATAATGCCATTGCCCATCACTCACCATTCCCGCGTATCGTTCGCCTGACCTCGCATGGACCGCCAAGGGTTCCATCGCCAGGGCAAACAACAGAGGGGAGAGAGAGCATCCCTGTCGTGTTCCCCTGCCCACCGGATACGCGGCAGATACCAGGCCGCCCAACCGAACTCTCGCCGTCGCCGAATTATACAAGACCCTCGTCCACCTCCGAAACCCATCGCCCATGCCAAACCGCTCCAGCACTCCATCCAAGAAAGGCCATTCCAAACTATCGAAGGCCTTCTCGATATCCACGGACAGAACCGCCGGCGACCCCTCTCCATCCAAGATGGCGTCCATTATTCCCACCAGGCGGCGGATATTCATCGCCGTGCTCCTCGTGGGTATAAACCCGGCCTGATCCCTGTGCACCAGGCCCGTCATGTGCGGGGCTAGTCTAGAGGCTAAAATGCGACTCAGGATCTTATAGTCCACCGTTAGCATGGACAGCGGGCGATAAGATCTCACGTCCGCGGCATCCCGGCCGGGCTTGAGGAGTGGCACTATCAAGGCCTCCCGCATGGAGGCAGGCAACGCCCCCTTCTCGAAGGCCTCCGTATACACCACCAGCAGCCTGGGCGCCAGAGCGTCTACATAGTGCTGATAAAACTCGATTGGGAGTCCGTCCACCCCGGGCGTCTTATTACGGGCTACCCAGGTCCTTCGCGTCGTCCTCGTCCAAGACCGGAAGCGGCCTCTCCCCCAGGTACTCCACGATGTCCTGGACCCCCACTCCCAGCTGGCTCCGGTACAATTCCTCATAGTAACCCCTAAAGCGGTCCAATACAGCTGCCTGGGAGTACACCATCTCTCCCCGCGCGTCAATAATGCTGAGGATCGGGCAACCCCTAAGTTCCGGGCTAGCTAATCTGGCTAAGAGGGTACCCACCTTGTCCCTTTCTGCGTGTGCCCTGATAATGTACTGCCTATAATCATAGCATCGCAAACGTTCCGTCTCCGCGGCTACCGCTTCCTTCGCTTCCAATAACTGGGCCTGTAGATCTGGCCTAGTGGGCCTGCGGCACTCCAGGTCCCTCAAAGCTTCCTCCGCTTTCATTAAGTCATTCAGCACAGTCGTTCGAGCATTCGAGAACCTGCCCAAGCACACCCCTCTCACCACCACTTTCATTGCATCCCATTCAACAGACCTGCTCGTCGCCGTTCCTTCGTTCACACCGAAATAACTATCAATACCCTGCCGGACCGCATCGTCGAACACAGAATCCTCTAGCGTCTCCGGACGAAGCCGCCATGTTGGTATTGCTGAGCGCTCCCTCTGCCATTGGATATGTACCAACAGGGGGTTATGATCGGATATCGTCCTAGCAAGGTACTCAGCATGGGTAATCATTGGGGCTAGGGAGCTCCCGCAAAGCACCGAATCAATCCTGACATGTAAATCATGTAGAGCGGAATAAAAGGAGTAATCCCTGGTTCCCCTGTGCCTCTCCCTCCAGACATCCAGTAACCCCCATCGTTCTTGCCAGTCCCTCCTGTGCGCGGCCAGCCTGCGCACAGGAGAGTCTACTAGGGGGGGATGGGACCTATCCAGAGCCACATCCGTAATCGAATTGAAGTCCCCCCCTAGCACTATTGGGCCCGCCAGGAAAGAGGCCAAGGACCCCGAGAGGCTATCAAAGTATCGGCCTTGGTCAGAGTTCGGTGCATAAACACAACATAAAACCACATCCCGTCCATACAATCTCCCTTCCACCGCTATAAACCTGCCATCCGAATCTATTACCTGATTCAGCACCTGAAAGGGTATCCCCGCCCTCACCCAGATCAAGACCCCCCTGGCATACGCCGAATAAGTGGTGCCAAAAACCTGGCCCCGCCACCTTTTCTGCAAGGCAGCGCACTCTTTTTTGGTAAGGTGAGTCTCCTGGAGCATGGCTATCTGAACCCCCCTGCGTACCAGGTATGCATGTACTTTGTGGCGTTTCACCATAGTCCGCAGCCCCCGGACATTCCACGTCAGGCATTTCAAATTAGGTAACGTCCCCATACCAAGTCCGTACAGTCCGAATTAAACTCCGACGGTCCATGACCCCCCCCAATGCAGTTGCCCCCCCCCCAAACAACCCCAAAACTGAAACATTCCCCAAACCCCACTCCCCAGGACAGAGCACACGAACCCAATGGCCGCCCCCATCCAAACCTTGATGCAACTTCTCGCACACTTACCCTGTGGTCTCCACCACAGTCGGCCTTAAGGGCCTAGGGGGGGTGAGTCGCCGCCGACCCCAGCTAGCGGAGCCCGCGTCCCGCCCTTCATCCCCTCTGATACCCTCAGCTCCCCCACCCGGCAACCCGCCCTCCAGCAACAGGATATCACCCTACCATGAAGTCTCAGTCTAGGCCAAAGTCTATCTTAGCCGCAGCAAATATTATCCGAGGTCTGTGGGGTCACTGTCGGCCCCTTCTGGCTCTCTGCCTCCGAAAGTTCCTCTCCTGTTCTGCTGCCTTCTCCTCCCGAGTCCGTTTCGGCCCGTTCACTGTTCTGTTGCGACCCTGTAATGGCCGCCGTCGCTGCTAGTGCATCCCTCTTCTCCGCCGCCATTTGAGCCTCCCGCTTCTCCCGCTGGCGCCTGTTGCGGGACCTGATGCGTTGTGACTGCCGCACCCGGGGCTGCTTGGGCTGGTCTCGCCTACTTTGGTGTGTCCTGTCCGTCCCCGCTCTGTACGATTCAAGCCAGTGCCAAACTTCGTCCGGAGTGAGGAAAAAGTGTGTGGTGCCATCCATGATAATCCGCAGCTTGGCCGGGTAGAGCAAGGAGTACTGAATGCCTTCCTCCCTGAGCTCCTTCTTCACAGCTAGGAACGATGCCCTGTCCTTCTGGACCGCCTGCGTATAGTCCGGAAAGATCGTTACCTTGCTGTTCTCCACCCCATAAGGGCCCGACATCCTGGCCCGCTGGATGAGGAGGTCTCGGTCTTTGTAGTGGAGGAGCCGCACCACCATCGGTCGGGGGGGCGGCCCAGCCCCGGCGGGCGAGCGGGCACCCGGTGAGCTCGCTCCAGAGTGAAAAAAGGAGTAAGCCCCTCCGGCGCCACCACAGTGCGGAACCAGTTCTCCATGTAGGCCACCGCATCCTCCCCCTCAATCCGTTCCGGCAGGCCTACGACCCGCACGTTGTTCCGCCTATTGCGGCCTTCGGCATCCTCCGCCCTCCGCTCTAGAGTGTCCAGTCGGGCCAAAATGTCTGTAATCCTGTGCTCCGCGGTCACCACCGAGGGCTTCAGGTCCAGCAACAGTTGGTCATGATCCTTGACCCGATCCGCCAGCTTCGCGTGGTCCGCGCGTAGTAGCCCCAGGCCCGTGGCCACTTGGGCAATGTAGTTGTGCAACGCCTCCTTGGTGGAAGTGATCGCCTCAAGGATGGCATCCAAGCGCCGGTTCAGCCGCTGTTCCTGGTCAAGCTCCGGGGAGGGACTCTCACCCAGCCGGGTCGATGTCGCCGAGTCCCCCTCGCGGCTCCCGGGCATCGGCCCTCCGATCGCCGCCATGTCAGGGTGCTGCGTCACAAGTCCGGTCACCCGTACTGTGGGTGCTCCCGTGGGTCCGTGCCGATTACCGGGCACCGGGCAATGCAATGCCACCGCCAATGGTCTCAGGAGCAATGATCAGGCGGATGAGCTCCGTTCCGTCACCCCCACTGGACCTGTGGGGGGAGGATGAGCCGTGGGACGGTGGCCAACTAGAACCCCCGATCTCCTGGGCGAATCGGGCAGCGTCCCCCGGTCTCAGGGCTTCGCGCCGCCAATCCCAGTGCGTCGGGCAGCCGGGTGCAAGGTCCCTCTCTGCTTGGCGACAGTCGGACTCAGGGCTGAAGTTCGGGACCGTCCGACCTCCACGCCGCCATTTTCTTCACACCCCGGTCTACACCTCGGCCGCCTCTTCCTCGATCTCCCCGGGGCCAGCAGTCCCCCAGCGATTCACCGATTACGTCCAGCTGTCCCCTCACCCTTCAGAGGGTAGGAACGTCGTCTCCGGGTCGCCTAGGGTCCCGAAAAACAGGAGAATTAGCGGGATTCCGCGCGGAGCTGCGAGCTCACGCCGCCATCCCGATCGGCGTCCAAGCCACGCCCCACGGCCTATAGGTCTCATCGGAGGGTTGTTAAGGTTTTTATGGATTTTGGGGAGACCGTATATTGCCGGAATTGTAGCATTTTCATTATTTAGAAACTTCTGTTCAGCCTGACAGATCCACCCATTTTCTAAGGCGGTGTTGATTGTTTCAGTTACCTGCCTTTTCAAAGAATCTAATTTAGTAGACAGTACTTTCTTATAGTGTTCTTTGACATCCAGTAGTTGTAACATCTTGGTGTCTTAATCAACTGTATTGAATACAACCACCCCCCACCTTTATCTGCAGGCTTGATGGTAAGTTGCAAATTGTTTTTAAGATCCATCATGGCCTTCCTCAATTCTCTGTACATGGTATTTGTATCTGGGTGGGCATCACTTAACATTTATCTGACTTTCGATTCCACAACTTTCTCAAAGATTTCGATATTTTTACTAACTTGGGTAATTGCTGGTGTAAATGTAGACTTTTCTCAAAAGCCTGAAATGTTCATAGCTTGAGTGTATTCCCTAGTTAAAAAAAATTCCTTTAATCTGATCTTGCGAAAAAATGCCTTAAGGTCCTTTTCTAAACTAAATTTATTCACATTCGTGGTGGGTGCAAATGTGAACCCTTTTTCCAGGACTTCTAATTCTAATTTATTAAGGTCATGATTTGAAAGGTTGATAATAGGAAATTTTTGGGTTTCAGTCTTATTTAACGTCAATATCTCTGACTCCTTGTGTTGAGATATTCTTGAGGGGCCTGGTTGTGTTGATGGGTCACTCTCTGCCCTCCCTGATAATCTTGTTGATGATTCCTTTGATACTGTCCCCTGTACTGATACGGTGTCCGCTCTTTCTCCCCCCCCCTCCTTGGGCGGTTCTCTAAAAAAGATTGTCCTCCATTAATCGGACAAATGAAGATCTCAAACAATTGTGGACAAAGGTCCACACTACCTATCCTTCACTATCCCCAAAGAGAGAGAGAATATTTATATTCTTCGTTGTTTGCAAACAGAGAATATCTAAAAGAGAACCAATATATCAATTGGTTTGTTTAACCTCGTTAGCTAATCAATGAGTAATACTAGTATTTTCCAAGCCAAACAATTCCAATACAATCAAAACAATCAATCAATTGTCGTTTTCACGGCCTTACCCGGACCGTATGGACAGTTCTTCGTCTTCCACTTCCAGCACTCGGTCGTCCTCTTTTCTCTGTATTAGCCATGGCACTCCTGTGGGATCCCAGTCAGGACCGTAAGTCATTTGAGAGAGATCCTTTCGGAACTGGTGAAGTTCGGATGATCGGCTGCCAGACGAGGGTCTCTTTCAGGCAGGTGCACTTTCCCGATTGTTGGAGTCGTTCACTCTGTCGTTAGGACCTCTCTACCGGACCTCGTGCCGCTGATGGGCCCCACGTTGGGACGCCAATTGTGGAAAAACAGCCAATCTCTATTGAATGCCCAGGCTGTTTTGCCCAAGACGCCTCTAATTCCCTCCAATAATAGTTACCAAAATAAAGAGGCAGGCGCTGGGAACTGGAAAGCAAGAACAGGTTTATTTCTCCGAAGGCGAACACGTCAGGTCTGACACAAGGGATGTGTTCTGACTGTATATCCGTGGCTTGGCCCTTTATACACATTTGTAGCGTTTAATTGCAGGGTAACACATTCCTGACATTACTTTAATGCATCGTAAAACATCTTTGGAATCCCCGCTTCAGGCCCGTTCCCACACATACCCAACAGCAAATGTCCCTCACCCCAATCTCAGCAGGTGATTGCTATCGCGCAGCTGGGCATTCCGGCAGGAGCTGAAATATGCGCAATCAGTCGGATCTCTTGGGGTCGCGGCATTGATCAATTCTGGCCCCTTTGATGGGAGATGAGATTTTATTGTACGGGGGCAATAAACTGTATCCGCAGGGGTTGGTTATGGCCTGGGATCTGATCGAACAGCCAGGTGCAGGGGAGGAGGATATCGGAGGGGCCTGTTTGTGCGCGAGGATGGAAGGGCATGTGGGTTTGGCACAGGAAGAGGCTTATTGGGACCGACCGTTAATCTATAAAGCCCAGGCGAGAGGGGGCGCGCTTTATGGTGCGGACACGTCAGTGCGGCCTCGTTAACCCTCACCGAGAACAGTTTTATTAGGCGTCTCCTGCGTCTTCCCCGGAGTACCCCTCTAATCCACCTAAGGTTGGATCTAGGCCTGGTGCCCATTCAGGAAATTGCTTTTAACCGCCCGCTATTATACTGGAGACGACTCTGGTCCACCCCGGAGCTCGTGAGCTACAGGGAAGACCTGGGGGATCATCTGTCCAGAGGGGGTGTGGGGAAGATCCCATGGTTAAAGTACATTAAGCATCTCTCCCAGGCTCTTGATATGGGGGACCTGTGGTCGTCGCCTGAGGTGGCATGTGCCCTGCTCTCTAAAAAAATCTCTGAGTTCGGCACTAAAACAGCACCGTATGGTTCTCCTATTAACAAACTCCTCAATGGGCAGGCTGACCAACTCCTTTTTAGATATTAAGGCCTACCCTAATTTTGAGAAATTTCTGGATGACATCCAGCCCCCCCCATTCACATTCACTTTAAAAGAAACTTTACACCCAGTTCAGGCATGGTTTATTGCCCCTTAGGGATGCTACCCACAAGTGGTGAAATGCTTCCCCTACAGTGAGTTCTTGTCCAGGGTGTAGACTAGAAGAGAGCTGGGTCTGCACGTTCTGCTCTTCTGCCTCTCGTACGCCAGGGCAAGAGCCAAATGGATTATTCAGTTTTGTAAGTCCAGGGGCTTAAGGGACTATAGGGAGGTTTTCAGAATTCTCAGATTTGACACAACTCCTTTGACAGTGTTTGCAACAGCAAGATTTATTTTGCCCTTGTAGTATTCAAGGTGTGCAATATTAAAAAATGCTAAACCATTATCTATTGACCTGGGGATTGTATGATGATTGCAGTCGGGAGGTCCTTTACTTTACTATAAACTGTCTGGGTTGTCCCACTGCGAGTCCCAAATTGTACTGTATATTGTCTTAAATACGCTTCTATTTTCTTAATCTTCTTAATCTTGGTCTGATTTCCGTATCCATTGAGGATCTGTGCATTTGTGGTTATCAACCGATAATAAAGCTTTTGACTGACTGACTGATTAAGGGACAATTATCTCTTGACTCTCTACAACTCTCGCAAAAAAGCTATCTCGCAAACCTATGGGGATACACCTCCCCCAGATAAAGAATCCTAACTTACAGATGCCTCGGGGAAATGAGTAGCTGTTCAAGCCACTACCCATTGACGCATTGCAAACACACAGGGCCTACTAGCTAGGTACAACAGGGCACACTGGGATGAGTTGGAGCAACTGCTCCAATATCTCCCAGACTCACACAAAACTAAGGCACAGCAGTTAGTTGAAGAGGGGAAACTCATTTCTAACTCCTCAAGGAGATGTGCTTCAGACGCAGCGGACACCGCAGCTAGGGAGATCAATACCAGCATTCACCTTAGAAGACATGCATGGCTTACGATCTCAGCTAGGAAGATCAATTCCAGCATTCTCCTCAGAAGGCGTGCATGGCTTAGGATATCAGGGTTTAAGCATGATGTTCAACAGTCCATTTTGAACACTCCCTTTGACAAAGAACACCTGTTTGGTCCTGCAGTTGACCAAGCCTTAGAAAAGAAGCAAAAGGACACTGAAGTAGCAAATTCCATTGGAGCACTCCAGTCCCCATCCAATAGAGGCTCCTTTCACCACTCATTTTACATAGCAGGGTCCAAAACATCATCCTCAGACTCAAATGCTTCCTCTTACAAAGGTAACATCCAATCCTTTTCCTCTAGAGGTTTCTACAGAGGAGGATATAGAGGAAACAATTCCAAAAGCAGACCCCTGCTCAAGAAGCCTTCAGCGCCCCCACCGACCTCAAGAACTACCAACAAATCTCCCTCCTCCCCTTCATGACCAAAGTCACAGAGAAGATCGTCCATGCCTAGCTAAAAAAATTCATCGAAGAAAACTCCATCTCGACCTCTCCCAATCCAGATTCCGAAGCAACCACAGCACCGAGACGGCTCTCCTCGCAGCCATAGACAACATCCACACCCTGCTCGACCAAGGGCACACTGCAGCTCTGATCCTACTCGATCTCTCTGCGGCATTCAACACTGTCTTCCACTGCACACTCACCAGCAGACTCCACGACGCCGGTACAAAGGGAGCAGCCCTTGACTGGATCCGCTCCTTCCTCACCGGCAGAACCCAAGGAATCAGACTGCCATCCTTCCTCTCCAAACCCACAGAAATCAACTGCGGAGTACCACAAGGATCGTCGCTTTGCCATACGCTTTTCAGCATCTACATGGCCCTCCTCGTCACCATCGTCAAAGAGCACGGACTCAGTATAGTATCCTACGCCCACGACGCCCAGGTCATCCTCTTTCTCACCAAGGACACAATCAGACAACAGTACATCTACTTCACCAGTTGGGTTTTACAATAATTGCACAACAATCCCACCTGTGTCCCGCACAAGTGCAATCTTATCTGGGAGCTTCCATCAACACTCTCAAAGCTCTAGCCACTCCCAATATAGCCAGAATTCACAATATCCAGGCCATACTTTTACAATTTCAACTCAACCAATCATTACCAGCCAGAGTCTTCATGCATCTGCTGGGAATGATGGCATCCTGCGTTGCAATCGTACCTCATGCAAGGCTTCACATGCGTCCTCTGCAACTATGTCTAGCGAGTCAGTGGAATCAATTACAGGGGGCCAGATGTACAACGTGATTTTGCATGCGCACACGGGTTTGCGAACCCGCTTGCACATGCAAAATCACTGTTGGCCATGTACAATTCCAAAATAGCAAGTCGCAGTTTATTTGCGACTCGCTATTTAGGAAATGTCAGAGGGACGGTCGGAAGCAGAAGCGAGGAGGCCGTATGGGGTCAGTATTGGAAGGGTTTTATTTGGGATTGTAACAAAAGTGGACAAAAGTAACAGTCTTGGCAGTCCCAAAATGTAGCAAACAAAGAGGAGTTAGGTAGCTTCTTCAAGTTTCGGAGGGCTCCCTGGTAGGTTGGTCTTCTACGTGGCCCAGAAGCCTATTACGGGCTTCTACAGTTGTATCTCCGGGAGTGTCTCAAAACAAAAACAAGAGAGAATACGGTTAAGATTCCCCTGTTTTATTCTTATCAGGATACCGTCACCAAAATGAACCAAGTGAGTGGGAAAGAGCTGTGACTGAGGGAATAGTGGCGGGTGTGCGGGTATTTGAGGTAAGGCTTCTAGGTAGAGCAGGCAGTATAGTGCACAGGAAGTGTCGGACAGAGCGTGATTCAGGCATTAAGATCACCCATTGACCCTTGGTTGCACACATACACCACTGCGTCTCTCCAATGCCACCCGCCGCCCTTAACACACTCCCTTCCCCCTCCCTAAGCCCCTTTCCCCAACACGTACCGCTAGGAGCCACAACTCGCCTGAGTTGTGGCGGCGGGCACGACTTCCGGAATCCACCACTCTTCGGTTCACGTTTCCGCATCGTCGTCTCGGGGACCCCAGGCTCCGGCGTTGTGGGCTGCGAAGTCTTCCCGGTCCGCTGCTTAGGTGTCGGCTTGGTTGCAGGGCGAGTCTTCGGCTCCGGTTTCCTACGTCTGCTCCTAGGCTGTCCGGCGCGCCTTCTGAAGTGTCGTCCCCCTTTTCCAGCCAATCGTGACCTCTTTCTTCTCTCGGATTGGCTGGCTGAGGTTTCGTTCCCGCCTCCTACGTGAGTGAGCTCTTCCGCTTCCGGATAACTTCCTGGGTTCTGCGGAAGGGAAGAATCAGCAGTTAACAGGAGTGGAGCGGATGCTTCTTCGTACCAATAAGGAGTCCAGGCCGGCTTTTGATGGTCGCTGCACATATTGTTGGAGGTATGCCTGAGGTGCGAGTCGCAATTAGGAAGGGGCATTCCCTTCCTAATTGCGTCCGCAATGCTATGTGTGAATGTTTTGTTACCACAATTGCGGTCGCAAAACACTTGCAAATGACCACCCTCTTCAAGAGGGTGTTATTGCAGTCGCTATTTCGAAGGGGTCCCCAGGCTACCCCTTCCACTTTGTGACTGTGTCTAAAAATATTTTTTAAGGGCCGGCAGTGGTCCCAGGGACCACTGCCTGCCCGCCCTTAAAGAATGGAACGAAAAAGTTTCATTTTTTTTTTAAATGCATCCCGTTTTCCTGCATTTAAAAAAAAGAAAGAAAAAAATAAGCTGCTTCATTAAAAAGCAGTCCCAGACATGGTGGCCTGCTGAGCCCAGCAGGCCACCATCCCTGGTAGGGCGGCCTTCCCAATGGGCTCGCAAATTGTGGGAGGCTCATTAATATTAATGAGCCTCGCAATTTGCGACACCGACCTAGTGTTGGTAGACAGCGGCAACCATCGCTCGCTGCAGTGGTGGAACCCTCAAAACTTAGCAAAAGGGCGGCCTTTCATAGACCCGATTCCACAGTAACCGGTTGGGGTGCCCATCTTCAACATTGCAAAGTCCAGGGGCTGCGGTCGGACAAACACAAACGTCTCCACACCAACTACCTGGATCTTCTAGAAGTGTTCCTAGCACTCAGCTTTTCTCACCCAACTTGTAGGCAAGACTGTCTTAGTTCGCACAGACAACATGACAGCAATGTACTACCTACAGAAATAGGGAGGGAATCACTCTCTCCAGCTGTCGCACCTTGCACAAAGCATTTGGGATTGGGCGATTCGCCAGAAAATCTATCTCCTAGCAGAGCCCCTCCCAGGAGTAGACCATCAGATTGCAGACCTGCTCAGCAGACACAGGTAGCAAATACACGAGTGGGAACTTCATCCCCAAGTTCTTCTTCCCTACGTTCAAAACTGAGGTTTTCCACAGATAGAGCTGTTTGCCACAGTGCACAACGCAAAATGCCCAAACTCTGCATCCAGGTTCCCACACCCAGCATCCGAAGGCAATGCCCTATGGCTGATTTGGTCAGGGATATTTGCTTACGCTTTTCCGCCTTTCCTGCTAATTCCATTACTAGTTCGGAAGCTCAGACAAATGTCCCTCACTGATCTTAATAGCCCCCACATGTTCTTGTCAACCGTGGTACTCTCATCCTTAGAACTCTCAGTGGTTCCACATCAAAAGCTACATCTCACACCTTGTCTCCTCACTCAGAGCCATTGAGAAATCAGACATCCAATTCACAGAGAACTCAACCTAGCGATTTGGCTCCTGAAGTCATAGAGTTTGGTTATTTACAACTACCATCAGACTGTATGAATATTCTCAAGGAAGCTAGAAAGCCTACTACTAGAGCATGTTATGCAGCAAATGGAAACGTTTTGTTGCCTATTGTAACAACAACAATATCAATCATCTTGATGCGTTTGTGCAGAACATCATTTGATATCTGTTGCATTTACAGCAATGAGGATTCACTTACACGTCCATTTGTTTACACCTGGGAGTCGTAGCTGCATACTTGCAAAATAGCCAACATCTATCTCTCTTCAGAGTACCAGTGATTAAAGCCTTCATGGAAGGATTAAAAAGGGTTTTACCGCCAAGTATTTCCCCTGCTCCAGAGTGGAACTTAAACATAGTCCTTACAAGGCTAATGGGCCCGCCTTTTGAACCAATGCACAAATGTCCGTTACAATTCCTGTCATGGAAAGTTGCTTTCCTCAAAACGATAAACTCACTAAGGAGAGTTGATGAACTTCAGGCATTAACTATACAAGAGCCCTTCTTTCAACTTCACAAAGATTGAGTGGTTCTACGTACCAATCCTAAATTTCTCCTTAACACCTTGGCTGCTAGAGGTTTCCCCCCCCCCCCCGGTGCTGCACTCACAGAGTTACCATTGTTCATGACGAGCTCAGCTCGTCATCAGCTCAGCTTGTCATGAGCATCAAAGGGGTTAAAGTAGTTTCTGCTTAGTGGTAATTCATGTGCAATATCAAATTAAAATAACATATCATTAGCATTTTCATTATTAATTTAACCATCGTAATTCTTGTATAGAATTTATGTGCAGCAATGATAATAGAGCAAAAGACACACAATTGATGGACGGAATGCAGAACAAATCAAAACATTCACCGCCAGTTAAGAGACCTGGGTTAAATCCATCATTATTTTGCTCACCATGCCACCCCAGTTCAGACATGGCCATATGCAAATCAGTCTTGACCCTGTGCCTCATGGGAAGAGTCCAGCCTGAACTGCAATGATAATAGAAGCAGATAAAAGTAATTAGCAAAATAAGCACATTGAACAGAATCAATAGTTCCACCATCTTTCTAAAACAATGTACATATGCAAGCATATAAAAACTGTACGTAGCGTTTTCCTACTTTGCTTTCCTGAGTGTGTGTCTGTGTGTGTCTGTTGGTCTCTGTGTGTCTGTCTCCCATTCCCTGTAGGGAGAGTATGTAGCTTCCCGTTGTAGAAGAGTCGGTCAAGAAGGAGCTCACTGCATTGAATAGTTTCTTTGTATGCACTTTTTATTAGTATTACAGGAGATCACAATGATTGGTTGTCTCTGTTATATTCTTCTTTCCCACAGGGTCTTTCTCTTCAGTCCCTTAGGTGAGCCTCGCCGCCGTCGTCCCTCGGACAGTAGGAAAAGGCTCAGGTAAGTGTTTTTGCTTTATGGTTTAGTCAAGGGAGGATGTGAGGGATAAATATTAGCTATGCATAAATGTGAGCAACCAAAAGAAAAAGAGTAGCCGATGATTTCTGCTCTTGTCTTTGCTTCTGTCTCACTTATTTCCTTTTCCCTGGGTCCTTTCACCCCTCAGCCTCCCCTCCCGTCCCTCTCTTACTCAGCCCCTTTCCAAAAACCCCGTAGACGCCGACGCACCTGGAAGAGCCACGTCCCTCCCGGGGCCATGGTGTGGTGACTCCGCGCCCTTCAGTGAGGTCTGGTCATCTGCTTCAGCTTTCCCTCCTCCGCCAGGTTCGGGTGTTCTGCTCGCCGACAAGCTGTGACCTCCCCTGGGCTCCAGTTCTCTCTCTCGTAAGGCTGTTAGTCCTTCTCTGTCTTTCCGGTCTTCCCCCGCTGGTTTCTCCGCCTCGCGTTCCCATTCCGCGTGTAGCTGTACCAACTACTGACCAACCTGACGTGCTCTCTGCCCCGCCTTCTTCAAGTGTGTATCCTCTGATGTCAGGCCTCAGCTCCGGCTTAAAGGGGCCACCTGCCGATTCCCCTCTCTCCACTTCTTGATGACAGCAAAGCGGACAACTGGTAAAAGGGGGCTGTGAATATAGGAGGCGAGAAATATATGAAGGGATGGCATGGCACTCCTTAACCTCTATACCATCGTCTATCACAGGGGCTACCTGACACACCCCACCCCCAGACACACCCAAAAATAGCTTATCCTAAAAACCCACCTCCCAAAAACAACATACCAAACAAAAGGAAAATCTTAGGAGCTTCAGGTGATGTCCCTAGTGTCTGAATACTGGTGTTTGTTTAGGTTTACAGGAGTCCAGATGTTACATAGTGTAGTAATAAATCACTACTGTTGAGGGTTCCAACATTAAGTTTATTTGTCATAAGTATAACAGGTGCTCCCAGCTTGGCGGCAGTCTCTCACAACGAACATTCTAACACGCACTCGCGGAGGCAGAGTGGACTGTACCAGGAGGGGAGAGGGGAGAGGGGTGGTTGGGAGAAAGAGGGAGGTTACAACACACCTTCCCCTCTAAGGAGAACAGAAGGAAAGGGAAAGCGGCGCCCCAAGCGGGGAGGGGGGGGGGAAACGAGAGTGAGAAGAAAAGGATGAGAGGAGAGGGAACATGGGGACAAGAAAAGAAGTGAGAGAGAGAGAACATGAAAGCTGGGGCTACATCAAGGAACACATTAAACATCAAACTATAAAACCATCACGTTAACCTCAGTGTGGAACTGACAAGAAGTAGTCCTGAGCATTTGGTTCCTTAAGTCCTATAGGATCCGTAAGGAGTCCTGGCCTTTCTCCCAAAGGATGAACACCCTGGGTGCTACAATAAGTGTAGCCGGTTATGCCGATCCTTAGAAGTCCACTCCTGCCACCCCGCCAAAGCGTTTCTATTAACTGCATGATAAGTCTCAAGGCATGGGTAAAGGGCAGGAAAGAGTGCAACCTAACTTTTTTCCCTTAGGGTCCTCTAAGTGTGAACAAGTTATACAGTTTATTCCCACCTGGAGTTGAGCACTCTTCGACTAGTCTTTCCATACCCCTCGGGGAGGGTGTATAGGCGGTAACGCTGTTTTCTTCCTTGGGCAGTAGCTGGGGCCCGGACACACCCCGCCTGCTCCCTCTGACAAGATAAGACTCTCTCTCAATGTCGTCCTCGATGACTGGTCTGGTCCCTCTTCTACCCTCCTTACCTTGGCCGTAAGCAGAATCCGGACCTTTATCGAACTCCATTTCAACAGCTCCGGAACATTAGCATCAGTCTCTGCTGACCTTAGTCTGTCATTCTGCTCCCTTCCTTGACTCCCCTGGAAGAACTCCGTAGTGTTTCTTGGGCCATGACACTCCTGCCTGCTCCAATAATTATCGAGTGGACCCTTCTTCCCTGACAGGCCTCTTAGTGGGAGACCTTTTGACATTTTCAGCATTTCCCCACTCTCACTCTCCATCTTACCACTGTAAGGCCTTTGAAAGTATTTAGCTTTCTCCTCACCCTTATCCTCCGACAAACTTAAGTCCCTTTCTCTTTTCTGCCCACCATAGTCCACATATTCTTCCCTTGTTTCAGTCCTGAACTCAACCGGTGTGGTACTTTGCCTCGTCTCCCTGCGATTAAAGAGGTTACTCCTACATTTCATTTTTTCTCGCTCCTTTCTTGCGTTTGCTATGCGCTCCTCCTTTCTCTCGAATTCTCCGTTTTTCACAACTTCACTTCCTCTGGCTTTTCTCTCGCATTTCTTACGTAATTCTCTTTCGTCCACCCAACTTTGGTACATTTCAGGTTTTTTCCTTATTTTGTCCTTTGCTATTTTTTCCCCTCGTCCTTTATTGTTTGCAGCTTCTTGAAAAACTACCGATCCTTTTGACGGGAACGTGCGAGCGATCCATGTTTCGCCCTTGGTTGCATCCGTGCCGGTCGCTCTCCCTTTAAGAGCTTCCTCTCGCCCCGGTCTGTGGAGATCTGTATCTCTTTCCTGTTCATGTTTGTCTTCATATTCCTCCATCATTTTGGTCTTGGGCTCAGACGATGTGGTTCTTCTCCACTTCCCTTTGTGATTGAATTGGTTACTCTTACATTTTATCCTCTGCCGCTCCTTAGCTGTAATAATTATGCTTTCTCCCTTTCTTTCGAATTCTCTTTTTCCTTCACCTTTTCCTTCACTGTTTTTTTTCACATGTTTCTTAACTTCTTTTCCATACTCTTTATTACTTGCAGCTCCTTCAATAACACCCAAATCCTTTGATGTCAACGCACGAGTCTTCCATGCTTCACTGTTTGTTCCCTGCATGCCTTGGATCTGTGCCAGCACACTCACGTGTTCTTTTCTTCTTCCATAACTTGATGTTTCCAATTTCTTTTGATCCTTCCACCCTGACCTGGTGGATCCTCTTTTCGTTATACATCTGATACTCCAAGTATTATTTCCATTAAATCCATTACTTTGTAACCTATAGCGTTGATGTCCTCCCCTGTGTACATTTTTAGGGATATGTTGGCCTCTTTGAATTCATCTCCATTCTTTTTTTTTAGCAAAGTCTCTATTCCATTCGCTCTTGTTTACCAACTCATAGCGTGATCCTGAAACTAAGATCATATCCGTCCCTACTCCACCTATGGGGGTGGTACACTCCGGGTTTATTTTTCTAGTATTATCTTTCTCTTGGCTAACCATTCTTTCCTTGCTCACTTCTTCCTTTTGTACCTTTACCAACGAGGCTATTTTTTATATTCCTCCCACGCACTCACGATGTCTTCATTCACATTTCTGACTGACCCTTTCGTGAATACTTTTCCCATTTCGTGGTACTTTTTCCGTCCTTCAGTACCTAAGCTGTGAAGTAATACTTCAGCCTTTTCCTCCGGTATAAGGGATACTTCCTCTTCCTCGACGACTGTTATGTACTCTTTCCACTCACTCCATTCTGCAGTGTTTATTTCATCCACCTCCATAGACAGCACTGGTGGCGGAAAATTATACCTTAGGCCCCACTCCATGTTGAATGCACCGGTATCTCTAGGAATTCACGTGAAGATGTGATATCCACCTCACCAGAAAGGTGGCGGTACAAGTGCGCTTTGTAGAGTTCTCTGTCGCCCCGAGCAGATTGAAAGTAATGCGCAGGCTGTGGGCACTAGTGTTCTAAATGTGAAGGAAACATTCCTACTCCACCTACTGTTATCCTTCTAGGCTCCCTGAAATCACTAAATATGTCTTGCTTGTGCCGTTTGTAGGTTTAAGGCCCTTGTAAATCCACTGACACAGATACAAAGAGGTTACGTGTCCCTCCCAAGGCGTGCTGCCTAAAATCTGTAATGACTCCGCAACAGGGGTTCCTTGCACTCCCTGCCCCTTTGCAATCTGAACACCTCGATGATTACCGCCTGGATTGCCGATACGTCTGCTGTCCAGTGATCTTCAATCATCAACTGGTGAGTCTCTCTTTTCAATTCAAAGCTCCGCACAAGCATCACATATCCAGGGGGGAAAGCACCTAACTGACCCTGGCTCAGCTCCTTGCCCTCGTCGCCAGAAATGTAGTAATAAATCACTACTGTTGAGGGTTCCAACATTAAGTTTATTTGTCATAAGTATAACAGGTGCTCCCAGCTTGGCGGCAGTCTCTCACAACGAACATTCTAACACGCACTCGCGGAGGCAGAGTGGACTGTACCAGGAGGGGAGAGGGGAGAGGGGTGGTTGGGAGAAAGAGGGAGGTTACAACACATAGCAAACGTTGTTTATGCTTGCCGTGTATTTTTCATTCATTATTGTATTGTTTATGTAATCCACTCATCGCGTGCCATAAGGTAGATGTATTTGGCTACAGTTGTTTATATAGCGTCAGACTAGATCAGGTCTGTGTCTCCTGCTCCACAGCTTGTACCCGTAAAAGTGCCTCAATGTCTCCTTCCCTTGGAAGCAAATCCACTTGTATTCCAGTTTAAGCATATTTATTCTCATAGAATCACTTTCAAAATCCACTGTTCTGCAAGCAAATTTAAATTCAGTCTGCCCAATTCATTTTGGGGGTTCTCCCTTCATCAGGGTATGCATGTGAGGAATCTATGTTGTATGTTGTGTGCGGAAAATAGTGACATATGAATTGACTTGCAATGCAATCCTATCCTACAGATACATAAATTAATGGTTTACTACATGTCCTGGTAGGTCCACTGGGTCCCTGCCAACCAGGTTCCCTGAGCCCGATCTCCTTCCCTTAAGTGTACCTGTCGTTTCCACGATTGTCACCTCATTAGCTCACATATAAGTCCCTAGTAAAAGATACCTCTGGTACCAAGGGCTTTGTTGTTAAAGAGGGTCTCTAAAGGCTGCAGCACACATTATGCCACGCTAATGTACCCCTCACCAAGCACATACATACATACACACATACATACATACTGCCTCTGTAGCTGTGTGTCTTGGTGCAGACAAACCTGAAGAGTCGACATGGCACACATCCCTGTATGCAATGTGATGCCCATAGGGACTGTCTGAGATATAAGTAAGTCACCCCTCTAGCAGGCCTTATATTACAGGCTGCTTTAGAGATATCCCCTGTGAGGGCATATCTGCATGAGCAGATATGCCCCAGCAATATCCTTGTCGATTCCGGGATATTGCAAGTGACCAGGGAAGCTCTATATTAAGTACATTGGCTGCGCACTTGTCATTACGAGTTCCCCAGCCTCATGAAGGTTTCTCTGAAGTATGGGATATTTGATACCAAACATCTCAGCATAATAAACCTGCATTGATTGCAGTGTCCGATTGTTAGACCTGTCAGCCCTAGGGTGGTCTTTCCCTATGTTTTTTTGCCCTTGCCTTATTTTTCCCATCTTCTTTTTGTTGGCCCATAGGTCTTCGGGCACCTTTTCATGGCTAATCCATGTTAGGGTGCAGGTGCTCTCTACTTCAAACATGGCTGCCACTAGCCCCTGCTACTGCATCGTGGTCTTTTTAGTGTAGCACCCTAGCTGCCAGGAGCAGGCTGGATCCCCATACAATGTTGCAATGCCAGCCACCCATCCCCTGTCCATAGGTAGAGTGGGGAAGCTCCTGGAACCTTCCAGAAGAAAGGCGGATCTGATTTTTGCCGCCTTAGAGAGTGGTCACCTGACCTGGGCATACGTAAGCAAGGGAGGGAACTTTTTCTAGTCAGTTGGGGCATCACTGACCTGGGGAACCCACACCGCAGTTTTAGGCGGGAGGGCCTAGATAGGAACCTATGCTACTGGGAGTAACAGGATCTAGGTGCTGCCTCTTAAGCTGGGTGAGGTGTCCTGGACTAGCCCCCTGATCTGGCCCAGCGCAGGGAACCCCAGGGTCCATCTGCAGTGACTGAGGAAAATTCATCTAGCCTCCAACTCAAACCCCCCCCCCCTCTTCAACTTCAAGTAACCAACATCTAAGGGCGCAGAACCATCTAAGCGCCAAGAAGTTTACTTCCCTATGACCAGAGACTACTGGGGGATCGACCAGGTACTCGACTGTGCTGCCCTGCGCACCCCCTGCCTGCAGTGGGCCCACCTTGCCCCACTTGTCTCCCCTTGACTGAACTGTTCTGCTCCCTATTCTGCCTGCAGCCCCTGCTGAACTGTGAACATTAGCGCTATATTCAATTCCCCTGCCCAGCGCTGTATGTGAGATTGCCTCCCCTCCTGCCAGCACTGCCTTCTGACTAACTGGCCAAGCGCTGTACTCTGTGGCCCTGCCAAGCGCCGAGAAGCATCACCCCGAGCGCTGGATTGCTCAATACCACGCGCTCTCCTGTGCTCGCTGATTTGGCCCCCACGAGTAGCGCTGCGGCGCCTGGATACCACCTCCTCGAGGCACTATTGGCACCCCCCACTCACCGTCATCGCGCGGTAACCTGCCCCGGCCTCGATCTCTCCCTCGGCGGCCCCGTATGTGAGGAGAGGGCCGCCGTATCCCGTGCATCAGGCTGCGGTAGGCCCGAAGCCAGAGCGGGCCCCACGTGACCAGGGCGCTCTTCCGCCCCGCCCCCGGGCGCCGCGCTGCCATTGGCTAAGGCAGACGCGCCTTCGAGGCGGACGACGCGGTTGGCTGGAGCCGCCCCGGCCCCGGTCCTGATTTGCCCTGACCGGAGCTTTGCCTGTGGGCCCTGAGACGGCCCATAATCATCGCGGAGGGGGTCGTGGAGCCCTCGAGCCCCCTCCGTTCAGCCCCATCTGTTGGTCTCGCCCCGGCCCCGGCGCTGGTGCCTAGAAGCCGTACCTGCACCGCGCCGGGCCGAGTGATGCCACGGGAGGGTCGCGAACCCCTCCCCTCCACCAGAGTCTGCGCAAGGGCCCCAGAGGGCCAAAAAACACCAGGTAACCCCCGGGGAGGAGGACGGTAGGCCGGGTAAGGCCCGAGGTCGCCCCTCCCCCGGGGAAAACTGAGATTGGGCCCCGTTGTCCCCCCTCCAACCCCCCGTTAATGTGCCTCGAGAACTGGGATGCTTGGGGACAGACACTTTCCCCACTGTATTGTTCTGCCTGCCAGTTTCCGGCCTGTAGTGCTCATGTTTACGCCAATATTTACAAGCCTGCTAATGGAATGGTGATCTTTTTCACTGTACTGAATTTCTTGCAGGGGCGGGCTTCTACAGTTCCTGATGGGACCGAACTGTGATACTTATTGATTCATTCCAGTGTTATTCTGATGGTCTGATTTTGGTCGCAAGACTGTTGATACTTACCAGAGGAAATGTTTATGGTGGCTTCCTACAGGTTAATCCATGGCTTATGAAACTACCTTTTAGCCTGCTGTATAGTATAACGTGACAAGCTGTGTTCTTTGGAGTTTTCCGCTGTACTGAAAGCACTTAATGAAATGTTTTACCACTTTACAGGAAATGCAATTTGAAAGGCGTTCATGAAATGTTTTAATGTGGTACTTTAATGCAATGCTAATGCATGATTTGCTTTGATCTAAAGCCTATATAAAAGAACTTGATTTTCAAACACAACTACTGGTGCGGACTCCATTATTGCGCCCACTTCGTGTCTCATTGGATGCGTGTGTTGAGTAGCTGCTTTACACGTAAGCCCCTGGCTGCCTTCCTGCTCGAGCCAAGCTACCCACCGGAGAACTGGTGGTCCCAGTTCTTACATTGGTGGCAGCAGTGGGATCCAGGACCTGCATTTACCTAACACCCTCCAGTGGGACAGAGTGCGCTGCAATTAATTTGACACCTATCGTGCTACAAGCAAACTCAATTGCCCACCACTGTCTAGTCTGCAAAGTGTGTAGGAACCTGTGTTGACCCAGCCTTGCTGCCTATGTCCTAGAATCTTTCTTTCAGGTTATCTGGGTCCCTACTTGACAAAATAGAGTTCCAGCTGGCTGACCTTGATAGGTACACTGTAGTGCAGTTAAGGGAGTTTTGTCAGGGGATGGGGGTGCCTGTGGAGACGAGAGCTGTCAAAGAAGAGCTCTGTACCGCCTTGAGGGCATGGGTAAGGGCCCACCCAGAGGAGGAAGACGATGGGGAACAGGTCACACACGGGAAGGCGGACACTCAGGAAGACCCAGGCCTACTCAACATTGACATGTCCGACAATGTGTTGCCAGGAAGACGTTCTGGGGCAGGGAGTAGTGTATCTAGGGGGGAGTGCATCGTCGCAGGAGTACGAGGACAGGAAGGAGGACAGGCGATTGAAGTGGGAGCTTGCCAAGTTAGAGCACGAGAGGGAAGATAAGAAGCTGGCTTTAGAGAGAGAAAGACTAGCTATGGAGGAAAGGAAGCTGGCGCATGAGCTTCAGCTCAAGGAAATGGAGCTGAGAGCATTACAGTTGAGTGCGCCAGGAAGTCCTAATGGTGGCAGCGTACCAGAGGCTCAGCAGGAGCCCAGATTCTGGTTACCAAAGGAGGTGATCGCGAGCTACACCAAGGGGGATGACATTGCCAGGTGGTTGGAGACGTATGAAGTGGCCTTGACTGCCCATGGGGTGCCTGAGAAACACTGGGGAGGTGGCTTGTACCGGTATATACCTCCTGACGTCAGGGACTCACTTCTGTATCTGGATAAGGCAGACCAGTTTAGGTATTCCCCCATGAAGGAGGCGCTTATCAAGCATTTTGGCCTCAACCCTGAAAGGTATCGCCAGAGGTATGTATGTATATGTATGTATGTATGTTCTTATATAGCGCTCGATGTACCCTTGGGCATCTCGGCGCTTGCCTTGGGAACCCGTCCTGGTTTTTCCCTGTGAGATCACCCGTGCTGGGAATCCCCAAGGTGAAAGCCAGGCATCCCGCCGCGGGGGGGCCGTTGTGGAGATTAAGCAAGCTTGTTGCCCAGAGCTGCATAGTGTGAGCTCATGCTTAGAGTGGGCACCGAAGCGAGAATTATCGAGTCTGTGGACAATTGGGTTCAGGACCCTGCCGCGTCGGGAATCGAACCCTGGTCCCGGGTCTGACCTCAGCTTCAGGGTATGCCTCGTCTAACCAGTGAGCCACACTTCTCCACAGGTTTTGTGGCAGCCATAAGCTGTCCACACAGAATTGGGTGGATTTTTTGAGTATGCCCGTAAGGCTCTGGATGGTTGGGTGCGTGGCAGCGAGGTGCGTGATTTTGAGGGTCTGTATAACCTTTTTTTGAGAGAGCACCTCCTGGATAAGTGTTTTCCGGAGTTGCGCCAACATCTGGTGGACCGCAAGCTTACTGATCCCCGTGAGCTTGCGGAGGAGGCGGATACTTGGGTTAGCACCCGGGTGTCACACAAGGGCCCCGGGGGAGATGGCCCGAAAGGCGGACAGGGCGCCCCTCAGAAGAAAGAGGGTGGAGATAAAAGACCGGAGTTCTCACGAGGCCCACAAACTAGACAGTTTGGGAAAGGAGTAGGTACTCCATCTCAGAACCATTCCCCAAAACTTACTTACCCTGACAAGAGTCAGCAGCCAAAAGTGGTCCGGTGCTATGAGTGCAGAGAGGTCGGACACTACAAGGGAGATGCCCAGTGTCGCAAACGACCACCAGTCCCCATTGGTGGCAAGAGTCCCGGGGTGGCTAGGGTAGCGCTTGGGTTGGAGCTGCCCCTAGATAGAGAAGGGGAGTGGACAGGCCTGACCCTGGTTTCACTTGGGGATAGAGAAATGCTCGCAGTGACGCCCTTACCATCGAATACTGCTAAGTACCAGTAGAGGGTGAAGGTCAATGGGGAGGAGGTGGACGCTCTGAGGGACACAGGAGCCAGCATGACCACCGTAGTGAGGCGGCTGGTGTCCCCTGAGCAGGTTGTTCCTGATATGTACCATCCGGCCGTGTTGGCTGACGGCAGTATGAGCTACTATCCGGTGGCTCAAGTTCCCTTGGAGTGGGGAGGAGTGTCAGGCCCGTTGAGAGTCACGATCAGCCCTGCCTTGCCTGTGGACTGTCTGCTCGGTAATGACCTCGAACATACCGTCTGGAAGGAAGTGGAGTTTAAGGCACACACTGAGATGCTGGGATTACCAGGGTGGACTTGCGTAGTCACGCGGTCCATGGCTGCCCGGCAAGAAGCTCAACCCGAGTTGGAGCCTGAAACAGCGGCCCAACCCAATGTCGGTCCAGAGGAGAGTGTTGTGAAGGACACACCCTGTGTGATGGATGGGGAGCCCGCAGAGGTAACCCCGGAGTCCGTGGAGGTGGATGTCGTTCCCGTGGAGGACTTGCCGACCCTTGCCGAGTGGCATGTGGAAGGAGGGCCTACCCGGGAGGAATTCTGTCGGGCGCAGAAGGAGTGCCCCACGTTTGAAGGCATGCGGCGACAGGCCGAAGCCCAAGCGGTCAACCAAGAGATCCGCAGTTATCACGTGTATTGGGAGGATGGCCTCCTGTACAGTGAGCCAAGGGTTCCGGTGCATGGGTCCTCGAGGGCCTTAGTGGTCCCCCAGTGCTACCGGGCCTTTTTAATGGAACTGGCGCATGAGATACCCTTAGCTGGACACCTGGGCTAGGAAAAGACCTTTTCGAGGCTCGTCCCACACTTTTATTGGCCCAGGATGAGAGTTGCTTCTGACACCTATTGCAAGACCTGCAAGACTTGCCAGGCAAGTGGCAAGAGGGGGCCCAAATTGAAGGCCCCATTGGAACCACTCCCGGTGGTCGGGACCGCCTTCGAGCGGGTCAGTATTGACATCGTTGGGCCGTTGGACCCTCCGACCCCTGCGGGACATCGGTTCATCTTGGTATTGGTGGACCACGCCACTCGGTACCCGGAGGCCATCCCTCTGAGGACCGTTACTGCACCTGTGGT
The DNA here is from genome assembly GCF_964263255.1 of Lissotriton vulgaris. NCBI lineage: Eukaryota > Metazoa > Chordata > Amphibia > Caudata > Salamandridae > Lissotriton > Lissotriton vulgaris. Next base: position 124,691,399 of record NC_141685.1, on the reverse strand, counting down.
GGCGGGCCCTGATGGGGATATTCACCCGAGTAGGATTCCCCACGGTCGTGGTGTCGGACAGGGGCACACATTTCATGTCGGCCTACATGCAGGCCATGTGGAAGGAGTGCGGAGTGACCTATCGGTTCTCCACTCCTTACCACCCACAGACTAACGGGCTCGTAGAGCGCTTCAATAAGACCTTGAAGGGGATGATCCGGAGCCTGCCAGAAGACTTGAGGCAGAAATGGGACATCCTCCTCCCTTGCTTGTTGTTCTCGTATCGCGAGGTACCCCAGAAGGGAGTCGGGTTCAGCCCCTTCGAGTTGCTCTATGGCCATCCCGTTAGGGGACCCCTCAGTCTGGTCAAAGAGGGGTGGGAGAAGACTTCGGAGAAGCTTCCCCGTGATGTTGTCAGCTACATGCAGGCATTCCGCAGCCAGATGGCCAAGCTGTGGAAGGAAGCTTCAGACAACTTTGAGGCTAGCCAAGCCCTCATGAAGGAGTGGTATGACCGCAACCCTCGGACGGTAGAGTTGGACGCTGGACAGAAGGTGTGGGTCATGGAGCCTGGGAAGCTTAGTGCCCTCCAGGACCGGTGGACTGGTCCGTACGAGATTGTGGAGCGTCAAGGCCAGACCACCTACGTCGTGGACTTGAAGAACCCCCGACAGCCCCACCGGGTGCTCCACGTCAACCGCCTGAAGCCTCACCATGAGCGATCTGAGCTTGCTCTCCTCATGGTGACGGATGGGAGCGAGGAGGAGGAAAGTAAGCCTCTTCCTGACCTTCTAGCGGCTCAGGAGAAGGATGGTTCAGTGGACGGAGTTGTCCTCTCCTCATCCTTGAATCCGGAACAACAGAGGAACTGCCGCCAGGTATTGGCGCAGCACTTCTCTTTGTTTTCCCTCACGCCTGGAATCACACATCTGTGTACCCATGATGTGGACAGAGGGGACAGTCCGCCAGTGAAAACCAAGTCTTACCGGCTGTCCGAGTAGGTGAAGAACAGCATCCAGGGTGAGGTGACCAAGATGCTGGAGCTGGGAGTGATCGAACCCTCGAGTAGCCCGTGGGCTAGTCCGGTCGTACTGGTGCCTAAAAGCAGCTCCACCGGGCACCACACCAGAACTTCGGTTCTGTGTGGACTATCGGGGGTTGAACTCTGTCACCAAAACAGATGCTCACCCGATACCACGGGCGGACGAACTGATTGACCGGCTGGGAGCCGCCAAGTACCTCAGCACCATCGACTTGACATCAGGGTACTGGCAGATTGCCATGGCCGATGGAGCGAAGGAGAAGACAGGGTTCTCCACCCCCGAGGGCCACTTCCAATTTCGAGTGATGCCGTTCGGGCTCAAGAATGCTCCGGCCACCTTCCAGCGGTTTGTGAACCAGGTGCTATCTGGCCTGGATTCCTTCTCAGCAGCTTATCTGGATGACATAGCTGTCTTCAGTAGCACCTGGGAGGACCATCTGCAGCATCTCCAGGAGGTGCTGCGGGCGTTACAACGTGCTGGCCTCACCATCAAGGCTAGTAAGTGCCAGATTGGACAGGGCTCTGTCGTGTACCTGGGACACTTGGTGGACGGAGGTAAGGTGCAACCTCCAGGCCATAATTAAGACCATCAAGGCCTGGGAGCCCCCCAAACCTCAGACGGAGGTCTGATCTTTCATCGGCCTCACTGGCTATTACCGCAGGTTCGTCAAGGGTTATGGCACCATCGTGGCCTCCTTGACCGAGTTGACGTCCAAAAAGCAGCCACGCAAGGAATTGCACACAGAGTGCCCCTTAGAGGGGTCCCCTAAGATCTACCAATCCTTATTGTGATCATCGACTGGCCTGAGCCAGCCTGCTACCACCAGATAGTGTCCTGTCCTCATGGGTAGAGTGCCTGCGCACTTTGAGGTCGATAACAATGCCTTTCCTGGGTGGAGGTGTTCACACCTACCCCTGGTTAGGCAGAGCCATCTGTGGCAGGGATTTTCAAAGGCCTTGGTAATGTGACCCCAGCCTCTTCTGTTAGAGGGAGCAAGCGATCTTCCTGTCCTCACCCCCTTTTAGGTGCAAGGACAGGTGGAAACCTTAGATACAACAGGAGGTGCACCCCCGCTACCTCTGTCAACTCCACCCCTCAGGTGCTGGAGGCGAGGTGAAGTACACTTTGTAGTGCCCACCATCTTGAAGATGGTGGTACTTATCCAATCAGGGCTAGGACTACGTCCCCTCCCCACAGGTGGGCATGATAGAGGGTATAGACACCCCAGGAAAGGGGCCCATTAGCCTCTACCTGTCACTGCCTTGTAACACCCTTAAATCAAGATTTTAGGTGGCATCCCCAGACCCTGAATTTCAGTTCTTGGCGACCTAAAAAGAGCCGGGCACTGCGGCCTTCTCTGCTGGTGAGGATCTGTAGAGAACTATGGACTTGCAGCCTAGCGATCTCCAGAACCTTTGGGAGGACTACCTGCCTTCGATAAAGGGCAATCTAGTTTTATGTAGTGGGATTTGGCCAGGGAGTGTCAGGACAAGCCAAGCTATGTTACTCACTCTATATTTGCAGACTTTGGGGCATATTATCAAGGGGGTTTATCTCAGCTTTTTTGGCTTTAAAAGCCAAGAAAGTGGAGATAAAATTATCTCCCTATTACCTAGCTGTCGCTAACACCAGTTAGCGACAGCTAGTAGGAGATAGCGACCATCTTGGGCCCCACTTTGCATGTCAGTGATATTTATCACTAATGACATGCAAAGTGGGCGTGCCAAGATGTTAGAGACTGAAAACAGTCGCTAACATCGCTATCTCCTATTACCAACATTTGGAGATATTCGCGCTAAGCGCGAATATCTCCAAAAGCTAACACCTGCCCTGAGCAGTTCTTAGCCATGTTATCCAATGGGAGGTGGATAACATGGCTAAGAGCATTAGCTCGGTAATGCATGAATATCGCTGACTTTTCAGCGATATTCATGCATTGTGGCGATTTTTATCGCATTTGCGATAAACCTTGGTAATACCAAGGTTTATTTGCGGTAAAAATCGCCGCAGCTCAGCGGTAAATTTTTGTCTCTAACCAAGCAATAGCGATAATTATCGCTATTGCTTGGTAATATGCCCCTCTGTGTTTTTGGTCTAATCACTCTCACTAATGTGCACCGTATTTTCGGTATCAACACTATCGATTGAGCACTAGTTCAATAAAAAGAGATTTACAAAGTACCTGTGTCTTGGCAAGATAAGCAGTGTGCTGGTCATTTATTCAATCGAGTCTGTTGTTGAGCTCTGGGTTCAAGCTGCTCTTTAATGTAAACAGGGTCATTGATTTGGCAGTATCAGTATCTGTAGTTACATTAGACAAAAATGAGTTCTAAATGCCACCTCCCTGGCATCCTGAATGGCCTCCACCCAATCGCCATCGCCAAGCTTGCCTATATGCCTCTCCCACACAGCTCTCCGTGTCCCCAAGGGATCTAGAGAATTGTAGATCAACTTCCTATACATGGCTGAGATTGCTTTTTCGGTCCGGGATTAGTTAGCAGCTGGTTCTCCAGTGGGGATGCATCAGGCAACTGCCCCCCTTCCCGGATGTGACTTTGCAGAGCGTGGCCACCTGCAAATGTCAGAACTGTTTTTAGTCGCCTAATTTATACTTTTGTTGTAGGATCATGAAGGACACAAGTGCCTGTACCCTCCACACATCGCCCCGCTGCTCTAAGCTAATCAATCCCCATTTTGTGAAGCCCTGCAATCCTCCCACTGCACGTAAGAGATCACCATCTTACACTGGAGTAATTTCAGTCAGCTTACCTTCCCAGCCTAAATACTTGGTAGCCTCTTGCCACACCCTTACCAATGTTTGGGTATGAGTAGGTAGGGTGCACTCATACCTTCTTCGATACAGCACCGGGGTGGGGTAACCTCTCTTGCCCATGGCCAATCTATCTACCCGGTAAGCATGATCCTCACAGTCCGCAAAAACCCAGTTGTTTACTGCCACCAGCTGCGAGGCCCAGTAATACTTGTGAATGCTCCGGACCGCCGGTGCACCTTAATAAACTCCCCTCTGCAACTTACTCAGCGTGACGTGCCGCCATCCCACAATAGAGCTGAAGTTCTCAGACTACCTTTTGAAAACCCTGGGGCGTCATCATTTCAAATAGGGCCACCTGGCCCAGTAAGGAGATCGGGAGTGTCCGCAAGAGTGGGGCATCACAGCGAAGACGGTCTAATTTCTGGAGTATGTTCCTGTCTGTGCTCTCTTGTAATGAACACAACCAAATATTTGAAGCCATGTAGTGCCACCCTAACTGTGCACCTAGAGTGCAGCTGCAGGGTCCCTGCCACCAGCAGGAATATTAAGGACTTCTTCCAGTTGATATTATATCCTGATCAACTGGAATACCCCATATGAGAGGTCCTGGTGAACCCAAACATGTGTGAAGAGCATAGGAGACTAGTAACATCCCTGTTGTAGTCCATTATCTATAGCTATTTTCCTTGTGAGTGCTCCCTGTGTATCTTTTACTACTTGGGCCCAGTTTCTACTATGTAGTTCTTTTAATATCACTAGTAGGTCAGCTGGAATATCCTATTTAATCAGGCACTCCCAACGTTTCCCGCGGTCCACTGAGTGGAAGGCTGCCCGGAAGAAGTCGACAAAGCAACAGAACATGTTTCCCCTTTGCTCTATCGACTTCCGGGCCAGTGCCCAGAGTGCATAACAGTGGTCCATTGTGGAATGGCCTTCCTTAAATCCTCCCTGTTCCACAGGGATAATTAGGTTTGCTTCTACCCAGTTTTTTAATTTGCCTAGCACTATTTTGGCAAAAATCTTCTCCCCAATGTCGAGTAAATTGATTAGTCTATAGTTTTTAGGACTATACATATCCCCTTTCTTGTGTATGGGCCGTATTATGGCCCCTTTCCAGGTATCTGAGAGTCTCCCGGTTTCGAGGACTATTTGGAACATATCCGCAAAGAATTTTGCCCACTAGTCTGGCTGTGTTTTAATTATCAGTGCTGTGAGGTTATCAGGGCCTGCCGCTCTTGTAAGGTTTAAACTCTTTATCGTTTTTCTAACCTCAGCGACAGAAAACTCGGGTTTCATACCGACTACCAGACCGCTCCAGTCTGTGTGCAGGTTCTCTTCCCGATCTGTTTCTGCGCTATACAGGTCCTGTAAATATTCCTCCCAGGCAGCCTCTTCAACAATACAGTTCATTGCCCCTCGGCGGCATTCTGCTGCTGAATTCACTATTTTCCAGAACTGGCGTAGATTCCTTGTTTCAATCGTCTCCAGAAGTTTTAACCAACATCCTTCTTTAAATTCTCTTCTTACCCTCCTAGTTAGCATGTTATACTCTCTTTTTAGGGCCACTAAAGCATTTCCACTGGCCCGATTCCCATTTTGAGCCCGCACTGTGGTTCTCTTTTCTTCTCCTGACATGCCCTTGTAAACCAGCCTGCTAATTTCCCTATCTTTCTATTGCTCACTTTGGTTATGTTATTCCCCCGTTTCCATCTCTTAATCATTTACAGAGTATTTGGACAACCTCCTCGATTTTTCTTACATACCAGTCTAGAGTTTGGCCACTAACTGTCTCTAAATCTAGATTTTGTTGCAACCTTATTAGTCTTGAGATGTATTCTTCTGTTAGTTTAGTTGTGCGGCGTCTAGGGTAATCCATCTGTTGTTTTAACACTTGAGGGCGGGGTTTTAACTGCACTTCAGGAAACTCTAGGGATAGCACATTATGGTCACTCCCTTCTCTATTTGTAATGCTAAACCCCGAGACTAAGTGGAAGTTCCAGGGTGCCCAAAAAACATAGTCAATAGGGCAGCTCTGTGCACCCAACTTAAAGGTTCTTTTGGCGGGACAGCCTTGGGGGACCCTTCCGTTTAGGCAAAAGATATTTTTAGCTCCTAGGAAGTTAACTAACTGGGTATCCTTTGCACCTAGTAAACATTCAGGGAATGTTGTCTGTGGTATGTCATACGCCGCTAGTATTTCTTGGAAACAGCAATCTACATTCTTTGTGTGTAATTTATGGTTAAAATCTCCAAGAAGTATAAGTATGTCCTTACAGTACTGTTCACATAGAGAAACCAGATCCTCTTTAAAAAGAGCCATTTCGGCGTGGCCAAGATGGCGGGCTGAGAGGACGCACTTGCCGTGAGCTCCCGAGCCCCTGGAAACCCTGCACCGCTCCACACCGCTGATCTCCCCCAGATCGAGCGGAAAACGCACCCGGTGCTCCCCGTGGTGGTGTAGAACAGCCTGCGAGCCCTGGTTGCCCTGCCGCGGCGGGGGTACTGCTCGAGAACCGGCCGGAGCGGTGGCCGCCGAGAGACCTGCGGGAGGCCCAAGAGCCGCAAGACTTGAGGACTTGGTGTTCCGGCGTGGTGATCCTGCGACTACGGACCGGCCGCCAGTCTGCACGCGACCCGGCACCCAGGCGGGTGCCGAGACGGCTTTCATCGGCGGAGCGGAGCTGCGTAGACGGTGGCAGCGGAGGCGGAGCCGGCCTACAGCAACTACGCAAGTCCGGGGATCGGGAGGGCCTGCGCCACGTGGCCGCTCCGGTCCCCTCCTCTGGCCGCTACGGAGTGAGGTCGGGCTTCCGGCGCACTTGAACACCTTGGCGGCCTCTGGCTCCAGCTGTCACGCACCCTGCGAGCCTAGCCCTTGACTGTGCGCCCTTTGTGTGGACCCGCGAGGGGGGTCTGCCACGATTCCCGGGCGTTGGCTCCCTGGCCCGGTACGGGCGGCCATTTTGAAGAGTGCGGAGCGGCTGCCTGGCCTCGTACGAGGGCTCCTTGCTTGAAGTGCTTCCTCCCCAGTGGCTGTGTGACCGGCCGGCCTCTGCTGCTCAACGGCCCCGGCCTGTTGCGCCTACTCACCGAGGCGGCGGACATCGGTGACTCCCACCTCTCCGTGATGTCGAATGCCAGGGGGCAGAGGAGAGGCGATAGAACTTTGCCGGACATGTTGGGACGCGGCGCCCCGAGACAGGACAGGACCCAGCCCGCCCGAGCCCCCCGACCAGCTCAAGGGGCGCCGACGGTGGAGAGCCCCCGGTGACTCGATCGTTCCTGGAGTCCCTATTCAGCTCCTTGAGAGAGGACTTTCAGGCCTTGAAGCAGGAGGTGGCCGGGGAGGTTCGGGAAGTCCGGAGAGAGGTGGACTCCCTGGGAGAGCGAGTTAACACAGTGGAGGCGGCTGGCCATTCCAGAGACGAGGAGATCACCCATTTGCAACAGGAGGTCCTGCGGCTGCGGGACCAACAGATCGAGCTACAGGCCCACGCCGAGGACCTTGAAAACCGGTACAGGCGGAACAACATCAGGGTCCGGGGTGTTCCGTCCAACGAAGAAGGTGAGGACGTGGCCGCCTACTTGGGAGCCCTGTTCCGCGAAATCCTGGGAGAGTCCGAAGACTTCCAGATTCGGATCGACAGGGCGCACAGGGTCGGCCGACCTCGCAGAGCTTCAGCGCCTCCCCCGGACATTTTGGCTTTCTTGCCGGACTTCCCCTTGAAGGAGCGGATTCTCCGCGAGGCGCGGCGGCAGCAGCCTTTCCGCTTTAGAGATCACCCGGTGGCTCTCTATCAGGATTTATCCACGATCACATTACAGAAGAGGAAGACCTTTAAGATCGCCACAGACTTCCTAAGGGAGCACGAAACGCAGTATTCGTGGGGGCATCCCTTCCGTTTGATTTTCCGATGGAATGGAACATTGCACCAGCTCCGGTCCCTCCAGGATGTCTGCGGAGTATTGGGGATCGCTGCTTCGGACACGGACACCCCGGCGCCTCGCCGCAGGCGGAGCACTCGAGACGGCTGGCAACTAGTCGGGGAGAGGCGATCCCCGCCGCCTGCGAGGCCTGACTCGCCCACGATTCGAGCAGACATGTCTAGCGCCATCCAGGAGGCCTCCAGGGCAACGACGAATGGCGATGTGGCCTTGACGGCCTGAACTTACCCCGGGGGGAGTCTACATTAGCCCATCTTCATCGCAGGTGCGGGGGTTCTGGGGGTAGGGGGTGGCGGGGGTGCTGGTGGTGGTGGCTGGACATCCACTAGAACAACTTTCCACGGCCTTGTCCGCTAAGGACCGGACTTGGACAATGACACTTTTTGAATGGTTTGGGGAGAGGGGGGTGGGAAGGGGAGTTGGCCGGGGAAGTTCGGGGTCTGGGGGTTCGCTGGGGGGAGGGAGGAAGGGGGGAGTGTGGAGTTGGGAGTGCGTGGTTCCGGGGGGGGGGGGGGGGTTCACACAGTTGGGGAGTTTTGGGGTTTGGGGACTGTACTGTGCCGTGGGGTGGTTTGCTTTCTCTGTGCAATGGAGCCGCTTGCTGTGGCTGTTGAGTTCTATCCGGTGGGCCTTGCCCGCCTTCATGTGCGTTTCTGGTGTTCCCCTCACTGATGGCCCTTAAAATTGTTACTTTGAATGTGAAGGGGCTGAACAATCAGGTCAAACGACGGGCTGTACTGTCCCTGTTACAGGACTCCCAGGCCGACATCTGCCTACTGCAGGAGACCCACCTGCTGGCCAAGGATTGTCCCAGGCTGCGCACCCCTAAGTTCCCCACGCAGCTCTTTTCTTCCAGTGCCTCCAAAACAGCAGGAGTGGCGCTCCTGATATCAAGAAGGTTCAGGGGGGAAGTTTTGCAGAAGGTAGCGGAGCAGAAAGGGAGGCTCTTGGCATATAGGATCAAGGTGGGGGGTTTAGTGTTTACTATAGGCTCCATATACAGCCCCAATGACCATCAGGACCAGTTTCTACACAGGGCACTAGAAGATGTGGCATCCACTCCTGACAGGCACATTGTACTTGGGGGGACTTGAATGTGGTCTTTGACGCATCTCTGGACAGGTCGGTGCAGAGGCGCCAACAATCGGGGGAGCTTTCGGGCTCGGTTCGTACCAGATTGGACGAGCTTGATATGCACGACATGTGGCGCCGTCTCCACCTCGCAACCCGCGCATATTCCTATTTCTCCCACGCCCATAAGTCCTACGCGAGGCTGGACCATCTTTTAGTGACGGGCCCGATGTTTGAACTGGCCTCGAGCGCCGACATGGGGGTCCTATCTCTCTCAGACCATGCACCAGTGGAGGGCACCTTCCGTCTGCCTCCAGTGGCTCACTCGAGGAGGGTCTGGCATCTCAGGGACACTTTACTGCATAGGCAATCGGCGGTGAAACAGATCCGTGCGTCCATAGCGGACTTTCAGCGCGTAAACGACAACGACGACACCACTCGCGCGACGCAATGGGCTGCCCTGAAAGCTGTGCTCCATGGTGAATTTATCGCCATCTCCTTAGCGGAGAACAAAGATCGCCAGCTCAAAAGGGACGAGCTTACCCGCCAGGTGCGGGAGCTAGAGCAGGTGCATCATAGGACAGGTGCCCCCCGGGTCTGGAGACAATTGAAGGCCGCCAGGAAACTCCTGTCCGCACTTGACACGGACAGAGCGGAGTACGCAGTGCTTCGCTTGAAGCACAAGTACTACACCGGCGGGGACAGGTGCGGCCGGCTCCTGGCGCACAAGCTCAGGGTGCAGCATCAACAGCACCGGGTGAAGGAGTTAGTTGCCCCCGCTGGAGGGTCAGTCATGGAGGACGGACAGATCGCGGAAGTTTTCCGCGATTACCACGCTGATCTCTACGCCGGCGTTCCCCCCTCCGCGCGAGCTGAAACAGAATACTCAGAGTCGGTGTCGCTCCTGTCATAGACGCCAGATCAGGCCCAATATCTGGAGCGGGAGATTCGGATTGAGGAGGTGGTCACGGCGATCTCCCGGCTTAAGAACGGGAAAGCCCCAGGACCTGACAATTTTATCCCTCTCTTCTACAAGACCTTTTGCCAGGAACTCGCGCCACTTCTGACGCTCCTCTTTAATACGTTCTCGGAGCCGGGTGCTATCCCCCCAGAATTCCTTCAGGCTACAGTGTCTGTGATTCCGAAACCGGGCAAGGACCGGACTGGTGCGGGTCCTACCGCCCAATCTCACTCTTAAACACGGACCTGAAGATTTTCACCAGTATTCTGGTGGCACGTCTGGCGCTCCACCTCCCGGGCATGGTTGACCCGGATCAGGCCGGGTTTGTACCAGGCCGGCAGACTGTAGACAATACAAAGAGGGTACCCATATCCTGGAGAAGGCCTCGCGGATACCCGGGGAACGCATGCTCCTCTCCATCGACGCGGAAAAGGCGTTTGACAGAGTGCATTGGCCTTATTTGGAGAAGGTCCTGGGCAAATTTGGCATCGGCGAGAAGTTCAGGCACCTGCTATTCAATTGCTATCGTTTCCCATCCGCGGTAGTACGGGTGAACGGGTGCAGCTCCCGGCACTTCCCAATAGAGCATGGTACCAGACAAGGGTGCCCACTGTCCCCTTTGCTTTTCGCTCTTTATATGGAGCCGTTCGCGCAAAGAGTTCGCCAGAATCCCGACGTCATAGGTGTCCGAATGGGAGAGTTCCATCATGCTCTCAGTCTCTATGCGGACGATGTAATCCTGACACTCGACAATCCGCGGAGGTCCCTACCTGCATGTATCGCAGAACTGGACCTCTTTGCGACAGTGGCGGGCTTCAAGGTGAACCTTGGAAAGTCTGCGGCCCTTGACATCTCGCTGTCTAGCACCACCAGGGCTGACTTACAGAGGCTATTCCCTCTGAGCTGGTCTCGGGACCGGATTCCGTATTTGGGGATTCTTCTGGCACCCTCTCTCCCCGCTATGGTCACGGCCAACTACACAGCTTTAAGTGAGAAGATCAAGGAGGAACTGGCCCGTTGGGATAGGGGCACGTTGTCGCTGCTGGGCAGGGTGGCCGCAGTGAAGATGACCCTCCTGCCACAGGTCTTGTACCTGTTTCGGGCGCTCCCGCTACAGCCCCCCAAAGGATGGCTAGCGGAGACTCAGTCTGCTATCACACGCTTTGTATGGCAAGGCCGTAGGCCTAGGATAAAAAGAACCATTGCCACACTGGCGCCGGAGTCTGGTGGCCTTGGGATACCGGACCTGCAGAAGTACTTTCAGGCTGCTCAATTGCGTTATTTGGTGGAATGGAGCCGGTGGGAATCGGACAAACACTGGCTGTTTCAAGACCAGGCGGTGGCGGGCAGAACGCTACAGGAGGTGCCCTTCCTGAAGAGGGCCCACCGCCCTCCTATCCTCTATGCCTCCTTCGTGACACGGGTCCCGCTCCGTGTGTGGGACTCTGTGGCCACCAAGCACGACCTCACCACTTTTCCCTCTCCCTTCACGCCACTAGTTGGTAACCCGGACTTTGGCCCGGGTATGGAGCCGGGAGCCTATGACCATTGGCGAGCGGCCTGCTGCTTCGCTTTATTTCATCTGTATGGCCCGGAGGGTGTCGTTTCCTTCCAGGACTTGCGACGGGATTATGGCCTCCCCGAAACAGAACGCATGCGATATAGGCAGGCGCGTCACTGGGCGCTACAGCCTCAGGTGCGAGCGACTGCAGATCGGACGATCACGGCGTATGAGCGTTGGCTAGTGACTCGCTCATCGGACGCCAAGCTTATTTCTGACTTGTATAGGATGTTGCAGCCTCCCCCCTTTCACATCTACAACCCGGGAAGGGAGCGGTGGGAACGGGAACTTGGCCGAGTGCTGAGCCACACTGAATGGGACCACATCTCCTACCGAGCGCGTCACTCCGCCTATCACACCGGACTCACGGAGACCTTCACCAAAATCACAACTTATTGGTATCGCACCCCTGAGAAATTACATGACATGGACCACTCGATACCCGGGACATGCTGGCGCAACTGCGGCCATATTGGCACACTCACTCATATACTGTGGGACTGTCCCCTGCTGGCTCCTTACTGGGAAGAGGTCCTTAATGAGGTTGATAAGTGCTTTGGGATAGAATTACCCCGCCTATATCCTACTGGGCTTGCCGAATGGTTTAATGCACCCTCTGAGGTCTAAGAGAGGTAGACAGACAGCGATAGCCCTGGGGTCAGCAGTACAGAACATACTCATACACTGGCGCTCCACCACGCTCCCCACTGTTGTCGGCTGGCTACACAGATTGTGGCATGTCCTGGGCATGGAGAAATTGTCCATAGTGGTGGCGGGGGAGGTGGACACTTTTGAGGAGCTGTGGGCACCCTTCCATAATTTGTTAAGTTCAGAATTCAAGGAAATCACTTGCCCTAGGTATCTTAGACTGCTACGGCTGACGCCGCTGCCAGATCCGCCTGATTAAATGGCCCATGTAGGCAACTGATGGAAGGAGGGGACGCCAAGCTGCCACAGGGAAAGAGCGAGTGGTTGATGGCACATTACAGGGGGTGGGGGGGTGGGGGGGGCTCGGGGGGTTGGGGGGGCAGTTGGTTGGGAGGGGGGAGGGAAGGAGTTGTTCCCCTTTTTCTTTTTTCCCCCTTTGTTCCCACCCACAGGTGCGCTGGCTGTGAGACTGGCACGAATGTGCCCGCCGTACTGAAAGAACTGCCTTTAAGCATCTATTGTATCATGCGCACTGACTCTGAGGTGCACCTGTGGTTATTTGTCTGTTATGTCCACTACTTTTTTCATAATTCTTGTAGACACCAGGGTCATTATTCCACCCGCAGGTCGCCCAAATCTATTCTTCTTTGCAGGTCGATTTAACTGGCAGAAACCATCAAAAATTAGTGTCTTGCCACATAACCAGGTCTCCTGGATACACATAATTTCTACATTTTCTCCAAATTTCTTTACTTTTTTTGTTTTTCATCATCTCCTAACCCATTTATGTTTCAGGAGACTAGTCTTATGCTATGTGGCATACCTTTTTTCTAACCAACCTTCCTCCCCCTGCTCTTCCATGAATTTCTGTGGTGGGCCTGCCTGCCCTAACTCCTTGCTCCAGTTCCCCCACCACTGGTCGATATTCGAATTGTTTGCTATTATTTTGATGTTACCTAGCGTCTCCCCATCCTCATCCTCGTGCTCACATATCCTGACCTGTCTCTTTCCTAGGCCTGCGTGACATTTAAGGAAATGTTGTCCCTGCCATTCCTTCTCATCTACGCCTACCAATACTTCGTTCTCCTCTAGCAGTCTAATTCCCTCCTTCTGTAACTCATTTGCTGCTTTCTTGATCGTCTCTATTACCAAACTGGAGTACAGTATAACTCTTGTAATCTCTTTCCCTTCTCTAGCCTGTTTGAACCCTACTACCCTTAGGTCGTTCGTTCCGATTGCTTTCAAGTTCTGACATTTTGCAAATCCTTGCAGCAATTGTGACCTATTTAGGGGCGGCCTCTTTCCAAGTTTCTTCCCCCTTTTCTTAGGGGCGCTGGATTTAACTGCCCTTTTGCTGTTTCCTTTTTTAACGTAGTACTATAATGTACGGATCCTTTTATGTCCCTTCCCAGTGTACCTCCTTCCTTTTTCATCCCTGGTTCCTCGTTAATTGTTTGCTTCCTTTTACTTACAGTTTTTTTACCTGGGCCCTTACTCTTTTGGATACTCTACTTCTTTGTCCACATCTATTATGCTCTGCTCTCCTTATTATCCTCATAGGCCATTTTGATATATATACTTGATGGCTCTCCTTGAGGTGGTTATCAGTTTGTAGCTGACCTTTCCCCTTAATGTCCCGATCTGGGATTGGAGTTTTATCTACAATCTTTGGCAAATGCTCCTTCCATAAGGGTGGTTCATTGCGTTCCTCCTGTGCCTGTGTTTGTGGCTCATGGTCGGGGATTTGTCTTACCATAGCTGGCATGAGAGCCCTTATCATTTGCAGCTCCCCCTCTATTTTGCCTAGGTAAACAGTTTGATTATTTAACACCGTATTATTAGACAGGGTTACTTCTAATAGACCTTGCTGGGTCTTTTAGAGAATCAACATTAGATCCAACATAGAGACAGCAGACATTGATGATAAGTCCCGATTTAAATCTGGATTTAGCTCTTGAGTTGTATTTAGTTTGTCGACTTGCTTCAAACTGTTATCTAGGGTACCCAGCAGGCTTTTAAAGTCGTTTATTTTCTGTCTTGTCCTGCTGCTCAAGGACATTTCTGAAACTCTCTCCTTCCCTTCCATGGGGATTGGGCTGTCCTGTTTTTCTGCTTTTATTTACCACTAGTTTTAAGCAGGTGGTAGATAAATGCATGTGATTGGTTGGGGGGCGATGGGTGAAGCAGGGTAGGGAAGGGTAAAGAAATGTCTAACAAAGGGAAGAATTGTGTGTTTCCCACAGTTTGTAAAAAAACAGCATAAGTCTTAGCTGCTTCTCCTGCACCCAGAGTCTTGTGCGTCTTTTCAGTCTAATTTTCCTGTCTGGAACAAAATTGTGTCCTGTATTTCTGCACCCGGTACATCCAGGTGCAGAAAAACCCAACAACTGATAATCAGGTTGAATAAAATGAGCACATGAAAGTATGCCTTAATTTCATTGCCCTTGATTCATTGTCTGGACCATAGTTGAGGGATAGGTCTAGGCATAGTCCTCGCACCACACAATAGATTTGCTTGAGGCAGAGGCCAAAACTCAAAAGCCAGGATACCAGATACAAGTAGGTGGTAACTCAGGGCAGGTGGAAAACGCCTGTTGTCCGTGGAGGGGATATTCCCGTCCCAGAAATATACAATAAAAATTAATTAATAGTATCCTTTTTTAAATATCTGTTTGGTGCCAGTGCATATGACTTTAATTTCTGCCTTTGGGATTCTATGTTACAACTCCATAGGGTGCATGTATCCTTTGTGAGCTTAATAAAATGTTGAAAATTCTATAAATCCTCACTCCTACATCCACGTACTCTCAGGCTACCATTCTACACTCTGCTCTGTTTGAAAAACAGCTCAACATTTTCAAAATTCTGCAACTCTGCATTGATTTGGCTTGTAAATTATATTTTGGGAATTTTTCATGTATTAACTATTTAATTTTAATACTATAGGTGATTAAAATTACTGACGAAGAAAGCAAGATTTAGCACTAAGCAACTGAAGTCAGTGCCATAAGAAGGATTATTTTGAAAAACTGAAGGACATCCAGCATTCTACGTTTAAACAATTTCCAAACTCTAGGTGTGGCGAGGAAGTGGGAGCTGAGGAAAGTACTATACTGTAAGTGAAGTCTCTAATTTAGCATTTCATCAACCCAGAGCAAAGCCATATCTGTGCACAGAATAACCTTCATCTAAAACATCATGTAATTCCAGAGAGGAAGCACACACTACATAAAAGAAAGTTATAACAAAATGTTTCTTCTGCCGACCATCAAAGAAAAGACGCTGAGAGAAGACTCCGAAGCTGACACGTTAACAACCAAAAGATTGGAAAATAACATTTGTTCAACATCGTTTTTAACCAGTTACACAAGTTTGAGACAATCTGCCTATGGGTAGAAAACCACAACCAACTATGCTCACTCTTGCGAAAACCTTAAAAATTCACCACTTTATTGTGTTATAACCATCTCAGATAGTTTCCTTTTTATTGTGTACTGTTCTGTAATTCTATGTAAATCACCTCAACATTATCTACTGTGCATGAGTGATATGTAAAACTGTTAAATATAAAAATGGATTAAAGGAGCACCGTTGCGCTATAGGTAATGTGAATAAATCCTCGTCTTCAGATCTACAAATCTTAACCTTACACCAAACATAGAAAGGGTAAAAGGAACTGATGTTCTGCGACTAATGATCCACAATAGTACTGTGCACGTTCTAACGCCTTCAGTTACTGCCATTACGTCAGTGCAAAAAGGTACTTATCAGTTTAATCATTAAATATCAGACTAACACCTTATCACTGCATTACTAAGAACCTATACAAATAGATTTGATAAAAACTTCAGTCACAAAATAAGTTGCTGCCAGATAGGCTATAACATAAAGACTATTATCTACTAGAAACATTTCGACATGTGTTACAGGGCTGCTTCCAGACATATTTTGGTCAATTCAAGTGTTAAGAAGATTACACACAATTTCTTTTAGAGATAAATGCTGAGCATCATCTAAACAAGCCCAACTCTAAAATCGGGTTCACTCTTACTGTGGCATATAAGCAAGAGAAAACTAAACATAGAGATATTAACTCTAGGAATACACCTTATAAAAACACGACCTGTGAGAACAAATTCAGTGTTCAAAACCACCTCAATCAAGGTAAAATAACCTAAGTTGGGGAAAAAAGTTACATGTGCCAAAAAAGATACAGCCATAAATCTTATCTCACTGAATTTAACAGAATGAACACTGGGGGAAACCACTTTCAGTGCAATGTATGCCAAAAAAGTTTTAGGCATAAATCTTCTCTCCCTGAACATATGAGAATCCACACTGGGGAAAACCACTCTCCGTGCAAAGTATGCCAAAAAAGTTTCAGGCGTAAATCTTATCTTACTGAGCATATGAGAATCCACACTGGGGAAAAACCTTATCAGTGCTCTGAATGCCAGAAAAGGTTTAGTAGCAAACCGAGTCTATATCTCCATGCATTAACCCACTCTGGGGAAAAACCTTACCAGTGCGCTGAATGCCAAAAAAGTTTCGGCCATAAATCGAAACTCACTGAACATATGAGAATCCACACTGGGGAAAAACCTTATCAGTGCTCTGAATGCCAGAAAAGGTTTTGTAACAAAGCGAGCCTATCTCGCCATGCATTCACCCACTCTGTGGAAAAACCTTATCGGTGCGCTGAATGCCAAAAATGTTTCATTGACAAAAACAAGCTTAATCAGCATACAAGAACCCACACTGGGTATAAACCTTTTCAGTGCTCTGAATGCCAGAAATGTTTCAGTTACAAAATCAGACTCACTGAACATATAAGAATCCACACTGGGGAAAAACCTTATCAGTGCACGGATTGCGAGGAAAGGTTTTGTAACAAACAAAGCCTTTCTCAACATGCAATAACCCATTCTGTGGAACAACCTTATCAGTGCTCTGAATGCCAGAAATATTACAGTGTAAAACGTAGTCTCACACGGCATAGAAAGATTCACACTGGGGAAAAGCCTTATCAGTGCACTGAATGCCACAAATGTTTCAGTGAAAAAAGCGTTCTCAGTCAGCATATAAGAACCCACACTGGGGAAAAGCCTTATCAGTGCTCTGAATGCCACAAATGTTTCAGTGAAAAAAGCGTTCTCAGTCAGCATATAAGAATCCACACTGGGGAAAAGCCTTATCAGTGCTCTGAATGCCACAAATGTTTCAGTGAAAAAAGCGGTCTCACTCAGCATATAAGAATCCACACTGGAGAAAAACGTTATCAGTGCTCTGAATGCCAGAAAAATTTCCAAAACAAAAGAAGTCTTTCTCGACATACAATAACCCACACAGGGGACAAAACCTTATCCATGCTCTGAATGTCAGAAATGTTTCATAAACAAACTCAGTCTCATTCAGCATATAAGAACCCACACTGGGGAAAAACCTTACCAGTGCTCTGAATGCCACAAATGTTTCAGTGTAAAAACAAATCTCATTCAGCATATAAGAATCCACACTGGGGAAAAGCCTTATCAGTGCTCTGAATGCCACAAATGTTTCAGTGAAAAAAGCGTTCTCAGTCAGCATATAAGAACCCACACTGGGGAAAAGCCTTATCAGTGCACTGAATGCCACAAATGTTTCAGTGACAAAAGCGGTCTCAGTCAGCATATAAGAACCCACACTGGGGAAAAACCTTATCAGTGCTCTGAATGCCAGAAAAATTTCCAAAACAAAAGAAGTCTTTCTCGACATACAATAACCCACACAGGGGACAAAACCTTATCCATGCTCTGAATGTCAGAAATGTTTCATAAACAAACTCAGTCTCATTCAGCATATAAGAACCCACACTGGGGAAAAACCTTACCAGTGCTCTGAATGCCACAAATGTTTCAGTGTAAAAACAAATCTCATTCAGCATATAAGAATCCACACTGGGGAAAAGCCTTATCAGTGCTCTGAATGCCACAAATGTTTCAGTGAAAAAAGCGTTCTCAGTCAGCATATAAGAACCCACACTGGGGAAAAGCCTTATCAGTGCACTGAATGCCACAAATGTTTCAGTGACAAAAGCGGTCTCAGTCAGCATATAAGAACCCACACTGGGGAAAAACCTTATCAGTGCTCTGAATGCCAGAAAAATTTCCAAAACAAAAGAAGTCTTTCTCGATATACAATAACCCACACAGGGGACAAAACCTTATCCATGCTCTGAATGTCAGAAATGTTTCATAAACAAACTCAGTCTCATTCAGCATATAAGAACCCACACTGGGGAAAAACCTTACCAGTGCTCTGAATGCCACAAATGTTTCAGTGTAAAAACAAATCTCATTCAGCATATAAGAATCCACACTGGGGAAAAGCCTTATCAGTGCTCTGAATGCCAGAAATGTTTCAGTGAAAAAAGCGGTCTCAGTCACCATATAAGAATCCACACTGGGGAAAAACCTTATCAGTGTTCCCGAATTCCAAAAGTGTTTCAGCCAAAAATCTAATCTCACTGAACATGTGAGAATCCAGACTGGTGAATAAAATTATCAGTGCTCTAAATTTCAGAAAAGATTCAGAGGTAGAGATGGATACAAGCGCAATAAGAAAACACACCATCAAAACAATTCAGTGCTCAGAACGCCAGAAAAACATCAATTTTAAACACAATCTCACTCTACATGAGCAGACGCACACACGGGAAAAACATTACCAACGCTGTGAATGCCAGAAATTCCTATTTGATAGGCACAGCCTCAGTAACCATAAACGACTCCGTACTGATGAAAAACCTTGAGTGCTCTGAATGCCAGAAAAGCTGCAGAGAAAGCGCTATCTCACCCTGAGAAGCTCTACACTGGAGAAAATCCTTATGTCATAAAAGGTTGAATCTGAAAGACAGTGTTATGCTTCATGAGAGATCCCACTCTGGGGAAAAACCTTATGAGTGCTCAAAATGCAAGCAAAGTTTTGGTTACAAATTACTTCTCACTTGTCATGAGCAAACTCACATGGGAGAAAAAACCTTATTTGTGTTCTGAATGTCAGATAATGTTTAGTCTTGAATACAATGTCATTTCACATGAGAGAATTCGCGCTGGACTAAAGCCTTATACAGGAGGGGAAAGCCAGAAACGTCTTACTCAGAAAGGAGATCTCACTAAACATGAGACATGCATCCACACCAGGTGAAAAGTAAGGCGTATCTTGAGTTGCCGAAAAGCTTCTAACAACCTGACTTTACATGAGAGAGCACATATTGTAGTTTCAATAGAATTCATCAAGAAACTCTTGCAGGATAACTTAGGCTGCCCGCATGCAACCTCCAAATAAATTTCAGGCCTTAAATTTTTTTTAATTTCAACAAAATCCACAATTTGAGTATCTAAAAGTTACAAAACTCTCAAGGTCTTTACTTTATACAGAGAAGTGATAGTGCTTGCAAAAATCAACTAATTGCCAAAAAAATCAAAATATTAACGTCTTAAATTTTACTCCACCCAAAAGGTTTCTACTCACCTTTGTTTCTTAACATATGACTGATATAAATATTTTCATGATAAGATTAAGCTTAGGTGGAGTTCCTCAATGAAGAACTCCGCGAAGTGACAAAAAAACTCTGGCGCTCTACTCGGAGTTCCGCGAGCAGCGGAGTACATTAGGGTCATGCCGTTTGTGGTGATTTTGATCCAGGGGTGTTTGTCCCGCTCTGTAAAAATAATCGCGAAAGGCACCATGTGCAGCGCAAGAGGGTGCAGCTGCTCCTACTCGAGCGGCAGCTTTGTCAATGCGAAGGAAGGTTTCTCAATGCAAGTGGTTGTGACCGGCCACGACCACTTACATTGAGAAATTCGACGACCCGCTTTGAGAAATCTCGCTAGGAGGTTGATTTTGCTCGCCAACTAGACCTTGGCGAGCTCGAGCAAGGAAAAATCTCATCAGGTGGTGGATTTGCCTTGCTCCAGCACATGACGTTGAAGAGCGTGAGCATTGAAAAAAACCTTGCTACGCTCCATGGAGGAGAGTTTTTAGGAACCCTGCGAGCTCCGCTGAGTTCACCACCCAGAATTAGATAATATACAACAGCAGGAAAACATAACAAGACAGTTACTTGCCTTTGGTAATGCTCTTTCTGGTGGATACTCCTTTACCTGCAGATTCCTCACCTTCTGAATATTCCCCACACGCCAGACTGGACCCTCAAACTTAATAGCAGTCCTGCTGCACGCAGTAGGAGACATCATGCAGCTCAGTGTCGACATCATTCTGCTCCAGAAGTGACAAGCGTAGACGCATAGAAGCACTTCCCATGTGCACTGTGAACAAATACAGGGGTCTATGAGTTCATTATCTCACTGGTCTGTATCACATATGCAGGCCCTGGGCAGATATGAATTCACAATTTTTATCATGATTAGAATTCAGATGAGGCCTTTTCATTTCCAAAAATTCTAATTGTATTCTCAGCATCAAGTGTATATATAAAGCATTGAGTGATGACTGTGCAGTGCTCAAGATGAAAGTGATATGATGATAAAACAGTCCGATCCACATTTTGTTCACAAAAACAGGGCTGAAAATACTTTCGTACAATACAAGTTAAGCAAAGGCGATTCTTGGAAGACTTAATTTATATGTAAATGTGTAAATGTAAATGTATTGGCATTTATATAGCGCACTACTTACCCGTAGGGTCCCAAGGCGCTTCGACCGCTGCAAAACCCTTCCTGGCTTCCCTGAGAGATGGTCCCTTAATGGGTATCTCCAGGGTGAGACCAGGCATCCCCGGCGGTCTGGTGGGGCCGTTAGTGAAGATGAGGCAAGCTAATGCCCAGAGTTGCCGAGTGTGATCGCTGATCAGAGTGGGCACCGAGGCGAGAGAATTATCGAGTCCGCTGACCCTGGTCCAGAAACTTGCCGCGCCGGGAATTGAACCCTGGTCCCGGGCCGTCCTCTGCTCTTGGGTCTGCCGCCTCTAACCAGTGAGCCACACTACTTCACTATATGAAATTGTCCCTGTATAGTTAATATTTCGACTGTTCCAGTTAATAACCATGGTCTCATCAGGATGGTAGATCGCCGCCTCTCCAATATGCTTCTCTACTATATTCAATACAACCCAGTAAGAATTCTTCTGTATCTCGGGGCAGCGTCCTGGGAGGAAGTCAAATTCAACTAATAGTTCCAGCGCCCGTTTGTCGGACCAAACAACTGCAGCAGGTGAATCCTCGGCTCGCTGTCAAACAAGTTCAAATGTGACACTTCCTAATGGGACCATCGTCATTGACTGTCTTGTCTGTGAGAAGCTGCACCAGCCCTCCGGTGATGGTGGGCCGGAAGACCTTCACCCTCAAGTGAAATGCTCGCCACTCCAACAGCTTGATGTGGAGTTGAGTCTCTGCCGCTGACGAGGGTTCCCTAATCTATGTCTCTCATTTGGCCTTCCCATCCCAGAAGTGATACATCCGTCGCCACTGTTAAGTCTGGGTGGAATAGGGAGATGGGTCTGCCACTGGCACAATCTAATTCATTGGAGAATATGTTGGATACTGCCTACAATAGGGTGAGTCAGTGTCTGGCAGGACACAAAGAGGTTTTGCAGCTGCACCAGTTGTATAGGCAGGTCACGCAGTGGCATGATGTCCTGGGCGTTGCCTTTATGTGCCATGGCCATGAAAGAACTGGGAGACCTGTTGAGTTTGCAGCAGGGTCTGGCACTGGCAGTGTTGAGAAACCCTACTGTAGACAAAAGGGGACGAGATCTGTGATGGAATTGCGTGGCCGAGGGAGACAAGCAGTAAGGAGGAATACCATGTACAAATAGCCAATTGGGGAACAGTTCAGGCATCATCTGGGGATTACACATCCGAGAAACACAAGTGTCTTTCATGAATACAAATTGACTCCTCCTCCAAGGACTGCACTGTATTATTGACACGGGCGAAAAGGCAAACAAGCAGTCAGGAGGCGCACTGATTGTATACCCCCCACCTGACAGGATGGTGACAGACCCCAACCACCTGCAGGGGAAACGTGCCGCCTCATCTCATAATTGCCAGGCGCTTTACTGTGTAAGCAGACTGGTGGTTTACAACTGCGCCTACGTTGGGGCACCACATGTTTTTTCCAGCATAATCTGGTGTGCTCCCCCCTGTGTGGGATGATAGCACCCACTGAAAACTGCACCGTTGTGTAGTCTGGGACAGTGCACCTTCCATGTAATTCTGAACTGGGCCTTTAAATACGGTACTATTTTGTGTGCCTATTTAATTCAGGTATACAAAGAATGTGGTACTACTTGTATACTAGGGTAGGACAAGGAAGATTGAATATCTAAGGTGGCGGAAATGTTTTTGTCAAAGTGCTTTATGCCCTAAACACCCTCCCATACCCTGAACATAATGAGATTACGTAGAATACACCTCTGCGTGCCTAATGCTGCCATTTGTATTTCAAGACCAGTGATTAATGTGGCTTTATCAAGTTCAAAGCCATTAGGCGTTTCCGACCTGTCTGATCGAGCTGCATTTGTACATGGGCCTTCCTATATTATGAGATCTATTCCTGCTTCAGTCTTTAATTGCGATGAATACTTTAATACCCAGGCAAGAAGTAATTGTTGAGCTGTTTAAATAATCCACCTGTCTCGCCACCTCTTCCCCACTGCATCCTTAACCAATGGCCTAGCCAGTGTGCCTTGGGTCCCAAGGTAAGCAAGGAAATGTGACCCCTGCCCTCTGTTTGGATTATGGAAAACAGCAATAATCATTGTTCTGTGGGCCCCTCAGGCCTCTGTTTGAACTGTGACAAACAGCAGTTATCAGGGTTCAGTGGGCCTTTAAGGCATCTGGGACCTGGTGCCACCGCACCTGCTGCACTAAAAGGAAGCTAAGCCCCTGCCCTTACCAGCTTCTATTCTAGCCCAACTGGAGAACCGAAACAGCCAAGTACTGATCTGGCCATATATGCAGGCATGCAGCCGCCTCTTCCACTGAAGGGATTTAAATTGCATGAAAGCAGCATGTGGGAAACAACTATTTTCTGAGGCAAAGTCAATCAACACCCCGTCTGTTCCAACCTGAATCCGTTTAAAACCAGGGACGAAAAAACGGTTCATCGTCATCCCTTGCTTATCATAAGGGTAAAATAGATTCATCTAACATTACAGCGTACCACATAAAAACTTGTGATTCTGTGTACAAATTAGAACTAGCATGCATATAGAAAGGGGAGCCTTTGGCCAAAATAGCCATTTTCCCTACCCATACTTTTAACACAGCTTATACAAAAAATGCTGACCTAGGAGAAACCAGGAACTGGCGTCAGTATTTTTCTTAGGAAGCTTCAAGTTAGAGAGTGAAAACACTTTTTAGAATGCCCCAAAAATTGTGATAAAGATATTTCAATATGTTTGACAAAAAGAATAGGTACATTTCATGACAATATTGAAATGGGAAATAACAGGAACAAATATTTACTCAACATTACAAAAATATTAGCAATATAGGAAATACTGAAGTTCATGCAATAATAATCCATTTGGTAAAAAAGTAGTTGCTTGTAGAGTCAGCACACTACTGTGTCTGTGATTGCTTTTAAATAAAGACATTTTTTAATGCACACCATTTTACTTTCAGATTTACAAATGTCCTCATGGGTTACTAACTCCTGTTACTGTTTTCAGCCCACATATGGTTTCAAAGCTTAATACATACCTTAAGAATGTATTAAATATTCAGAAGGGAAACTATTAACATTCACCTTCCAAATTCTGAATTGTTAAATGGGCTCAGTACATTTTAAAAAGGGGTTTAGCATTTACAAACTCTGTGAATTACTGAACCAGTGGATTTTTTAAACAATAAAACCCTTGGTACATGAGGCCATTTTTTCTCAATTCCCTCCAAATTAAGTTTACTAATAATGTTAGTTGAATGATAACCTGTGCATGTACCTATTTAGTGTTAGTGTTGCTTCAGATCAAATAAAAACCATCACACATAACTCTTACACAATACTTAAAGACAGAATTCCTGACATCCAGCTTTAATGTTTTGTTAAATATATTTGCAAATGTTGTTACTTAAACAGGAAAGCCTCTAAAGCAGTCTCTGGACATAAAATAGGATGTAATCATAATCTTTAGATACATTTTCTGAGTTTCAGGAGCAATGTGTGTCTTCTGAGTTTACTCCAAACCACTATAATAAACATATTCAATGCTTTTATATTTGATCTGTGTGTACTGGTTTCTATTGCAGACTATAATCTAGATTTAGAGCAAGGGTCAATCCCACCCATGGCTTTTAAAATCTATTTATCAATGATCTCTATTAGTGTTATCGCAACTAAAACTGTAATAGAACTGATCTGAGAGATGGACCTTCATCAAGTATTATGCTCAGTCAATTTATTGAACAAACTATGGAGTTAAAATCTGAATATATTAGATCCACAAGCATTGCCAGACTACTGTATTTTACATCAATAGATTACTTATCAGCACATTTTCTCTAAGTACAATTCAGTCATCTTCTATTTTTCGCGGAGCTCGTGCTGGGTCTGTTTGAACTCTTTTAAAATATGACATTTAAATCCAAAAGTTCAGGAATTCTAGTTTCAAGCCTGGTCAAACCTTAATGAATGCTATACCTAAAGATGCCCTTCTGTTCCTACATTTTATTGTGCACCATGATTCAGAAATGGCATGTTTTTGCTTTTGGAGGTAAAATTCTAAACATATTTATTATTGTTGCCATCTGAAACATTATCACTAAATGGGAAGATAACAACAAGTGGTCCTGTGATGCTTGCTGGAATGGAAAGTGTTTAATCAGAAAGTGGATGGAATTCAAGTTTAGGAGACAATTTTGCAAAAGCGTGTGTATTTTGTATATATTTAAAATTGTTGATCTCCAAAAAGGCCTAAATCAGTAAATTGAATTGAAATTCAAGTTTATCGTTTGAATCCTATTGTTGCAAAAGATATGATTTTGAACTCCATGAGGCGGTTCCTTTCCAGAAAGCATTCAGGTTGTAATCATGAGTCAAATAATGCTGAGGAGGTTAAAATATTCAAATTGAATTCTAATTACGCATGAAATGTTCATTGTTCAATATATTTCTTAGTATTTTAATGCGCGGACTTTATTGCTTAAGGAAAATAATAGAATTTCTTTTTCTATATGTAGAAGCCATTACATTATTGAAATCACTGTATCCCACCTTCTTTCCTTTCCTGTTCTTCATGAACGTTTCTATTGTTGAACTTTAAAGATTGCCCGAAATTAAGAATTGTGCTCTAAATAACTTTGCTGTGTTACGGTATGTTGATTTTTATGTACAACTTTTGTCTCTTATGTGTATGGCGACTGATTGTTTTGCTTTAATAATCAGCTTATGTTTATTAGGTTTTATTATTCAATAAAATGTTTCAAACACAACAAATGGTAGTTGATATGTATTTACAACTGCAGCATTTTTATTGTATGGGCGCTTTCAAAGGGGCCAAAAATATTGTCTGCGGGTTGACTGAGTACCACATTGGCATCAGCTGGGAGAGGTTTGGGCAGGTGATTGGGGGTATATGCAAGGTTGGGGTAGGGGGAACAAAGCAAGTACATTGTGGGGACTGTGACTCCTGGAGTTATTGTGAGGGATACCATGCTACCCTGTAAATGGATCCACTAGTGATTATTATCAACAAACTTTATTCGGTTTTATAAAAGAAAATCACAAAAGTCATACATAAAATGATGAAACATCTTCCAAGTTACAGATCGACAAATATAATATGTCCAAGTTAATCAGAACACAAGATAAAAATTCATGAATTATAGTACAGAAGTTAATCGCAGTTTGACCTAAGTCTAACAGCGACCCGTTAAAAGTTAAGCGTATTCAAAACAGTGTCTTTAGAGAGGAGTTGTAAAAAGATAAGAGCTGGTCTCCCCCGCCTAAAACCCACTTTTTTGAGAATGGGATTAATAAATAACTTTCTAGGGACAGCATAAAAACTACAAAACATTATAAAGTGCATCATGTCCTGAGGAGACTTACAGTTGCAGCCACAGGGCATGAGGCACTGGCCTCTGTGGGAGTAACGAGGGTGTGCCAAGAGGTAATGGTAGAGGTTGAGCCGAAACAGGGTCAATAGAAAATGATCATGGATGCTTTTAAGCCCTAGAAGATAAGGTTCGGTGATTGGTACAGTTTTTAACACAATGTACTTACGTACACTAGGCTTACACCACTCATTTCCCTCTCTATCACAGCGGCTCATTCTTAAAAAACACTCTTTGACCAGAGAAAGGTCCCTCTTACATATGCGCTTAGGGTTAACAAATAGTTCCTACCTACCCTGGAGAGGCCAACTCTTATATAGTGGAGCCATCGGATGCTTGAGACATGGTCAAGTGAAAGGCGGTCATGTAGGACGTCTTTGCTAAGTGTATTTTCTTGATTAGCCCAAATATTAAGCCACAAATCAAGGGAACGGAAAGCCAGTAAATTTGAGAGGAAAGGCATCCCCAATTCTTCGTGCACGACATAAAACGGGGTGCTTTGTGGGACAGAAAGGGCCATCGCAGGCACTTTGCTCTGCCCCTACCCCAATGTGGCCCAATATCTCACGCCCATAACTAACCTTTGAGATATTTTTGGCTTCATATATCTTCAAAAGATCCTCTATTGGCTACCCTCCCACTCTGCTGGCAAAGTTAAAAACAGCTGCAAAAGCTTTCCTTAGATCCCCTTTCTTCCGAGTAAGCAAAGGGCACCAACTCAAGGAATCCCCAAACACAATTCCGAAATAGGAGAAAACATTGGTCTTCGGCATTGACGAAAGTTGAAATTTAAAAGTGAACTTCTTAGCGTTACGATCTCCCACCTGCATAATGAACGACTTGGCATGATTAAAAGAAAGGTCCAAGTCCTCCATAAAAAGGGCAAAATAATTCAGAAGAAGTTGTAGGCCCCTAGTTGCCCTCCTATAGGACTGGCAGGCTACGCTCGTCTACCTGGAGACAATCAGCATTTGTGGTTAAAGGGCCTTCTCTAAGGAATTAATATATAGGTTAAAAAGAAAGGGTGCTAAAATGCATCCCTGACACACCTCTCTCTTGACGTCAAGCTGACTGGACACTTTCAGATCCTTTGAATAGTGGACGACCGTAGTTGAATCACCGTGAAGATCCCGCAGAAATAAAATTATTTTACTGCCTATGCCAATGGAGGACATCAACTGCCACAGCTTGAACCTATTGACACAGTCGAATGCTGAGAACTGGTCGATGAAGGCTAGGTATATGGGGCTGGAACGAGCCACAGTGTATTTGTTCAGAACCATGCACAGGTTTAAACACTGTTCCACAGTGGAACGACCTGATCGAAAGCCGTTTTGGATATCAGATAAAAATTTGTTTTCATCAACCCGGGATACAAGTGTGTCAAATACCATGCGGCCCACCACCTTCACCACAGAGTCCAGAAGAGAAATGGGCCTATAACAGTAGGTCCTGTCCCGATCTCCCTTTTTAAATACTGGGACTATAATCGATAAAGCACAAGAATCTGGGCGGCCAACCTGGACTGTAGCATTGCTTACAGCTGTGAGGACAGGCACCCAGGTTTCTACGTGGGAGATGTAGAGATCTGTCATGATCCCATCTGGCGCAGGGGCCTTGTTTTTAGACAGACCTTGCATGGTGAAAATAAGTTCTGACTTGCCTTCCACCCTTTCCTGCCCCTCAGTTGGCGGGGTTTCCGACTGGAAGATACCCTTGAAATGATGTACCCAATCATCCTCTGTGAGATGGGCATCCAGAAAATTAGCAATATTTCCAAATAGAAATGGGCTGTTAATAATGCCCCGGAACTTTGAGCTATTACGCATTGTACTAGCCTCCACTAAATCGATCCAGGCCTCCTCCCTCAGGACAGACTTGCGAGTTGCTAGAGCAGCATTATATGCTGTGTGATTATCTGTGCCTGATTGTGCCTGCGCCTCTGCAAACCCCAATCACATCGTGTTTCCTTTCGTTTTTACCGCCATCTTGTTTGTTGTGCCTTCCAGCCCGCCCCTCCACCCAGCTCCCGCCTCCCAGCTGACCCTCCCTCGCCCCCGCCCCCTCCACTATCCACATATGTCAGATGCATTTGCGCGCAACGCTCACGCGCAGCGGTCGCGCACCATGCTCGCCGAAGGTGCGCCAAAGGTAAGCCCGTCTACGCCCGTCCGCGCCTGGACCGAGCCCACGCCATACCCCCTGGTCCTCGTAGTACCCACTCCTCCCGCATAACGTATGACGCCGCTTCCCTCTCTGCCCTCAACCCAGGACGCACACCACAATGCTGCGAAGCAACACCTGGACACACCCACGGTCCATTCGCCTGCCACTCCTGCAAGTTCGCCTGCATCAAGACCCACACAAATCCATGACCTCCAAACACAGCTCCGACTCTAACCACCTGAAATGCATCCTGCTAAACACCCGCTCGATCCACAAACACGCCACAGACCTCTGGGACCTACTCGACACTGCGTCACCGGACATTGCCTTCCTTACAGAAACCTGGATGAACGCATCATCAGCACCCGACATCGCCATAGCCATCCCGGACGCGTACAAGATCATCCGAAAAGACCGTACCAACCAAACAGGAGGCGGCATCGCCATCGTTCATAAGAAAACCATCAGAATCACGACCAGCTTCGACGACTACCTTGCAACCGCCGAACACCTCCACTTCCAGATCCACACCGACCCCAGGACCACACTTAGAGGCACCCTCATCTACAGACCACCAGGAACCCATAAACAATTCTGCGAAGACATCACTGACTTCATCAGCCCACATGCCCTCCCCTCCGAGAACTACATTCTACTGGGAGACTTCAACTTCCACCTGGAGAAGAAAAACGACTGCAACACCACCACCCTTCTGGACAACCTGGCCAATCTCGGACTCAAACAACTTGTTGACACCCCCACCCACTTAGCCGGACGCACGCTTGACCCTATCTTCACCTCTAGCAAACACATCTCCTTCAATCATACCACAGCTCTCCATTGGACGGACCACAGCTGTGTTCACTTCAGCTACAAAACTACCACGACTCACAACCCCCTACAACCCATTCCTCGAAGAAACTGGAACAAAATCACCACCGACCAACTCATCACATCGCTCAACCAAAACCTGACCATGACCTTAAGAATTCCAAGAAACTATGCCGTACTCTCGAAAAAACATGGAGAAAAAACCCAACCACTGACAACCTGACCACCTTCAAGGCAGCCACCTTTAAACACCACCAATTGATCCGAACCACCAAGAAATCAGCATTCAAGGATCGACTAAACAACAACGCCCATAACAGCAAGGAACTATTCAACATCATCAAAGAATTTACCAACCCCACCGCAGCCTCAAACGACATTACTCCCCCCCAAGACCTCTGCGACTCATTATCCTCTTTCTTCTACAACAAAATCGCCGACATACATAACAGCTTTAAGAACATTTCGAAAGAACAGCTCACCCCACCCACTTCCAAAACCAAACCGCTCTCTAAAAACCTTAACGCCTGGAACCCAATCACCACTGAAGACACCATCCGCCTAATGAACTCCATCCATTCAGGTTCGCCAACCGACCCCTGTCCCCACCACATCTTCAACAAAGCAGACTCCATCATCGCACCCCATCTCCGTGATGTCATCAACTGCTCCTTCAACTTCGCTACCTTCCCAGAAAGCTGGAAACACGCCAAACTCACTGCCCTCCTGAAGAAGCCCACAGCTGACCCCTCTGAACTTAAGAACTACCGCCCCATTTCCCTCCTCCCTTTCCCTGCCAAAGTCATTGAGAAAGCCGTCAATAGCCAGCTCGCCGCCTTCCTTGAATCCCACAACTCCCTCGACCCCTCACAGTCCGGCTTTTGAGCCAAACACAGCACCGAAACATCCCTCATTGCAGCGATAGATGACATCCGAATGCTACTGGACAACGGAGAAACAGCTGCCCTCATCCTACTCGACCTCTCCGCCACCTTCGACACAGTCTGTCATAGCACCCTCATACAACGCCTCAGCAACGTCGGAATACAAGGAAAAGCCTTGGATTGGATCATCTCGTTCCTCGCCGGGAGAACCCAGAGAGTCCGACTCCCCCTTTTCAAATCAGAGGCCACCGAAGTCATCTGCGGAGTCCCACAAGGATCATCACTCAGTCCCACCCTCTTCAACGTTTACATGAGTCCCCTCGCATCCATCGCGCAACAATACAACCTCAACATCATCTCCTACACTGACGACACCCAGCTGATCCTTTCCCACACCAAAGACCCTAACACCGCCAAAACCAATCTTCATGAAGGCATGAAAGAAGTAGCCGAATGGATGAAATACAGCCGCCTAAAACTTAACTCAGACAAAACGGAAGTTCTCATCCTAGGATCTTCACCCTCTGCCTGGGACGACTCTTGATGGCCATCGGCCCTGGGCGCAGCACCCATACCCACAGACCACGCACGCAACCTGGGCTTCATCCTAGACTCCTCCCTCTCGATGACCAGACAAGTTAACGCCGTCTCATCCTCTTGCTTCAACGTACTCCGTATGCTCAAAAAAATCTTCCGTTGGATCCCCACCGAAACAAGAAAGACGGTCACCCACGCACTGGTCACTAGCCGACTGGACTATGGAAACACCATCTACGCCGGAACCACAGCCAAATTACAGACAAAACTCCAACGCATCCAAAATGCATCGGCCAGACTCATATTGGACATTCCTCGCCAAGCTCACATTACCGGCCACCTGAAAGACCTCCACTGGCTTCCCGTCAACAAGAGAATAACTTTCCGTCTCCTCCCCCACGCTCACAAGGCCCTCTACAAACTAGGACCTGAATGCCTCAACACACGACTGTCCTTCTACACACCCACCCGCCAACTAAGATCCTCCAACCAAGCGCTTGCCGCAGTTCCGCGCATCCACAGATCCACCATGGGAGGCAGATCCTTCTCCTACCTGGCGGCCAAGACCTGGAACTCTCTCCCCACTCACCTCTGCCTCACACAGAACCACATTTCCTTCAGAAAGGAACCTAAAACCTGGCTATTCAATAAATAATGCACCCCTCCCACAAGCGCCTTGAGACCCTATGGGTGAGTAGTGCGCTATACACATTTCTGAACTTGAACTTGAACTATGCTCTTTGTAGACCTTTGACCGCCACCCGGTCTCGGGGCTTAACACCCAAGGCCTGTCTCAGGTTCCTGGAAGCCATTGTGGACCTGGTTGCTAACGGCCGCTACCCGGGTCCCGTAGTAACCTCCTTATGACAGTAGACATGGATCCAAATGCACACATGATGTCCAGAGTTCTTGCCTCATCGTCGAGACAGGTTGCAAACTCGCTGCAACACTGAGTTAAAAGGGATGTGTGGAGTTGCTCTGGGACAATACACCCCCACTTTACTCTCCTTCCCGCTTCCACTGCTTTAAGGGGGACACCAGCCCCCCCCCCCCCCCGCCCACCTTGGTGTGTCCGAGTATTTGGGTACAGCCTGTTAAGACACAAATGGGGTTGTGGTCGCTACATTCACTCACCTGCACAGAAAATCCGGTAACTAGCATAGATACAAAGGTGAAATCAATAAAGGGGTCACACCCTCTCCCAATACAGGTGGGAGTAATGTCTGTTTTCCCCAGAGGCAGCTTATTCATTACAGATGTTAGATCAAATTCAAGCAAGATGGAGTTAAGCTCAATACCCTGGGGAGTATGTTCCATGTGTAAGCCGGCTTGTCGTGCACAGCCCATAGCTTCCACTCCTCCTTGCAGGATGTCCCCACACATTTGAGTGTTAAAATCCCCTGTAAAACAATGTAGTGATAAGTCTGACCTTTCAAGATGCTATCCTGAAGTGCAGACTTTCAGCAGAGTTATATAGCCCTCATCCAGGTGTGTAACTCCTGCGTTGCAAAAGTTTACCAGAAGTAACTTGCTCTTTCCACTGGACAACAACATCACATGTAAATTGAGAGAGACATACCGTGAGGTATTGTAAGAAACTGACTCTGTATACTCCACCAAAGTGAGGTGTAGTGTGTATAGAGTCCAAGGGTCTCCAGAGGTAGGCAGAGGTTAAAGTTAGATAGAACCTTACTCTCTAAAGTGGTAGCTTGGTCGAGCAGTAAGGCAGTATCAGAGGACAGTGTTAAGCATTTGATGTACACACTCAGTCAGCAAATGAATTCACACACTCAAGAACTGAACTCTAGGCCAATTGTTTTTGTATAAAAAAATATACTGTTGTTTTATTTCTAGAACCATGCAAGCCTGGCCCAGGTAAGCATAAAAATACTTTGCGGTAATAATGTACTTGTATGAACACAGTTCAAGTAGGCAGTAGACATTGCACTTTGTTTGATTTACAGGGGAGCAGTAGTATGCAACACTTAGCAAATACAGTACATTGATATGAATAGGCTTTTTCAGTAAATTGCAGGTAAGTTACTTTTCACGTTACTTTTCTAACTCCGTGCTGGATACCTAGATCAGCACTGGGACATTCCCTAGAAACAGGTAAGTAAACACGTTTTGGCTATTTGTGCGATTTAAAAAAATATTTTTAGGTATCAAAACTCCTCACTTAGAAACATTTTGGAGAAAAGGTGTCCATGTTATCCTATGGAGGGAAAACATGTTAACGATTCTCAGGTAACTAATCAACTGTGGGAGTTAAGGTTCTGGGGTTAGCCTCAGG
Source organism: Lissotriton vulgaris (assembly GCF_964263255.1). Taxonomy (NCBI): domain Eukaryota; kingdom Metazoa; phylum Chordata; class Amphibia; order Caudata; family Salamandridae; genus Lissotriton; species Lissotriton vulgaris. The sequence goes on along the minus strand of NC_141685.1, from coordinate 124,658,650 downwards.
GGTCCACCAGGGTCAGTGATGCACTGTTGTTGCACCCTCAGCGGCACTAGGACGGCTGGGTGCAGAGTGTTGAGGCCCAATGTTATACTATGGAGGATAGGGGGGCTCCGGTTGGCGGCGGCTGGCAAGCAGGCCACGGGATTGTGGGAGCAAAGCTTCTATGGTTTCGCTCAGGGCAAGTTGGGGACCAAAGGTGCACCCTCAGCGGCACTAGGGCGGCCGGGCGCAGGGGGCTGTTCTGAAGTCGGGTGCCCTGTGGATTTCAATGGAGATTCACTGGGACAAAGAAAAACTGCAGGCTCAAGGAGGAGGTTCTTCCAGGAGCAACCACCACTTCGAGGGGTAAGTTGGGATGTTGAAGGTTGGTTAGGCACCGCTGGATTGGGCACACAAGGCCGTGGGGCGTCGGGTGTAGGGTGCCTTCGGACGTCGGAATTTCTTAACCGCTCTGGTCACGGTAGGGGGGGTCCTCTGGATTGAGGCTGCAGGCGTCATCTGAAGGCTTGTGGCAGGTCAGGGGTTTCCGGATCGGCGGGTCAGGATCGTCGGGGAGACCACCTCGTGGTGTTTTTCCACTCTAGCTTGGGCCGGGTTCAGTGGGTGCGGAGAGGCTGGAATCTCGGTTTCTGGCAGGCACCAGAAGTTACACTTTAAACACGTCCAGTGTTCACAGGAGAAACAGTCTTGAAAGTGAAGGCAGGCAGGTCCTCCGGGGTTTGTGAGGCTGCTGGACATGCCGGGGTTTCCCAGGAGTGGGTTCGAGGGGAGACAGGCCTGTAGGTCTGGGGCCAAGTCAGTGGGTGGCGTCCTCTTGTTAGCTCTGCGCAGCTTCTCGTCCTTCTTCTCTTCTTTTCTTGTTATTACTGGATATGAGGAAGGAAGGTTCAGGCTGCCCCAGAATACTAAATTTAAGGGCGTTACAGTTAGCTAATGGGCAGGGACCAATGGGTCCCTTCCCTGGGGTGGGTACACCCCCAATTCTGCCACTCTCCAATGGGAGGGGCGCAGGAGCCTGTCCCTGGTTGGCTGGGTCCCCCCATCCTCAAGATGGCGGGGACTCAAAGTTGTGCTTCTCCTCGCTTCCCCCACCTTAGGAGTGGAGTTGCCCATCCTGGGGGAGGAGGCTTGGCACCTCTTCCCAGGATGTGCACTGTTTCAGGCCCCGGAGAGCAGCAAGCTCTCGAAGCAGGGGTCCAGAAACATGTCTGGTGGTGGCTGCTTAAGCAGCCACTCAGTCAGGTCACTAGGAGTTGGTCGAGTTTCAGGGGGCATCTCTAAGATGCCCTCTGTTGTGCATTTTACATTAAATCCCACACTGGCATCAGTTTAATGTCAGTTTAATGTGCTGAGAAGTTTGATACAAACTTCCCAGTCTTCAAAGTAGCCATTATGGTGCTGTGGAGTTCGTAATGACAAACTCACAGCACCATATACTCTTAATGGCAGCACTACACTTACAGTGCCCAAGAATAGACTTGGGCACTGTAGGGATACAGGGCTCATGCACCTGTACCCTCACCACAGGCAAAGGGCACCCACCCAGAGGGGTGACTCATGTATGCCAGGGCAGTTGTTTGTGGGCATGGCACACAGGGATGTGCCATGTCGAAGATATGCAGACTGCAAAGGCAGTGTGTGAATGTCAGGGTACAGGGCTTCTAAGGGTGGCACAATAAGTGCTGAAGCCCATAGAGGCCTTCTCTGGTCACAGTGCCCTGTGGTACCATTTACCAGGGCCGACCTGTGGCCAGAGATGTCAATTGGGTTAGTTTTGGGGAAAGAACATAGGCCCAGGGAACCTGATTGGCAGGGACCCAGGGCACACCAAAAAAAAGTGACTCAGTAGTCTGGCAAAAAGTGGGGGTTTACTGCAACAGAAACCCACTGTTCGAGGCATATGAGCTGCAGAATTCACACTGTGCAAAGATCGCCATCTGGTGTTGGGTTTAGATGCTTGCACCTTGTTGTTGTCTTGGAAGAAGTCTTTAGTAGTCACAAGATAGGTGATTCCTCCCTTGGACGATAGTGCTCATGAGCATCTACTCATTCCTCAGATTGTTTTTTCCGCCATCGGGTTCGGATATTACTTATGAGCTCCGGTTCGGCACCGTATCTCCAAAACTTTTCGACGCGCCAACCATCATAAAACTCGACGGTGTTGTTTCTCGATCGCATGATCTTCGACGCGCTCCTCACATATCCCATTCTGGTCGCTGGGCATATCGACACAATTCGGGCCTGCGGCTCATGGAAAGAACTCTATTTGAAAACTGGCCCCAGTGTGGAGCTAAATTCCCACACATTGACCACCACAAGGTCTGTAACCTGGGTCTCTAGAAAGAGCACGACGAGAATAATTGCCAGGCCTGCGCCTCATTTTGATCCAAAAAGACCATCCGTGATCGCCGGGCCCGACGACACAACATGGCGCAGCAAGCAGCTCCGGTACCGGTGGACATCTTAGATGAAGGCCCCGATGTCCAGGAGGAAGATTCTGAGGATCTGGAAATCGTGATCTAAGCAGACGACTCCGACTCAGACCACCCCATCACTCCAGATCAACTAGTGAGTACAACTGCCCCAACCCCACTTGCAAAAAAGAAGGCCCTGGTCAAGACTTCGCCTGTTGGCCTCAGTCGTGACTGAAAACAATATTCAGAAGCTTTCTCTGAAGAGAATGGACAAGCCGTCAGGCAGCTCTGGATCGAGCAAGCCGCATGTCAGTGTCCCACAGGCGCCATCGGCACTAAAGTCCGGAGCGCAGCCAGCTCCAAAAAAAGAAATCAGCACGACCACCAAAGCACCGAAAGAAAAGGCATCGTATCCGAAACCAACACATTCAGAACCGAAAAATATTTCCGCCTCCACATCGAAGCCGAAGGATCCAAAAACACCTTCCAAGGCTCCCGAGAAGAAATCTAAACCTCGCTTGGACCCAAAAAGATCAGCACGGAAAGCGCCTACCGAAGAGGAAGAACTTTTTTGACCGTATCCTATCGATCCAAATCAAAAAACACTTCACATAGACCCTAAAACCGGACATGTGTCTACTGTTCGACCCAAGAAGAGGAAACTAGATATACCAGGCATTCCTGCAGTGCCTGTTAAGAAAAAAGACTGTCCTACTTAACCTATACAACTCTCTTCTCCTGTTCTTCCTTCTAAGCCTATCTCTCCTCCACACTCTCCTATAATTTCACCAATCTCACCATTACCACAGGTTGATGATGATTTAGCGGATGGGGGAGGCAACAATGACCCTTTTACAGACCCTGATACCAACACAGACGTACCACAGGATGACTGGAACGATTATGATGACCCAGTCGACCCTCCAGACCTCCCTGATCCCCAGGCATACCCAACAGGCATACCCAGGCATACCCAACAAAGCCATCTCCCCAGATGACAATATTGGTTTTAGTCAGTTGGTAAATAGGGCAGCTACATACCATGGTGTTTCAATGCATTCAGACACTTTTGAGCAGCCACTAAAGACTGCACAAACCCTGCCAATGTTAAAAGGTGTCATTAAACATGCCCCTGACATATTTAAAGACCCTGTTAGGGCTAGAATTCTCAATCTGAGAATTGACAAAAAATATAAACCTCCTCTCAATGATCCCGCCTACATCAAAGTCAACTCCCTTAAGATTCCCTGGTGGTAGCTAACGCTAGAAAACGGGCTAATTCTCAGACCTCTGGTGAGGCACCACCTCCAGACAAGGAGTATAAATTATTAGATGCTTCTGGCAAACGAGTTGCTGCTCAAGCAGCTAATCCCTGGCGGATAGCCAACACACAAGCATTACTTGCTAGGTATGATAGGGCTCACGATGACCAACTAGAAACCATATTGCAACATTTACCAGATCAATTCAAGACCAAGTCCAATGATCTCATCCAAGAGGGTAAATTAATAACCAATGCATCAATCAAGTGTTCCCTTGATGCAGCAGAGACCGCCTCTAGGGCCTTTAACACTAGCATGTTACTCAGACAACATGCTTGGTTGCACATTCAAACAGGAGGTACAAACAACTATCCTCAACCAACTGTTCAATCAGCAACAACTTTTTGGACCGGCTGTAAACACCACTCTGGAAAAAATTAAAAAGGACTCGGAGACTGCTAAATCCATGGGAGTATTACAGTCTCCATCCACACGTGGTTCCTTTCGCCGCTCCTTCTACAGAGGATAATCCAAGAACATTAGTACAGACACTGCTTCCTCTTCAGCCTTGACCCTGTGCCTCATGGGAACAGTTCAGCCCGTACTGCCAAGCCATGTCTTCCCTGGACCGGAATCCAGCATCCTAAGACCGGTTTCTGGCTATCAGCCGTCTTCAGCCAGGATAGCTTGACTCCAGTGGTGTGGAGAGCACGGGACTCACGTCTGAGCAGACCAGTCCCACTCGGGTGACAAATGCAAAAACCACAGTTGATTGACAGAATGCAGAACAATGTCATACATTCACCCCAGTAAAGAGATCTGGGCAATCCATTGTTTTTCTGCTCACCACACCACCCCAGTTCAGACATGGCCATATGCAAATCAGCCTTGACCCTGTGCCTCATTGGAACAGTCCAGCCCGAACTGCCAAGCCATGTCTTCCCTGGACCGGAATCAAGCATCCTAGGACCGGTTTCTGTCTATCAGCCGTCTTCAGCCAGGATAGCTTGACTCCAGTGGCGTGGAGAGCACGGGACTCACGTCATCACATTTATCAAATGATCCAGCTATTACACGACTTGGGGATCACACTAAACTACACCAAGTCACACCTTCAACCCTCCTACATACATCAGTATCTAGGAGCTACAATAGACACTTGCAAAGCTCTAGCATACCCTAATCCAGCCAGAATAGCCAGCATGCAAATCCTCATCACCCAGTTTCAGCCTCAACACTCTCTCCCAGCACAAGTGTTTATGCAGCTAATAGGCGTGATGACCTCTTGCATTTTCATTGTACGTCACTCACGCAACACTTCAGATGCGCCCTTTACAAGAATGTTTGGCATGTCAGTGGAATCAGGCTCAGGGACAGCTTACAGAGCTGGTGTTGGTAGACAGCCGCACACATCGCTCTCTGCAGTGGTGAAACACCAAAAACCTTTCCAAAGGGTGGCCGTTCCTAGAGCCAGTTTCACAAATAGTGCTAACAACAGACGCATCACTCACTGGCTGGGGAGCCCATCTCCTAAATCACACAATTCAGGGCTAGTGGACCACTCAACAAAAAGCGCTCCACATCAATCACCTAGAACCAATGGCAATATTTCTAGTTCCAGGTACATCTTCTCCACAAGGCTGCCTTAGTCCAGATGGACAATATGACAGCAATATACTACATACAAAAGCAAGGAGGAACACATTCTTTGCAGCTGTCTCACCTATTGTGAAGTATATGGAGGTGGGCCATTACACAAAACATATATCTCCTGGCAGAACATGTCCAGCAGTAAACAATAAGATAGCGGATCTGTTAAGTCGTCAGACTCAACAAATACACGAATGGAAACTTCATCCACAAGTTCTTCAAACTTTCTTCCAAATGTGGGGCCAACCAGACATAGATCTGTTTGCCACACACGCAAATGCAAAATGTCACACCTTTGCCACTAGGTTCCCACTCCCGTTGTCGAAGGAGAATGCAATATGGAAGAACTGGTCAGGCAGATTTGCGTACGTTTTTCCGCCACTCCCACTCATCCCACTAGTACGCAAGCTCAAACAGCAGTCTCTCAAGATGATCCTGGTTGCTCCCACATGGGCACGGCAACCATGGTTCACAACACTCCTCGAACTCTCAATAGTTCCACACCAAAACTACGTCTCTCCCCAAAGCTGCTGACACAGAACCATGGAGAGATAAGGCACCCAGATCCAGCACAACTGAATCTAGCAATCTGGCTCCTGAAATCTTAGAGTTCGGTTACCTAAACCTCCCACCGGACTGTACAAAGATTTGCCATTTCCCATGAGGCACAGGGTCAGACTGATTTGCATATAGCCATGTTTGAACTGGGGTGGCAGAGTGGGCTAAAGAACGGTGATGGATTAAACCCAGATCTTTTGACTGGGTGTGAGTGTTTGATTGATTCAGATGCACCTTCCATCACCACCCCCTTTTGTACCGCTTTTGGCCGCCATAAGTGTGGCAGGGTATGCTCAGACGTGAGTCCCTTGCTCACTTTGCCACTGGATTCAAGCAAGCGGGCTGAAGACAGCTGGAATGCCAGAAACCGGTCCTCGGAAGCTTGTTTCCGGTCCGGGGAAGACATGGCTTGGCAGTTCGGGCTGGACTGTTCCCATGAGGCACAGGGTCAGACTGATTTGCATATAGCCATGTCTGAACTGGGGTGGCAGAGTGGGCTAAAGAACGGTGATGGATTAAACCCAGATCTTTTGACTGGGTGTGAGTGTTTGATTGATTCAGATGCTCCGTCCATCACCACCCCCTTCTGTACCGCTTTTGGCCGCCATAAGTGTGGCAGGGAATGCTCAGACGTGAATCCATTGCTCACTTTGCCACTGGATTCAAGCAAGCCGGGCTGAAGACAGCTGGAATGCCAGAAAACGGTCCTCGGAAGCTTGTTTCCGGTCCCGGGAAGACATGGCTTGGCAGTTCGGGCTGGACTGTTCCCATGAGGCAGAGGGTCAGACTGATTTGTATATAGCCATGTCTGAACTGGGGTGGCAGAGTTGGCTAAAGAACGGTGATGGATTGAACCCAGATCTTTTGACTGGGTGTGAGTGTTTGATTGATTTAGATGCTCCGTCCATCACCACCCACTTTTGTACCGCTTTTGGCCACCATAAGTGTGGTAGGGTATGCTCAGACGTGAGTCCCTTGCTCACTTTGCCACTGGATTCAAGCAAGCTGGGCTGAAGATGGCTGGAATGCCAGAAACCGGTCCTCGGAAGCTTGTTTCTGGTCCAGGGAAGACATGGCTTGGCAGTTCGGGCTGGACTGTTCCCATGAGGCACAGGGTCAGACTGATTTGCATATAGTCATGTCTGAACTGGGGTGGCAGAGTGGGCTAAAGAAAGATGATGGATTAAACCCAGATCTTTTGACTGGGTGTGAGTGTTTGATTGATTCAGATGCTCCGTCCATCCCCACCCCCTTTTGTACCGCTTTTGGCCGCCATAAGAGTGGCAGGGTATGCTCAGACGTGAGTCCCTTGCTCACTTTGCCACTGGATTCAAGCAAGCCAGGCTGAAGACGGCTGGAATGCCAGCAACCGGTCCGCGGAAGCTTGTTTCCGGTCCAGGGAAGACATGGCTTGGCAGTTCGGGCTGGACTGTTCCCATGAGGCACAGGGTCAGACTGATTTGCATATAGTCATGTCTGAACTGGGGTGGCAGAGTGGGCTAAAGAACGGTGATGGATTAAACCCAGATCTTTTGATTGGGTGTGAGTGTTTCATTCAGATGCTCCGTCCATCACCACCCCCTTTTGTACCGCATTTGGCTGCCATAAGTGTGGCAGGGTATGCTCAGACGTGAGTCCCTTGCTCACTTTGCCACTGGATTCAAGCAAGCCGGGCTGAAGACTGCTGGAATGCCAGAAACCGGTCCTCGGAAGCTTGTTTCCGGTCCAGGGAAGACATGGCTTGGCAGTTCGAGCTGGACTGTTCCCATGAGGCACAGGGTCAGATTGATTTGCATATAGTCATGTCTGAACTAGGGTGGCAGAGTGGGCTAAAGAATGGTGATGGATTAAACCCAGATCTTTTGACTGGGTGTGAGTGTTTGATTGATTCAGATGCTCCCTCCATCACCACCCACTTTTGTACCGCGTTTGGCCACCATAAGTGTGGCGGGGTATGCTCAGACGTGAGTCCCTTGCTCACTTTGCCACTGGATTCAAGCAAGCTGGGCTGAAGAGGGCTGGAATGCCAGAAACCGGTCCTCGGAAGCCTGTTTCTGGTCCAGGGAAGACATGGCTTGGCAGTTCGGGCTGGACTGTTCCCATGAGGCACAGGGTCAGACTGATTGTAGAGAGGGCACATCCTACAAATTGTCCTGGCATCGCAGAGTGTTGGGAACCTTTTGCCGCCCGGTTCAGGCCTCCTCGCAGACCTCCTTGGTGGTGACTATTCGAGTATCCTGAGGTGCTGGGTATTCGGCGTCCCTGTGTGTCGTGAGGACATGTGCATAGGAGGGATGCTGGCAGATATGTTTCTTCTGGTCACCTTTACCAAATAACAAATATTGGTGAGGGTACATACAGTCAAGAATGCGGTGGCTCAGGCCTGTGCTTGCCCATGCTGGTGCAGTTCATGAGCTATTTTCAGGTAGCTGTCTCCAGTATTGGTGCCCCGGTGTAGATATAGGGGGTTGTGTTCTTGTTATCTGACACTGGTTATGTTGGACTGGTGGTGTGTCTCCCTCTGTGGGCCTCCAGCTTGTTCCACGGCTGCATTGCATGCATATAATGTGTAGGGCATAAGGGGGGAATTAGTTGCTTTCTCTCCGATTGGGCAGTTGTTTCTCGCATCGGGTATTGTTTGAGTGTCCGCCCCCCCTCGGTGAGGGGCGCTGTCTCACAGTATGGAAGTGGTGGGGAGGGTTTCGACAGTGTTGCAGGGCCGGGGCCTGAGCCTATTCCTGTGTTTTGGTGAGTCTCACCCAGGCCATGTCAGGTAGGCCATTTACAATGTTGGCACGCCCCCGTGGTATCTGTTCTCCTCCTTGCTGGGGGTTTGCAGTGTTTTTGCTGCAGAAGCGGCTGTGTTGTGGAGCCCCGTTCCTGTAATTTGGATCATGGGCCCTCCGGTGAAGGAAGCCTCAAATGCTTGAATCCCGGGTCCCAGCGCGAGGCACCTCCCGGCCAGGCCCCGCTGCCGGATCCAGATGCGGCAGCTCAGGCGTCCTCCAAATGCTATGAGCAGGATCTCAGGGTCCCCAACGATGGTCATAGGGCCGTTGCTGGAGCGAATCGCTCCTGTGCATCCTGTGCATCTGCAATGCCAGAAACCGGTCCCCGGAAGCTTGCTTCCTTCCCAGTATAAGAATTGGCTTGGTAGTTTGGTCTGCCCTGTTCCCGTGATGCACTGGGCCAGGGGCAGACTAATTTGCATATAGCCAGGTTCTGAGCTGGGATGGTGCAGTGAGCTAAAAAACGGTGATGGATCAAGCCCTGATCTGTTGACTGGGTATGAGTGTTCTGTTTAATTCAGATACTCTGTCCATCACCACCCCCTTTTCTGAATCGTTTTGTCCACCATAAGCGTGGAAGGGTATACTCGGATGTGAGTCCCTTGCTCATTGCACCATCAGGATTCAAGCAAGCCGGGCCGAAGACGGCTGTAATGCCAGAAACCGGTCCCCGGAAGCTTGTTTCCTTCCCAGTATAAGAATTGGCTTGGTAGTTTGGTCTGCCATGTTCCCGTGATGCACTGGGCCAGGGACAGACTAATTTGCATATAGCCAGGTTCTGAGCTGGGATGGTGCAGTGAGCTAAAAACAGTGATGGATCAAGCCCTGATCTGTTTACTGGGTATGAGTGTTCTGTTTAATTCAGATACTCTGTCCATCACCACCCCCTTTTCTGAATCGTTTTGTCCACCATAAGCGTGGAAGGGTATACTCAGATGTGAGTCCCTTGCTCATTGCACCATCAGGATTCAAGCAAGCCGGGCCGAAGACGGCTGTAATGCCAGAAACCGGTCCCCGGAAGCTTGTTTCCTTCCCAGTATAAGAATTGGCTTGGTAGTTTGGTCTGCCCTGTTCCCGTGATGCACTGAGCCAGGGACAGACTAATTTGCATATAGCCAGGTTCTGAGCTGGGATGGTGCAGTGAGCTAAAAAACGGTGATGGATCAAGCCCTGATCTGTTGACTGGGTATGAGTGTTCTGTTTAATTCAGATACTCTGTCCAACACCACCCCCTTTTCTGAATCGTTTTGTCCACCATAAGCGTGGAAGGGTATACTCAGATGTGAGTCCCTTGCTCATTGCACCATCAGGATTCAAGCAAGCCGGGCCGAAGACGGCTGTAATGCCAGAAACCGGTCCCCGGAAGCTTGTTTCCTTCCCAGTATAAGAATTGGCTTGGTAGTTTGGTCTGCCCTGTTCCCGTGATGCACTGGGCCAGGGACAGACTAATTTGCATATAGCCAGGTTCTGAGCTGGGATGGTGCAGTGAGCTAAAAAACGGTGATGGATCAAGCCCTGAACTGTTGACTGGGTATGAGTGTTCTGTTTAATTCAGATACTCTGTCCATCACCACCCCCTTTTCTGAATCATCTTGAAATTTCAGCATCTTGTGGTGGGTCGCGATGGAGCAGCTTAATGCACATCTGCTCCGGTCGCCATCTTGGCCACACCCCTCAGCATCCACGTTAAACGCTGTTACAAAAAGACTGTACTTCCCAGAGCCCATTTGAATGCATGAGTACAGAAAACTGCACCTGGTGCACCGTGTTGGCACACTAGATCTCATAATTAGTCCTCTTCTCTTATAGTGCACATTGAAAACAAGGTGCAGAGGCTTTTCTGTTTTCAGTTTCTATGAGTTCTAAACTGTGGTGTTATTTTTCAGATTTTACAAAATTTAATTTTTTAAACCTTTTTTTGCTCTGTAAAAATTCACAGAATGTTGAGTTTATTTCCTTCTCCTGTTTGTCCCTATTGTCATTTCTAATATACATCTATCTTCTCCTAACTCTCTTTTTTGAATTTGCTCTTTCAGGTAATGTTTCAGTGTTTTGCTCACCTCCAAACCTGTCTCATTTCACATTTATCGCTTTCCAACAGTCTAACCCCAGCATGTGCAGGATGGAGGTATGTTTGCATGTCATTATCTCAGAAATGTTTGATTGCAGCTGGCGAAAGGTTAATGTTCTGCATTTAACACACTTTTCCCTATTGCTTTCCCTATTGCCCAATTGACTATATATTCTTGCAGGCCTGGAATTTTTACCAGATTAGGGACTTTAAGTTAGAACAAAAAGAGGTAAGTGATCACAAACTCCTACACATAGTAATATCGGGGGGAAGGAAATTACAGAGAGAAACAGTGATTACCCAGGAGGTTGAGTACCCCAAACGGGTGACGACACGTTTAACTGAGGAATATATGGAAAAACTGAAGGCCATGCAAACAAAAATGGCACCTGGTTGGTAATATGGATCAGTACAACTATCGATGTGGGGATAAAGATGTTAAACACCGATTCCTTAGATATAATAGGACTGAAACTAACTACAAGTGACAAGAGGATAATAAATCTCATAAATGTGTATAATAGACCATGTCCGACTAACAGGGAATCACCATGCATAGAGAAATTGGAAATGCTCATGGGCACTTTGGATCATGATGAAAGTATTGTTTTATGCGGTGACCTAAATTGCAATTTTGAGCCAATTGTGGGGATGACCAAATTGTATGAGGATGAGGATGTTGCACATGGGATACCAGTACTAAACAATGGAACTGTTCGTGGAACTACACTAGCCCTCCAGATCACAGGGTTATTCACAAGTTATGGTTTAAGAGCCTGTAATGGCCGTATGCCATCAGACTCCCCGAGAGCATTTACCTTTAGTAGGGGGAATTGTAGTAGCAAGATAGACTATGTTTCTGTTTCTTTTAAACTGTGGCCATACACATATGATTTAAATGTTGGAGAACGGTTTGAGAGTGACCACTACCCGTTAGAAATGAGTTTCTTGTCAAGTATCCTGAAAGAACCTGTAGCTACTGGGGGTACCCTAGGTCCAGAACTACCATTAATCTGTGATAATGTTGTATTAAGTAATAATCGAAGGGCCATTAAATGGGCATATATTCTAGAAAGAAAGGATCTATTGGCTAATATCTATTCTGCATTTGTTAACTCATTCGAGCTTTACAACATGGACGACTGTAATCCGGGTGAATTTATTGGTCTGCATAAATCCTTTTGTAAAAAACTGATTGATCTTATTACAAAAAAACCAAGGAATGGGAATGGATCGGTAAACACTAAACTAGTAGGCAAACCATGGTTTAACAGGGAATGCCGAGATGCCAAAACCGACCTGATCAATGCGGTAAAAACAAAAAATCCCGAAGATCTTAAAATAAAAAGGAAAATTTATAATAAAACACTAGCCACTGCAAAGTCATCCTGGGACGAGGACCTATGGTCCAGCATGTTATCAGCTGCGAAAATCAAAGATCATAGGCAGTTCTGGGAGTTAGTAGCCAAAGGGAACAAACCAGATAGAGGCTCGAGGGAGGTATTCCTAAATGAAGCCACATGGGTAGCTCACTTTACATCATTATATGCAGCCAAAATTACAGAAGAAAAGCCTACGGTAGATCCAAATGGAATAGTAACCCAGATAGAGGATGCTGAAAACCTATTGGTAATTTTTGATCTACAAGAGACTGTAACAGCAATTGCTTCTGTGAAGCAAGGGAAGGCCCCGGGCCTGGATAAGATTCCTGGTGATCTTTATAAACATAATGTGGAGATCTGGGCACCTTATCTAAATCATTTATTTAATGTCATCGCAGCAGGAGACCAAATCCCTGACACATGGGATGGGGCAGAAATTATTACCATTTTTAAAAAGGGGGATAGAGGGGACCCTGCGAACTATCGCCCCATTAGCCTTTTAGACATAACACAGAAAATTTATGCCAGACATATCCTCAACCGCGTAAATACGTGGCTAGAGGAAAACCTGATTTTATCCAAGTATCAGGCAGGGTTTAGAGAAAAGACTGGGACTATTGACCAGGTACTAAGGCTGTGCTGCTTGTACTGGAAATATGTTATTATTCGCAGAGGTAACTTATATGTTACCTTTGTAGATTTACAAGCAGCTTTTGACCTCATCCCCCGTGACCTACTGTGGAAATCATTGAAAAAGCAGGGGTTCCCAAAAGATCTTTTGAAACTAGTGATCAGGTTACACCAGAATAACTATGCCAGGGTAAGATGGGGTCCTAATGGCGAGCTAACAAGTGAAATCCCTATTAAGAGGGGAGTACGCCAAGGGTGCGTGCTGGCACCAACACTTTTTTCCCTTTATGTTAACGATATTGCAGCCCATATGGAGAATTGTGACAATGATTCACCTCGCTTGGGGGGGGATCGAGTTTCGGCCCTCCTCTTCGCGGATGACACAATTCTCATTTCACAAACTCCCAGAGGCCTGCAGACTTTACTAGACAGGTTCCAGCAGTATTGTATTACAAAAGGGTTAGAAGTTAATGTGAAAAAGACTAAATATATGGCACTTAATCCTCACAAAGGTTTTAGGAAAAACCTAACACTAAATGGAGAAAAACTTGACTATGAATCAAGTTTTACTTATTTGGGGGTACTATTAGATTCAGCCCTAAGTTGGAAACCCCAACTAGAAAAATCTAAAATTGTCTTCAAGCAAAACTGCCTACCAATACTGAAAAGACACAATAACTGTGTTAATAAAGCAGTTACCCCAGCATTAGAATTGTTTAAGTGCAAGGTTCAGTCGGCGGTTCTTTATGGGGCAGAACTCTGGGGACCCGTGTGCAGAAAGACTTTTGAAATCATGGAAAATAGGTTTCTAAGGGGACTACTAATGGTTCTTAGTAGTACTCCATTATTACCCTTACTCCTTGATATGAACATACGACGCACTGACCTACATGCATTATTAAGACCATTATTGTTATGGGTCAGGCTGTGGATTACCCCAGAGCTGTCTGAATATAAAAAAGGGTTGGTTGAAGTTCAGGAACTGGACACATGTAACAAGATCTTTTGGTTTAAACATGTCAAAATTTGGTTAACAAAAATGGGTTTATCCCACTTTTGGACCCAACCGGAACTATTGACTGTGTCCTCAAAGAAAATAGTAAAACTCTCTTTTTGGGCTTTAGTGAGCCATGATGCTGTATATGTTGGAGCACATGGCCCCCTAACCGAAAGATTTCTATTGGTGAAAAATGCAGCCAAGTTTGAAATGTTTCTTGATGAGATTCAACCACCTTTAGCAAAAACCTTGTATATAAAGTATAGGTATGGTATACTAAGAACTCGGGAAACCAAGTCTAAATGGGGGAAAACCAGTAATGACAAATGCACTTTATGTACAAATGATGCAAGAGAAGACATTTTTCATATCTTGTTTTTCTGTCCAAGTTATGTAGAAACTAGGAAAAAATGGATAGTGCCATTGTGCCGTAATATTGGAACAACTTCATATAAGGAAGCAGGAAGAATTCTACTTACGGACACTAGTCAATTAATAGTGTTTGGTATCAGTAGATTCCTTTTGGCAGTAAAATTCATTAGGCAAAAATCATCACTGGCATTTTAAGTGTCTGGCTGTTATATATCAATTTAATGTTTTTTTAACCTTGTAAATATTTTAACCATCCTTTTAACTATATTTATTGATGATTGTTTTAAAGCTCACTCTCGTGATGTAACTAAGAAGCCCAGGGATAATATTTTGGTCATGCACTAGCACTTTTTGATTTATATATCATGTAAATTTGCTGATGATATTGTGGCCATGTATAACTATGTGTATTATGTATTTTCCTTTTTTTTTTTTTTTTGGTATATCTTTTATGATGCAATTGCAACGAAATAAAGATTATTGAAGTTGGAAAAAAAAAAAAAAAAAAAAAATGGCACCTGATAACTGTGAGAATAAAATTCTTGAATGGTTTATTGGAAAATTAGAAGAAGTTGTTCAATGCCTAAAGATAAAATTAAAATGGGATAATCCCATAAGGGTAAAACAAACAAACCGAGGTAAAGGGTTCTCTGTGGCGTGCCAAAATAAGAAAAGGGAGATAAGAGCAGCACAAAGAAGACAAAAAAAGAACTTTACACAAGAGAGACAGGAACAGCTAGTTAAGCAGAAAAAAGAATTCAAGCAAATGGTATTCTCCGCAAAAAGGATATATAAAGAAAAATGCTGGTTAAAATTATTAGAAGCCATAGAGAACAAAAATCTATGGCAATTTTGGAAACTAGTAAAGGCTGCAGCTGGAACAACAGATGGAGAATTAAATTGTGTGGTGAGTGAGGCAGCATGGGAAGTGTACATAAGGAAACTGTACGGGGCAAGGACTCCCAGAGAGGAGGTGGAGATTAAAATATGGCAAGAAATCTCAGAAGACCTTTTATTTAAATTTAATGAAGAACAAGTTGAGCTCACAATAAAAGAACTTAAGCTAACTCGGGCAGCAGACCCAGATAATCTTCCTGCAATAATTCTGAAGACCGAGGTTAAATGGTGGGCAAGATTCCTTGCCAAGATGTTCCAGGTAGTCCTAAAAGAAGGGGTAATGCCTCCAACCTGGAAGGGGGCCATAATTAGGCCAATCCACAAGAAAGTGAGCAAAGAGGCCCCACAAAATTACCGGCTGATTAATCTCCTAGATATAGGTGAGAAAGTGTTTTCTAAAATTGTACTGAAACAATTGAATGCATGGGTAGACGAGTACCAAATAATTCCCACAGAACAGGGTGGATTTAGAGCGGGCCACTCTACAATAGACCACGGATTTGCTCTATGGGCGATGGCGAGGAAGTCGACGGAACAAAATGGCAAGTTATGCTGCTGTTTCATCGACTTCAAAGCAGCCTTTGATTCTGTAGATCGGGCCTGCCTATGGGAGACACTAAAGAGGTTAAATATTCCCAAAGACCTCCTCACTATAATAAAAGAACTACACAGGGAAAACTGGGGGCAAGTAATTAAAGATACGGTGGGCTCCCTGACCCCAAAAATACCCATTGCTAATGGATTAAGACAGGGCTGTGTGCTGGCCCTCCAGCTTTTCTCGATCTTCCTGTCAGATCTCCCGGCACATCTGGAGGTGGAGGGTAGTGCCAGCCCTAAAATGGATGGAAACAAGATACCCTGCCTATTGTACGTGGATGATCTGGTAATAGTAGATCAGACTGAGAGGGGCCTCCAAAGGAAGCTTAATGCCTTCAACACATATTGTGCTAGGAGATTTTTAATTATCAACCTGGATAAAACTAAAACCCTATGCTTTGGGAAAAAGATAAGCAGATTTAGTTGGTATATAGGTGATCTCAAATTGGAGACAGTTAATGAGTACCGATATCTGGGTATATGGTTCGATAGGACTCTAAATTGGAACACCCATTTGGAAACTCAAAAGGCAAAGGCACTCTCTTCCATATGTGGCCTAAAAAGGTTTAATGGGGACTATGGTGAGATGTCACACCAACCAATGCTGAGAGCTTTTGATGCAATGATCCCCCCCCCAAGTTCTATATGGCGCAGAGACCCTTTATTTGAGCGGTAAGGGATCTTGGGACATGATAGAGGGGAATGCATAAAAAGGCTACTATCACTTCCCCAATCTGCCATGATACAAGCCATCAGAACCGAAATAGGTACAAAGTCCTGGGTGATACTAACCCAGATGGCTGTGATCAGATTCTGGAAGAGACTAGAAGACCCTGAACGTAAAAAAGTAGCATACTGGTGTCGCAAAGAAATTCAGAAAAGCGAGCTAAAATGGGCAAAGGCCAGTAGGGAAAAATTGAAGGGAATCTGTAATTCATTAGAGATCGACTTGGACCTGGAAACATATCAAATCCCTAGTACCAAAGGTAATCTGAAGCAAAGGGGGAAAGAAGTTTCCAAATCGCTTGATATAGGCTATTTAACAAAGAAAAAATCAGTGGCGCATATGTTAAATGCTTGGTCCTATGAAAACTGGTTCCCTTACCTTGATAGATTACCCAATCGCGGGTTCAGGCAAGAGATCCTGATGCTTCGAATTGGGATCAATCCATGGCTAATAAACAGAGACCTTAAAATAAAAATGTTAGATCAGGAAGGTTTCTGCAGGTGTAAGTTGGGAACTAAGGGAGACCTGCCTCATATCCTGTTAGATTGTCTGACACTCCTAGATCATAGAAAACTTTGGCTGTGCCCAGTTTTTATAAAATATGATGTAAAAACAAGGTCGCAGGCGGCCAGCCTCTTAACAGAAATCCCCTACATCGATATTGCAATTGACCTCGGGAAATTTATAAAGGTGGCCCTGAGTGCATTGAGATCCAAAGAATAACTTGTAGTACTGTATGGATTTTAGCGGAATGAAATTGTTTGTAGTGGTAAGAATTAATATATACAAATATAAGTTTTAAGATAATTGTAATTTTTATTGGCGTTTTGTACTTTTGATAATGGTGTATAGGATCTTTTTAATGGACACATTTTTAAAAATAAGTTTATGAATTTATGGTGCATACTCCATTCTGCGTTATGTTCACTGTATTGTTTAAAGACTATGGTCATAATAAAAATATATTTTGACTTGACTATTGCTTTATTCTTCAAACAAACATTAAAGATTGTCTGAAATGGTGTTCAGTGCTGTGTTATTGGAAGCCAGTATCCTTCTTGTGGAGGAGCTGCCCGCAGAGACACAGGTAAAGCAGGCAATAATAAACAGTAATAACCATCGCAACAACAGTATCAAGGGAGCTAAAGCAAGAATGTGTTCATCAGCATCACTTTCACTTATGTTTTTAAAGATGCAGGTGAAGAGTTAATTCGGAATTTAGATGGTAGGGAATTCCAGATTCTCGGGCATTGCCAGAGAAGGCTCGATTGTAAGTTTTCTTCTTGAATTTCTGTGGTTTAAACAGTAAAGAAGTGGTGCATCTTGAGATTCTAGAGCCACCAGGCAGCTCCAGTTTTTGTGCAATGTACCTCGGGTGTTGGAGTGTGTGGCTTTGTGTGTCGTGCAGGCAATTGAAAATGTAATTCTTGCCTCGTAAGGGGGCCAGTTTAGTGATTTCAAATAAGGTGTGATGTGGGTATTACATTTGAATCCAGTAATAAGCCTTGCAGCTGAGTTGAGGGTGGAGCTTTGAAGGAGTTGGGATGCTAGAGACAGGGCGGAAGGTATGTAGATCAGTGTGTTCTGCTGTGGGTTTTTTAAAGAATGGAGGTTATCTGTCCAGACTTGAGGCAGTCTGATATAGTGCCTTGAATTAATGAATCATTTACTATTTTGATCCAAAGTGTGAGAAGAGGGGTTTACTCTCACTAAAGAGATTTGAAGGAAGTGGATCTCTGGAGTGGTTTGACAGGATTTGTAGTTTGGTCATTTTTTCAAAGGATTTGAATGAACTCCACACAGCAATATTTTTGGGTGTGTGTGCAGGATGCTCAGGCCACATGGATAGGTCGGGGCTGATATGTAAAGGTGTCGGGGGGAGATCCAATGTAGTCTTTAAGTCACCTTCAATTTTTTCGTCTGTCCCAGGAAGAAGGCAGCAAGTTTTTAGCCGTTAGGCTGCAGATTACACCCGGAAAGCAGGATGGGTTTCCTGATATATTGCAATTTAATGAATTCAAACAATTTTTATGTCGATTCCTGGCATTGTTTAGCTGTTTCCTGAAGACGTTTGCTTTTGAGCTATGTATGTGTTTGTTGTAAATCATTCTTAGAGATCTCAGGTGCTGGAGGTGTTCGAGCGAGGAAGAGAATCTCCATGACCCTTCACTCAATCTTAGATTGCCTCTTTCAGTGTTTAGACTACCATTGTACCAAGGCTCGGAGTCTTTGGTGGATACTCTTTTTAGTTGGAGGAGTGGCATGGAGTCTGGAATGTTTGATATTGAATTAGTGTAATGATCAGTAAGGTCCTGGACATCTGATATGTCCTTGGGAGGGGATAGGATGTAATTGCTGATAGATGTCAGTTCATTCAGGTTTATGTTTCGAGGTTCCTTTTTCAGTGTCTGGTTTTTTTATTTGAACCTTTTTTGAGGACACTGATTTTTTTTTTAAAGCTATTTTTATTGATTTTCAACACCCACACCCACTTTTACATGGCACATGTTCATCAATGGAAGGCACAAATCAAAATGCATTGCATGATTATTCAGTATCCACAGTGGAGACAACATCAATATCTTCAGTCTATGACACCTTATATTACATCCTGTTCCCTTATTTATCAAGGACTTCCTCAATATATGCATTTGATGTTATCCCATGGTGCAACGACTCCTCAACCTAGTGCCTCGTGCATTCTCCCGCCCTGCCCTCCCCCTTCCCCTTAACTCCCCCATTGGTGTGCTCTAAACAACATAAACAAGAATAACCAAATGTCTTTCTGTGCTAGGGAATGTAGGTATCTGATGTCACTTCAGCCATACTCCCAGGTCCATTAGTTCTGCCCCCGCTCCCACTCTCCCATGGACTATTTACACCTATCTACGTGCTTCGTGGCCCAACAGCGTCCTGAGAACCCTCCAGTGAGCCTGCGTCTGAATCCGCCTCCGAATGCGTCAACAGCGCCACCAATGCTTCCCATGCTTGTGCGGTGTCCATTGCTTTGTCGGCATTCACTCTCCTGGCTTGCTGGGTTCTAACCATGCTCTCACTAGCTGCCCATTTCGCAAACTCCACCCTCCATCGCTCCACAGTAGGGCCATGCCTGGATTTCCACTGCCTTGTCAATTCTCGCTTAGCCAGTAACAACCCTCAGTCCATAAACTTGCTTGTGATCTTAGTGCGCTTTGTGTGTGGAAACCAGTACAATATACACGCCCACATGTCGGACTCCACCTGTCTGTCCGTTACCTCGTACAGGACCTCCATCACCTCCTCCCAATACGTTCCGAGCTGCATGAAACTCCACATCATATGTTGGAAATCCGACGTTCTCGTGTTGCACTTGGGACAGCATGCAGTGTCTACGTGAAAATATTTAGCTATCCTCTCTGAGGGTAAGTAGGCCCTATGTACAACGTAGAAATGAATGAGCTGAAACCTGGCATTTAGTGTACTTTTCCATGCCCTTTCAACTACTCTGGTCCATGCCATCTCAGGAATATCCTTTCCCAAGTCCGCTTCCCATTTTCCGCGCAGCTGTGTCAGTGGCTGCAGTCCCTCCTCCACCATTCGCCTGTAAAGACATGTCACTGCTTTCACCGTCCCCGCAGCCATTACCACATATTGGCACATTAAGGACTTCTGCGGCTCCAATAGCCCTTTTCCCCAATATTTCTGAATCGCAGCCAGCAGAGCTGCATGCAACAAATAGCCACCTCTAGGCAGGCCATAGCTGTCCTGCAATGCCTGGAAAGGCAGGAGGGCCCCCTCCTCACATAAGTCCCCATTCATCTGCAGTCCTAAATCTTCCCACTCCGCCAATGCAGACCAGTCCCCCCCATGTGGGAAGGCCGTGCCCATGCCCAGGGGAATCTCCGGCGCATACGGGCGTGGAACACCACCCCTACGTTTGTATCCGTTCCAGCTTGCTCTGAGGGTTTTCTCTTCACTGGTCAAGGAATTGAGTCGCAATCGTTGTCCAATTACCACAAATGAGAGAAAATGCCTCGGTAGCCATCTGTCCTCTGGTCCATCTGGCCCCCTAAATTCCCTAGCGACTGCCTGCGTTAGCCACTGCAGACGAGCCGCCAAATAATACCCTTCAAAATCCGGGACCATCCTCCTGCGCCCCTAGGCCTCATCATCATGGCCAGAACCACCCGCCGCCTTCCATTTCCCCACAGAAACGCCCCCACCATGGACCGCAGTGCCCTAAACACCGACCCCGGGATCTCAACCAGCAGCGTCCTGAAGTAATGTAAAAGTCTAGGCAGCGCTACCATCTTCAGCAGCGCCACTCGACGCGCAACTAAGAGCGGCAGAGTGTCCCAGAACGCCATACTCCCCTTGATCCCTCATAACGCTCTATTCACCTTGGCCTCCAATAGAGCCGCCTGTTCATGGTAGATGTTAGTTCCCAGGTATTGTAGGCAACTAGGCTCCCATCTCAGCCTCTTCAGCCCTATGGGAGCTACACATAATCCTTACACCTCCCCAAACTTCCCCAACTGCTCCGTTGTCCCTGTGCCTACCTCATCGGGCTCGGCCAGAAACATCAATAGGTCATCCGCGTAAAGCAATATATAGTGTACTTCCCCACGGACCTCTATCCCAGCATAATACTTCCCAGACCAGGCTTGCGCCGCCAGTGGCTCAATTGCCAATGCAAACAGAAGCGCAGAGATAGCAGGCAGCCCTGTCGCGTCCCTCTTCCCATTGAACTGGGCACTGATACCGTCCCCCCTGTCCACACCCGGGCCGTCGCTGAATCATACAAGATGCGGGTCAACCTCACAAACATTTTGCCCAATCCCACTTTGCGTATTACCTGAAAAAGTAATGGCCATTCCAGGCTATCAAAATGCCTTCTCTATATCCACCGATAAAATTAGGGCCTTCACTGTCGGCTCCTGGCAGTCTTCCAGGATTCACAATAAGCGCCTGACAGGGATAAACTCCGATTCATCCCGGTGCACTAACTGCGTCATGTTCAGGAGTAGGCGTGTCGCCAGGATCCTGCTCAGGATTTTGTAGTCGGTCGCCAACATTGAAAGTGGGCGGTAGGCCTTCACATCCGCTGCTTCCCTACCCGGCTTCAGGAGGGGAATGATAATCGCCTCCCTAGTGGTCCCAGGCTGCCTCCTCACCGTGAGTGCCTCCTTATAGACTACTTGCAGTCGCAGGGCCAGAGAGTCCAGGTATTTGGAATAAAATTCAATAGGCAGGGCATCCACCCCAGGTGTCTTGTTCCGGGCCATGTGCCTGATCGCGCATCTGATCTCGCCCACCGTGATCTCACCACCCCACGAATCTCCCTGCTCAAACTCGGCATCGCAAGCCCTTCCAGATAATTCCCTCTGCATACACGGGCAGCTGAGTGCGGTATAAATCGGCATAATACTCTAGGAGCCACCCATTAATCGCTACCTGCGTGTGCATCAACTCACCTGAGGCCACCCTTAAGCCTAAGATCGTTTCACCCCTTGGTAGTGGGTTGGCTAGCCACGCCAGCAGAGCGCCCAATTTGTCCCCCTCGCGTGTATCTGTGTCTTTATTTCTTGTAATCGAATGAGCGTAACCTCTTCATCTGCACCGCAACAGCTTCCTCGGCTTCTCGCAGCTCAGTGCCTGCCCCGGGTCTCCCCGGTCTGTCCCTCTCCGCTCCCCTCAGTCTGCCCTCCGCTGATTCCAGGTCTGCCAGTAACGTTTTCCTGACCCCTGCCACCTTGTTAATGCAAACGCCCCTGACCACAACCTTAAATGCATCCCATTCTATTACCGCCGATGTCGCCGTCCCCTTCGTTCCCCCAACCCTTTACTAAAGACTGGATCTTCCAGCGCCTCTGGGCGGAGGTGCCAGGTCTGTATAAGTGATCTCTCTCGGCTCCATCGTATCCGCACTAACAACGGATTATGGTCAGAGATTGTTCTTGCTAAATACTCACTATATGTCACCTTAACATGGACGCCAGGGGTGCACAATATGGCGTCCAGTCGCACATGCATGTCATGGATGCTAGAGTAATATGAGTATTTTAGAGAAACAGTGGTCCTTAGATAGGAAGCGCAGAAGAGACAATAACATATAGACCTTAATAGGTACTATAGATATTCAATGCCCAGCCGGACAAAGAATTTTTAATTTGCAATTGGTCAGTAATAGTTTACATAAGGAACAACACAACACAATGTAAAAAAGGAACGCAATCCTGCATCCAATGTAGGAGAAAGCAAAACAAAACGCATACAACACGAAGGGTTTCAGGCAACAAAAGAGCAATGGCTGCTTGGAATAATCATAGAGTCAAGCAAGCTAGCCAAAACAGAGATCACATTCTTCATATGAATTGCTAAACAATTGTACTATTTTTGAAAATGCCGATGACGTTTCGATCCCTATCTCTTAACATACAAGGATCATCATCAGGACCAAAGAAATAATTGCCTGGTATTTTTACACAATGCCTTGTAAAAGCGGTGATGCCATCCATAGGGTGAAGGATGACAATCCTGCTGTGATGGATATACTGGGGTAGTAAATAAGGCATTTAGAGTGGAGGAAAGCGCTGTAAGGGCTTCACTTTGGGATTCGAATCATGTATTGGGCCGTGGTATCAGTATAGTTGGAGCAATCGCGAGGAGTTCACGCGTCAGCTGCTACGATGGGCGTGGCACATTGACACCTCTCAGCCATTGAGCGATAAGGATTTTGCCCATCGTAGCAGCTGACGCGTGAACTCCTCGCGATCACTCCAACTATGCCGATAGTGCAGGATCAATAATGAAGGTCATGGAGCTGCAGCTGTGTGATAGCCAGGTTGCGTACCTCACTTCAGAAGAGTTCAAGATCAATAATGAAGCCATGTGATTGCCAGGCGGAACACAAGGTGTCTGTTCAGAAGATACAAATTAATAATGAAAGTCTCTGACCCACATGCTGTGTGATAGCCAGGGTGAGCACGCAGCTTCTCTTCAGAAGAGTGAAGAATCATTTATAAATGTCAATGAGCCGCATGGTGTGTGATATTCAGGTTGAGTACAACAGTACGGGCTCATTAACAAAAGTCACAGAGCCTCACACTGTTTGATAGCCAGGCAAAATCACCATTTTATATTCTTGGACAACAATTTCTAGATGGCTAATAGAGCCAAATTTTGAAATGATTGTTCCACAAAAGAAATGAAAAACAAAAAGATTGATTGCACAAAAATAATATATAGCTAGAACCAATCACAATGCTAAAAAATTTACACAATAATTACTAGCGTTTACATGTTAAAAAGAAAAGCATGTTTTTTGATATGTAATAGAATTTAAAAAATGGTTTGGATTTTGGCATTTGACTGCTGATTGTAAAGAAATGAGATTGCTCCCCTAAACTCAAGATAATTTGTGCTGTCAGCAGGGAGTCCGATAGAGGAGGCAGTAGAAGGGGGTCCCGTCTCGACAGTGTGACTTCTGTCAGCAGGGAGTCTGATAGAGGAGGCAGTAGAAGGGGGTCCCGTCTCGACAGTGTGACTGCTGTCAGCAGGGAGTCTGATAGAGGAGGCAGTAGACGGGGGTCCCGTCTCGACAGTGTGACTTCTGTCAGCAGGGAGTCTGGCACAATGAAGAGACAACGCTTGAAATGAATGTCTAGAGTCTTCCTCATCGGGAGTTGTGAGGGGCTCGATGTGACACTGTTAGTCAAATCTTCAAGGGGAGGTCACAGAGACTCAAAGCCAATGGATTTCAATGTCGAGTAATTGGATCAGGCCCTCTCCTACCACATTGTGTTTAGTATGTATTAGTATTGCTTTTATCTATGATTTTCTACTGTACCATTCTGCGCAGTGATGTTAACTACGATCCCATTGCACTTGTTCTTTCTTATATGATTAGTTGGTGTTTGTCCTTCCGTATATATCCTTGTATGTCTTTATATGTTTTACTGTATGTCATTTTGTCTGGAAACAACCAAGAAAAACTTGGTTTGAAATCATAAACCACTAGGACAGCCGCTGATGTCAAACTCTTGAAGGGGGAAGAGTCGTGTTTCCTATGCCGCTGCAGTTGGAGCTGACCCTAGGAAGCCACCCAAACCTCAGGCAACTTGGCCTCCACAGGTTCTTATGGTCGGGCACCGCCAGAACCTCCTTTAGGCTTACTTCAAGAAGTAGGGGGTTTGAAACTCTGTGACTTGGTTTACAGTCCGTCTTTGTGTAAGTAGCCCTAAAGTTGTAGGGTGCTTCATTGGGTTAGCATTAGAGTTGGAATAGGAATGTCCCCTGCATTTTATTCTGAGTTTTATTAAGCGTGCACTCGAACCGAAGGTATCGGGGATCATAGTGCTTTATCTGAGCCCCAGTTGCGTTACAGATGGACACATTCATTTTTGTTAGGCACAGGGATATTGAATGATTTGCCCAGAATCACAGGATGTCTCACATGACGGATCTGAGTGCCATGCATGACAGTATAGAGCTGGGAATTTTAAAGATTATTACGTCACCAACAGATAGTTGGAACGGTGCACTAATATACCGTCCCTCAGGAACCAAGACCAATTTCACGGACCAACTGATCGATCTAATTGCTATACATGTGCTCTCCTCAAATACATTTCTTTTGTTGGGGGATTTTAATTTTCATGGTGAAAATCATACGAACCCTGAGGTTAATGAACTCCTCTCTACTCTTGACATGATTGAACTCACCCAAAGAGTTACTGGCCCAACTCATCCAGCTGGCCACTCGCTAGACCTAATCTTTTCTAATATTGATCATCTAACCTGTAACCTCCCAGACTCTCTCACTTGGACCGATCATTCAATGATTAAGTTCTCTATCCAACAGCCATGCCCTAAGAGCTCAGACTTAAGTGCAGGGAAAAAACAAGTGGTGCAAGACCTTGGCAAAATCTTTCTGTAGAAGCCTTTAATGAGGATTTTCACCTGGAATCACCAAAGAAGGATAAGTAAGCTCCTACGACTTTGGAAGAATTTAATACCACCTTTGTGACAGTTTTGGATTCTCCCCAATGTCCACCATCAGCCCCCTGGTGCACTTCGGAGCTAAAGATTGAAAAATCCAAATGCAAGAGATTGGAGAGACTTTGGCGAGTTAGTAGAGACCCACAAAACAAACTACGGTTTGAACAATTCTTGTCTAGCTGTAATCTGAATTTAAAATCAGCCAGACTTCTATTTATTATTAACCAAATTGAACGTGCCAGTAACGTCCCAAAGGCCCTTTTTAATATAGTAAAAGACTTTGTATCTCTTCATGTCTGTAGACAATTGCCTATGGAATCCCAAGATTTT
Organism: Lissotriton vulgaris; assembly: GCF_964263255.1. Lineage (NCBI taxonomy): Eukaryota > Metazoa > Chordata > Amphibia > Caudata > Salamandridae > Lissotriton > Lissotriton vulgaris. The sequence goes on along the minus strand of NC_141685.1, from coordinate 124,632,998 downwards.
TGTAATTCGTTAGCAATCTATTTTCAAGAAAAGATAATTAATATTTATGCTAACTTTTCATCGATCACCTCTCAAGACCTTGAAGCCTCTACTCGAACCGAGGGCTTAGAAAAAATGGCAGCTAGCACCTTAGAATATTTCGAGTTAAACACACGTGAGGAAGTTTCCAATGCTCTCTCCTTCTCAAAATCTGGCTCACCCCAAGATCTTTGTCCTCCAAAGACAATGGCCCTATTAGCCACTCGTTGTGTGCCAGCAATTCTAAATATCAATAATTATTCAATACAATCAGGTACCATTCCAATAACATGGAGGGAAGCATTCGTACGTCCAATATTGAAGAAACCGACTGCGGATACCCGAGAACTCAGCAACTACCGCCCTTTTTTTTGCTACCCTTATTGGGCAAGCTGCTGGAAAGTATAATTAACAAGCAACTAAGTCTATGCCTGGAGTCCAACGAAATTCTGGATCAATCACAATCCGGGTTTCAACCGGGCTTCAGTACCGAGACTGCCATGCTCGTTGTAACTGACTCGCTCAGACAGAAAATAGACATTGGAGGATACTGATCCTTCTAGATCTCTCGGCGGCTTTTGATACCATCTCACATTTAGTGCTCGCGGAGAGACTAGCTTCCCGTGGCATTCAAGGGACAGCCTTGAAGTGGTTGCAGAACTTTGTCAGCCAGAAGGCAAACTATCGTGCTAGGGCCATATCTGTTAGAAAAAATTGTAGAACAGCTAGGTTTTGAGATAATTTCATATGCTGATGATACTCAGCTTATATTTACTATTGGCCCAAAGATAGAAGCAGAGAAATTGCGGTTCTCCAGCAGAATACTTGCAATCTCTAGCTGGATGACACAGAACTGCCTCCAGTTGAATCCTAGAAAAACCAAGGTCATGCTAACGGGGAAAGCCTCAGCTCGCTGGTCTGATGAATGGTGGCCCTCACAATTGGGACTAGCTCCTGTTCCTAAACAATGTGTTAAAAATCTAGACCTAAAATTAGATCAGTCATTAGCCATGAAAGACCACATTGCTGCCACTACTAGCTCCTGCTACTATAGTATGCGTTTACTCTGCAAACTTCTTCCCTACTTGCCCACTAATCACCGCAGAACCTTAGTTCAAGCCATGGTCATCAGCCAATTAGACTATGGTAATGCTCTGTTGGCGGAAGTGGAAGAGACCCTGCTTACTAAATTACAAGTGATTCAGAACACGGCGGCCAGAATGTTACTGAACCGCCCTGCTGGCTCCCCTTCTGCTCCCTTGCTGAGAGAGCTGCATTGGTTACCTGTAAGGAAGAGATCCTTTTTCAAAATCTGTTGTCTCACTTACAGTGCGCTGAATGGCAGAGGCCCTTACTATCTACAAAAGAAACTCACCTTTCATACATATAACAGAAATCTCAGATCCAGTACTCTAGGCATTCCACAGGTTCCTCGTATACGTTTGAGTCAGACTGGTGGGAAAGCTTTTTCGTATCTGGCCCCAAGATACTGGAATAAACTACTGCTGTCCCTAAACAAAATGTCCATATACAGCACCTTTAGGAAACAACTAAAAGCATTCCTGTTCTAACTCTGTTCTGACTTTCAGTCCTCAGGCCAAATTTCTAGGCGAGCGCTGAGATGCCCCCGGGTGAGTCATGCGCTATAGAAATTAACTTAACATAACAAAATACATAACATGCCTGAATGTAGCTAAACCAGAACCCCTAAATGTGCGCTGCCAGCTTTGCTCAGTTTGACTTCTAATTATTATAGTAGCGCTCCAGCACTTGACAGCTCAGGAAGCCATAAAAATGTGTGTCTTTGCATTTCAGTACTGTGATGCGGACCACCACATTGAAATTTGTTACTCTAACCCCTGATGCGTGGTACTTGGCAGGCCTGTTCCCCTCAACGCAGGCACCCTTGCAGTATGGTGCAAGGTTGCCTGCATTGGCGCTAGGCAGCTAAATTCAGCACCAGCACAGGGAGAAATGCAGGGCTGCACCGTATTCTTGTAAATACGGTGTAGTTCTGCATTTCAGAAGTGGAGAGCGTGGCGTTAAGCCAAGGAGGCCAACGCCGTGCTCCACCATTTCCTTGTAAATATGCCCCTTAATGACAACAGCCTAACCTATTTTATCATGAGACAGAAAATCCTCTCATTTCAGAGGATGCACCGCCTTGATGTAGCATTGCTCCAGGACACACACCTGTCACCTAGTGAACATGATAAACTCAGAAGGGATTGGATGAGTACGGTACTACATGCCAGCAGGATCCTGACTACCCTTACACACCCACCTACTCCTTTGGAACATGGGGAGAGTGGGTTAGACATCTGTTTTCACAAATCCCTGGGGGTTTGCACACTGCAAACATGGTGGGACCACCCTGGGCAGATATATTTTTGCCAAGGTTCAGATTCTCAATGAGTCTTTGTGTGTGGGCTCTATCTATGCCCCGGCGGCTGACCAAACTCCTGCTCTCCTTTGGACAGCCAGGGTATTCATGAGGGGGGGTGCTGGAATATGGCACCTTGACAAGTCCAGAAACCATAAACCAGGCACCCCGAGACCGGTTCATCCTCTCTGACATTATTATTATTTTTTTTTTTTAAAACCTTTATTTATCGTAAACATAGTACACAGCGTCTGCCTACAACCACTGCGGGCCGGCCGCTATGACAATATACAACCTTCCAAGGTACCTTGCGCTGCAATAGATGACAAAAATAACAACACTACGATGGACTGGCAAGGAGCCACAGGAAAAGGATAAAGAGGGTTTCATTTTGTAATTTTGACGAATCGTCCTAAAGTCAGAACGGGTAGCTGAGAGGGCGAGCCACATAAAAGGATATCCACAAGTGAAACATCGTTATCAAAATACTGGCGTAAGTCATTACAATAAGGATACACAAGCGCAGAAGTACATGTCGCCCCAGTTAGCGCCCGCCCAGTCAATATATCACATCAGGAGTTGCAATCTAGTTTGTATACGGTATAATAGGATATAAGAGGGATCATTCTATAGCAGCGATGAAAGGATCCGACGACGTACAAAAAGGCACTTATTACATGGGAAAATTCGTGACAGGATATGCGCCCTCAAACAGTAGTATAAGAGGGAAGGAAAAGCAGGATATGTAATCATTCAGTGACTATGCATTAAAATCGATATCTTGGTCGTAGAATCAATAAACCATGCGATAAAGACATAGAAGCAAAGCACAAAAATCGTCCCGGAAAGAACCAAACCCAACCCCCCGTCTGACCCAAGATATATAAGAAAGAAGAAGAGAAACAAGAGAAAGAACAAGAAGAAAAGGCCATAGAAACAAAAAAGAAACGAAAATCAAGCCCCAACCCCCCCACCCTGCACGTCGAAGAGGCTACGGCCCTCCCCCCCAACTAACGTGCCTGTCGCCCCAAGAATACCCACATAAGGGAAAAGACGGGGGAAAGTCAACACAACAAGACTCCCGCCCCACCCCACTCGCACAAAGCAGCTCAGGCTCGATCACAAACAGACCAACAGGTCGACAAGCAATGGCGGCGTCGTAGTATAGTTCAGCAAAGCGTCCACATCATAATGGGTGACCGGGCATCCGTCCTGCGATATATAGAGGAAGAGTTGACCCCTGTCCCAACTTGACCCTTCCGTCAATACGTAGCCACTGGAAGTTTGCAATGGGGCACCGCATCAGACGAATAGGGTGGCCAGGCAGGTAGAACAAAAGCAACTCCGTGGGAGACCCCAGAAGCAAGGGACTGAGAAGTGATCTCTTCCAAACATGTAGGCACAAGAACAGGGCTCCGGGCAAATCTCTCAGATTGCGGCCCATTAGGGGCAGCGCAAGATGGCTGGGTGGTGGAACAAGCCCATGGAGGCAATCTGCATGTGTTGCAGCACTAGGCCCCGATGTCACATTCACGCGGCCGGTTAAGTTGGGCCTGTGACCAACATCATCCAGGGCCCTCCACGGCACCACCTGTAGACTAGTAGCAGGTGCACTCAGTGGCGGTAGAGATCCGCTTACGACACCACTTCTCCCCGGATCGCCGGAGCCCTCTTCCCACGGCTGGATGATAATAGCGTCCAGACGCCGTCCAAGGTCCCTGGCCCCATCCACCCAGGTAAGACGCAGGGAGCTCAGAGCAGCAATGAGGTCTCGAGCCGTAGGTTCCATCCTGCTTAGCCAATATAAACTCTCTCGCACTCTGGGTATCTACTCCCCCGGCCAGTGTCAGTAGCCCCCACAGCACCACCCAGCCATAAAGCTGGTATAAAATCCACCAGAGCGGGGGCCGGAGCCACATCCAGCTGCTACGAGCAATCCGCCATTACACTTTGCCAGTACACCGTTCACTCAGTCACAGGATGCCCCATAAGAAGCGCGGGCAGTATTAGCGCTGTGTGGCACAGAGTCTTAGTAGCAGGGACAGACCCACCAACTGTGCGCAGTAGCGCCGACCTCCACATCTCCGAGGTCCGAAAACGATGTACAGGTCTGCCCCAGATCCGCCAATGCCAGCAACATTGCGCCCGTTCCAAAATGGCGACCCCAGCCCTTCCAGTAGACCCACACGCAGCATAGAGAACAAAGGAACAGTCTTACTAGGCGGTGGAATCGAATCTCCAGCGTGTGCGTCCGTGTCTGGGGCAGCGCTAAATCACCACGTCCGTCTGGGATGGTGGAGTGTGTCTCCCGCAGCTCCAAGCTATGGGCTTCGTGGCCCGCAAAGCCGCGACCTCGAGTGGCATCCGCGGCCGGCAGTAACATCCGGTCCCTCGGCCAGCAGTCGGACACCGCCACGGCACCAGGCAAAAAGGGTGAATAAAAGGGCCGCCGGTCACGGCCAAGCGCCGGAGTTGCCGCCCGCTAATCCTCGCGACCTCCGACGCCGTGTCATCTTGGCCCGAGCTTGTGCGATCCGGGGAGAGCAGGATATTAAAAGGATTAATGCCGTGGCGAGCGGAGCTCGCGGACTAGGCGGCCATCTCGCTCCGCGCTGGGCCACGCCCCCATTCTCTGACATTATTGATGATCATGTCTTGATGGATCCATGGAGATTGACGCACCTGAGGGACGTGGACTATACTTTCACCTCCTGCGTCCATTGTAAACGTTTACACCTTGATCCTCGCAAACAGTACCTCTGATCATGATCTTCTGCTACTCGACCATAAACTTTGAATGTTGTAAACCCCTCAGGCCCGTTGGCGTATGTATACAGCACTGTATAAAGCCCCTGAAAACAAACACAGATGGTTCCAATATCTGAGCCAGTACTTGGAGGAGAACACTGGGTCCATCTCCTCTGCACAGGTGCTGTGAGAGGGCAGGAAGGCCGATGAATGATTTGGCTGCCTATAAGTGCCACTGTGAATCATAACAGCGTTGGTTGACTGACCTTTAGTTTCACCTGGCTCAGACGTAAAACGCATTGCTGACCCCTGCTCTTCTCAAGGAGCTGCTTGGGGCCAAGTATGATCTGAACTCCCATTACACAGTGGAGGACCAGAGGGATACGATCTGTTGACGATATAGTAGGGGACGTTGAGTTGGCCCCCTTTGCTACTCTCATGTGTGATTAGGGGCTGCCACATTCGCATCACTGACAGTACCGACAGCTCCTGCAGAGCCTGCGGCACATGCTGGGTGCTCCCCCTTATGATCTTAAAACTGCCCCAATGTTGAGTTATACTCTGATGTGGAAAGGATTCAAGGACACTAGGGGCCCGATTCTGATGCGGTTTGGAATGCTTCCGGACCAAATGGGTTTGGGAATGGTTTCCAACCAAATCGGATCGGGAGAGTCCAACCAACTAAGTATGATGCGTCGGGATGCTTCCAGATATGATTTGGTTGGACTCCCATTGACGATAATGGGAGCCTATGTTCCTAACCTCATCTTAATCGGGCCCGAGGTGGGAATGCTTTCCTAATCGCATCGTAATAGGGCCCTCAATTGGTAAGACACGTTCCCGATCCGATTTGGGCATAGCAAATGCCGTTAGGAGGCCTTCCTAACCACATCAGAATCAGGCCCTAAGGTGGGATTGTATGTTACAGCTGTGGGCAGCCTTTTTTATAGCACTGCTGCCTACAATCTATGCTGTTTGCTGGAGCAGAGGTTGGGCCTCTCACTCTCTGAGCAGGACTCCCATGACCTTTGGAAAGATCATGGATATACCTCAGGAGGTCAGGTTGAAATCAGTTATTTCAAGTTCCTACACCCCTGGCACTGGACGCCGGAGTGGATCTATAAAGCACATATGGCAGATGTTAGACGGGGACCTGGAGGGTCGGCCGAGCACAGGGGTAGAGGCCTCCGGTGAGGACCGTCTCCAGCGATCGTACAGACAAGTAACTTCCCCCCCACAAATGGACACCACACAAGGATACGATCTGCACACTTTATATAGGATTCTTGAGGCAAGGTTATCAACGATACAGTGGGGGCAGGACACGAGGATCCTCCCAATTCTAGTCTCTGTAGGGTAAGGGGTAGCGGGACAGTCTTGGGTACCGGTACGGTACAAGGGCGGCCAGAAGGAGCTCACAATCCTCGAGCTCGGAGGTCTGAAAGGTCGGGCCGCGGCAGCGCCAGCAGGCTAGGATGATGTTCTCGGCAAGGAGGGCCGCGGCAGCGCCAGCAGGCTAGGATGATGGTTCTCGGTACGGAGGGCCGCGGTAGCGCCAGCAGGCTACGATGATGACTTCTTTGCAGAGGGGCCGCGGCAGCGCCAGCAGGCAAGAGCGATGGTTCACGAGGATGGGCCGCGGCAGCGCCAGCAGGTCCGGACGAAGATGCACGTTGCAGAGGGCCGCGGCAGCGCCAGCAGGCTTCGGAGATAGTTCACAAGGCAAGGCTGCGGCAGCGCCAGCAGTCCGTCAGGGATGAGTTCTTCAAACCACATCAGAATCAGGCCCTAAGGTCGGATTGTATGTTACAGCTGTGGGCAGCCTTTTTTATAGCACTGCTGCCTACAATCTATGCTGTTTGCTGGAGCAGAGGTTGGGCCTCTCACTCTCTGAGCAGGACTCCCGTGACCTTTGGAAAGATCATGGGTATACCTCAGGAGGTCAGGTTGAAATCAGTTATTTCAAGTTCCTACACCACTGGCACTGGACACCGGAGTGGATCTATAAAGCACATATGGCAGATGTTAGACGGGGACCTGGAGGGTCGGCCGAGCACAGGGGGAGAGGCCTCCGGTGAGGACCGTCTCCAGCGATCGTACAGACAAGTAACTTCCCCCCCACAAATGGACACCACGCAAGGATACGATCTGCACACTTTATATAGGATTCTTGAGGCAAGGTTATCAACGATACAGTGGGGGCAGGACACGAGGATCCTCCCAATTCTAGTCTCTGTAGGGTAAGGGGTAGCGGGACAGTCTTGGGTACCGGTCCGGTACAAGGGCGGCCAGAAGGAGCTCACAATCCTCGAGCTCGGAGGTCTGAAAGGTCGGGCCGCGTCAGCGCCAGCAGGCTAGGATGATGTTCTCGGCAAGGAGGGCCGCGGCAGCGCCAGCAGGCTAGGCTGATGGTTCTCGGTACGGAGGGCCGCGGCAGCGCCAGCAGGCTACGATGATGACTTCTTTGCAGAGGGGCCGCGGCAGCGCCAGCAGGCAAGAGCGATGGTTCACGAGGATGGGCCGCGGCAGCGCCAGCAGGTCCAGACGAAGATGCACGTTGCAGAGGGCCGCGGCAGCGCCAGCAGGCGTCGGAGATAGTTCACAAGGCAAGGCTGCGGCAGCGCCAGCAGTCCGTCAGGGATGAGTTCTTCAAGGTGTCTCTCGACTCCAGGATACAACTGCCTTCCTGCTCTGGAGCTGCCCCAGTTATAGGTCTGGTCTCCTTTGATGTCCGGACCCTCGCGCTTGGAGGTCGGGAGGTCCGGGATGAGGGAGTCCAGACACCCAGCAGGGGGCTGGAGCCAGCGCCCGGGGAGACCGGGGGCGATCGGCACCTGGCGGGGGAGAGCCATTGACACTCCTCTCTCCCATTGACCTGCCAAGTGGTCTCTTCACCTCCTGGGTGGATGGTGGTGCCTCGATGTCGGGGCCTGGCCAGGGCCAGGGTTGGGGTCGAGCTGAGGCCACGTGGCCTCGTGGTGCAGTGTCCAAGATGGCGGCTGAGCCGGGGCAATGGTGCTGACGGGGGCCCGGGACAGCCGATGCTGGGATGTTCGGGAGCAGGCGTCCCGTTGGGGACGGTTTGCGGGTTGCTTCAGTGGGTTGCCTGGGTGGTTCTTCTGGGGACACCGGGAGAGCCGGCGTTCGGGCCTTATCATGCGGGGAGGGAGCGGCCCTTTCACGAGGCCTGTCCAACATGCGTCCCCCCCAGCTGAAGGCAGGGAGAGTCACCCATCCTCTTGGGTACTCTCCTCGCCGAGGCGGAAAAAGCGTGACAGGCCATCCGCGTTGGCGTGATCCTGGCCAGGACGATGCTCCACAGTGAAGTCCATCCCCTGCAAGGAGATGGACCATCGCAACAGTTTCGGGTTCTCCCCCGCATCTGCATCAGCCATTGCAGGGGTCGGTGGTCTGTCTGTACCCTGAAATGGGTACTGAAGAGGTAGGGCCGGAGTTTCTTGAGGGCCCATACCACTGCGAAGGCCTCCCGCTCGATGGTGCTCCAGCGCTGTTCTCGAGCCAGTAGGCGTCGGCTGATGAAGGCCACTGGCTGATCGACTCCCTCGGCGTTGAGTTGAGGGAGGACTGCCCCAACGCCATGATCTGAGGCGTCCGTCTGGACTATGAATTCCCGGCTGTAGTCGGGGGCCTGGAGCACGGGGCGGTGCACATGGCGGCCTTCAGCTCCTCGAAGGCCGCTTGACAGTCCGGAGTCCAGTTGACAGTTTTGGGGTTTTTCTTGGATGTGAGTTCTGTGAGGGGCCCCACAATGCTGCCATAGTCCTTTACAAACCGCCGGTAGTATCCGGTGAGCCCTAGGAAGGCCCGGACCTCGGTTTGGGTGACAGGTGGTTGCCAGGACTGGATGGCAGCGATCTTGAGCTGAAGGGGGGCCACCAGACCGCTCCCCACTTGGTGTCCGAGGTAGGTCACGGACCCCTGGCCAATCTGGCATTTGCTGGCTTTGATGGTGAGGCCGGCCTGCTGGAGGGCGTGCAGGACTTCTCGGAGGTGGTGAAGGTGGTCTGCCCAGTGGCGACTGTACACAGCGATATCGTCCAGGTAGGCGGCGCTGAATTCTTCGAGGCCCGCCGGTACCTGGCTCACGAGCCTTTGGAAGGTAGCTGGAGCGTTTTTCATGCCGAATGGCATCACTTTGAAGTGGTAGTGGCCATCCGGGGTAGAGAAGGCGGATCGTTCTTGGGCCCTGGGGGTGAGGCCGATTTGCCAGTAGCCCGCTGTTAGATCCAAGATGCTCAGATAGCGGGCAGCCCCCATGCGGTCAACCAGCTCATCCGCCCGGGGGATGGGGTGAGCGTCAGTCACGGTAACAGTGTTCAGACCCCGATAGTCTACACACAACCGGTGCTCGGGGGCAACGCCCGGGGCGGTAGCCTTGGGGACCAGTACGACTGGGCTGGCCCAGGGGCTGTCGTATGGCTCGATCACTCCTAGGGCCAGCATCTTGGTGACCTCATTCTGGATGCAGGTGCGCACCCGATCTGGCACTCGGTACGCCCTGTGTCGAATAGGTGAACTATCCCCAGTGTCCACGTCGTGAAGGCACCAGGGGGTGACCCCGGGGGTGAGGGAGAACAGGTTCGCAAATTGTAGCAGGAGAGCCCGACAGTCTTGGCGTTGTTCCGGGGACAAGGCCTCGGAGAGTCTGACCCCTTCCACTGAGCCATCTTTTTCACGGGTCCTCAGTAGGTCAGGGAGGGGCTCGGAGTCTTCTTCCGCCCCACTATCTGTTGCCATCAGTAGGCTGAGCTCCGAACGCACGAAGTGTGGTTTGAGTCTGTTGGCGTGGAGGACCCGGAGGGGGTTCCGGGGGGACTCCATGTCTATTAGGTAGGTGACAGGGCCCTTGCGCTCTATTACTTTGAAGGGTCCTGTCCATTTGTCCTGCAGGGCACAGGGTTCGACTGGAGACATCACCCAGACTTGCTGGCCTGGTTCGAACTCGATGGAGGAGGCATGCTGATCGTACCGTTTCTTCATGTCCTCCTGACTGGCCTCAAGGTTGGCTTTGGCGAGTTCCCTGAATCGCCGGGTCTGGTTGCGGAGGGTCAGGGGATACTTATATACGTCGGGAGGTGTCTTCTGGGGGGCCATCTCCCATCCTTCTTTGACCAGGCTGAGGGGGCCCTGGACGGGGTGTCCGTACAGGAGCTCAAAGGGACTGAAGCCGAGGGATTTCTGGGGAACTTCTCGATAGGCGAAGAGGAGGCACAGGAGCAGCACGTCCCATTGGCGACGTAGGGGTTCTTCCAGGCCCATGATCATTCCCTTGAGAGTGCGGTTAAACCGCTCGACAGAGTCCATTTCCTTGCGGGTGATAAGGGGTCGTGAACCGGTAGGTGACCCCGCACTGTTGCCAGAGAGACCTCATATACTTTGAGATAAAGTTTGTGCCCCTGTCGCTGACGACTTCCCGGGGGAAACCCACTCGAGAGAAGATCCCCATCAGGGCTCAGCCTACCACGGGTGCTGTCACTGTCCAAAGAGGTATGGCCTCGGGATAGCGGGTGGCGTGGTCCACCAGGACTAGGATGAACCGGTGCCCCTGAGCCGTTCGGGGGTCTAGGGGCCCCACAATGTCTATTCCCACCCGCTCGAACGGGGTGGTGACGAAGGGAAAGGGTTGCAAGGGTGCTTTGATCTTTCGGCCGCTCTTCCCGCTGGCCTGGCAGATGGGGCACGCCCGGCAGTGGTTGGAGACATCATTTCGCATTTTGGGCCAGTAGAAGTGAGTTACTAGGCGGTTGTATGTTTTGTCTTGCCCCAGGTGCCCAGCAAGGGGATCATCGTGTGCCAAGTTCAAAAGGAAGTCTCTGAAGCGGAGGGGCACCACCAGCACCCGACTGGCCCCCAGCTCAGCAATTCTTTGCTCGCTGTAGAGCAGGTCATTGTCCCAATAAATCCAGTGGGCCCCTGCGGTGTCTCCTGCGCTCTGGGCGAGGGCTTGCTGCCGGAGTCCCTCGAGGGAGGGACAGGTCCTCTGCTCTTGTCGGAATTGTTCCTGGGTGGGACCACCCTCTTGATGCCACTGGGCCAGTTCGGGAAGATCCTGGAGTTGAACGGGCCAATCTTCGTTTGGCTCTGGGGGGTTGGCGCTCAGGGCGGCTCCCTCCGGGACGATCGGGGGAGGAGGTTCTGGCCATTCGGGTTCTTCGGGACTGGAGATGGCGCGGGCGGCCATGGACCGGGTCGTTATGCAGGCCCATTCAGGGAGGCCCAACATCCCCAGGTGCTCTCTTCTTTCGATGGCTGCCCAGGGGGAACTTTCGAGGTCGTTCCCCAGGAGGCAGTCCACTGGGGCATCATCGCGGACAGTCACCTTCAGCATTCCGGACACTCCTCCCCACTCGAAGGGGACGCAGGCCATCCGACACAGGCTTTCTGAGTTGTCGGCTGACCGGACGGGGCAAAGGACGTTCGGCAAGATCTGCTCCGGGGTCACCAGATGACAGCGGACTGCCGTCACACTGGCCCCGGTGTCGCGTAGGGCTTCAGCCTGGCGCCCATTAATGTTGACCCACTGGCTGCATTTCCGTGTATTGGCGGGTAGTGGAGCCCACGGAATCATGTCTCTTTCCCCTAGGCAGACCAGGGACATGGCGGCTGGTTCCCACTCGGGCTGGTCGGGCTCGTACTCTTCAGAATCTTCTGGGGTTTGCTCTTCTCCCAGGGCGGCGGCAGCGACCTGGCGGGGCATAGAGTTCTGGTTCTTCGGGCAATTAGGGTCGTTGGCGTAGTGGCCGGGTTGCTGGCATCGGTGGCAGGTAACGTTGGCTCGGAATCCTGAGCGCATCGGGGGGTTTCCCCTGCCGGCCGGGGGAGGGGCGTTGCTGGTGGGAGCCACCGGGACGGCGTCTCTGCCCCGACCCTGGCCTCCTCCTCCCCCTCGGGGGCGATGGGGTCCTTGGTTGGTTCTGTTTGGTTCGCTGGGCCCGTTCCGGGCAACTCGGGTGCTTTCCCATCGGTCAGCTTCGGCGGCGAGCTGCTAGGTTCAGTTAGTTTACTGTCGAGGAGGTGCTGCCTAAGCTCGACGAAGCAATTGTTAGAGAGGTGCTCCACACAATAAGGTCAAAGAGTTGCTCGTAAGTGGTCACCTTGCTGCCCTTGATCCACCCCTCGAATGCTCTGCTGAAAAAGTTCACGTACTCCACCCAAGTTGTACCCGGGATCCGTTTGCAGTCGCAGAACCGCTGGCGGTACATCTCGGGCGTGAGTCCGTATCGAGTGAGGAGGGCGGCTTTCATGTGGTCGTAGGAGGTCATCTGATGGTCCGGGAGTTGCAGCAGGGCATCTCGCCCTTCGTTGATGAACCTCCCCCATAACCCGGCTCCCCAGTCGCTTCGGGGAATCCGGTGGGAGGTCATGGCTACCTCGTAGGCTTTGAACCATTGCTGGATATCGTCGTTCCGATAATATTCTCTGACGACATCCTTGGGGATGTGGACTTTGAGGTCTGTAGTGGCAGGAGTGTTCGGGCGCTCGGGCACCCCGAGATCTTTATTCTGTTTCTGAATCTCTATTTCTTTTAGGTTGCGCTCATGTTCGTAGGCTAGCTTTTTCTCTTCTAAACTCTCTCTGTCTTTGTTTCTCTTCCTGCTCCTCTCGGAGCCGCAAGTGTTCCAATGTTATTTTTTGTTCCGCCAATTTCAGTTCTCCATGCAAACGAAGTCGAGCCAGCTCCAATTCATGGAGCCTGCTTTTTACCCGTTCTCGGTTCTCCTCTGGGGAGAGACCCGATCTTCTTTCTTCCGTCGGAGTGGTGTTCATTTCCGGTGCCTCGAGGCTTTGGTTTTGGGGTACGGCCGTACCCGTCTCTGCCCAAGATTCCAGGGCCTTTTTGAAGTCTTCTTTCGTGCTTAGTCCTGTGGTAGCAATGCCTAGTTCTATGCAGAACTGCTTTAGTTCTCTGTGGTTATACTCTTCTAGTTTCTCCATCTGGAATTTTTCTGTAGTTCCGCTCTCTTTTGTTGTCATTGTGGTTGTGTCGTAGGGTGAGTTACGCGTTGGTTCGGATCGCGCCGCTGGCCACCAATGTTAGACGGGGACCTGGAGGGTCGGCCGAGCACAGGGGGAGAAGCCTCTGGTGAGGACCGTCTCCAGCGATCGTACAGACAAGTAACTTCCCCCCCACAAATGGACACCACACAAGGATACGATCTGCACACTTTATATAGGATTCTTGAGGCAAGGTTATCAACGATACAGTGGGGGCAGGACACGAGAATCCTCCCAATTCTAGTCTCTGTAGGGTAAGGGGTAGCGGGACAGTCTTGGGTACCGGTCCGGTACAAGGGCGGCCAGAAGGAGCTCACAATCCTCGAGCTCGGAGGTCTGAAAGGTCGGGCCGCGGCAGCGCCAGCTGGCTAGGATGATGTTCTCGGCAAGGAGGGCAGCGCCAGCAGGCTAGGATGATGGTTCTCGGTAAGGATGGCCGCGGCAGCGCCAGCAGGCTACGATGATGACTTCTTTGCAGAGGGGCCGCGGCAGCGCCAGCAGGCAAGAGCGATGGTTCACGAGGATGGGCCGCGGCAGCGCCAGCAGGTCCAGACGAAGATGCACGTTGCAGAGGGCCGCGGCAGCGCCAGCAGGCTTCGGAGATAGTTCACAAGGCAAGGCTGCGGCAGCGCCAGCCGTCCGTCAGGGATGAGTTCTTCAAGGTGTCTCTAGACTCCAGGATACAACTGCCTTCCTGCTCTGGAGCTGCCCCAGTTATAGGTCTGGTCTCCTTTGATGTCCGGACCCTCGCGCTTGGAGGTCGGGAGGTCCGGGATGAGGGAGTCCAGACACCCAGCAGGGGGGTGGAGCCAGCGCCCGGGGAGACCGGGGGCGATCGGCACCTGGCGGGGGAGAGCCATCGACACTCCTCTCTCCCATTGACCTGCCAAGTGGTCTCTTCACCTCCTGGGTGGATGGTGGTGCCTCGATGTCGGGGCCTGGCCAGGCCCAGGGTTGAGGTCGAGCTGAGGCCACGCGGCCTCGTGGTGCAGTGTCTAAGATGGCGGCTGAGCCGGGGCAATGGTGCTGACGGGGGCCCGGGACAGCCGATGCTGGGATGTTCGGGAGCAGGCGTCCCGTTGGCGACGGTTTGCGGGTTGCTTCAGTGGGTTGCCGGGGTGGTTCTTCTGGGGACACCGGGAGAGCCGGCGTTCGGGCCTTATCATGCGGGGAGGGAGCGGCCCTTTCACGAGGCCTGTCCAACAGCAGATGATTCCAAGTGCTGGAAGTGCTGATGGTGTAGCGCACTCGCCTGTGACATTTTGCATTTCATGTGGTCTGTACAGTACTTTGTGCTACTGGGCACCGTTTGGGATAACTTGGTGACCAACCAAGCGGTGGCACAACAATTCATGGCCCGTCAGACCTTGCTTCACAAAATGTCAATATTCCATGATTTAACTCCCCATGGTAAGAGTAAGCTGGCTATGGCCTTTGTAGTGGGAGTTGTTTTTTTGGGGGGCGACCATGGGTCCTGGCACCCTGTCTTTTCTCTCATGTTTCCATGTTCCTTCCCCTCCTGTTCCCCCTCGTTCTCCTTCCCTGATCTTCTGCGGGATCTTCTAGGACACATCACCTCTATCTGGAGATGTTATTTTATTTATCATTTTTCCTGTTATCAATGTCGTCTCACCAGTTCTAGTTTACACAGTATCTTGGACTCTGTTGAATCGATAAACTTCAATCCCTGTTATATGCTCATTGTGTATGAAAGGCAATAAAAAAATTAGATATTTTAAAAAAAGACACAGGGAGTGGTGTCACTTAACATTTGACTTTGACAATTCCAAAGGAAAAGACATTACTGAATTTATAGACATGATCAGAACAAATGTCAAGTGATAAAATTAACAATCAAATGTCACTAAAATTGACATTCAATTTAACATTCCACTGAACTGTGTGCAATACCCATGGTGAAATATAAGAAAAGTTTTGCCACTAAAATGTGGGACAGAGGGTCTGCTCTGTGCCGAATAGTCACGTGTGAAGTTCTAGTTAATCCCCATAATTTGGAAGAATGAGCCAGGTTTGAGTGACACTTCCGACCGACCTCCAAATGTGTGAGTGTCACTCGTGATGAGTGAGGTTTGAGGGATCTGATGTATGCACGTCCGAACTAATGTTGCTGTCGAGGCATTCAAGACTGCTTGCATGACAATGCTACAAAGAGTTGACACACTCACTAACCAATGGTGTATTGGTGACGAGTGTACTATGATATAGGGGCCTTTGTGAAGGAGTAGAATATTTTCGAGTAATTAAATGCCCCTCCCCTTTCCTCAGACCAGAAATACCCACTCATTTTTATGATACAATGCAAACTGTGTGAGACATTACTGGTTCATACTTGATATCTCTATCTTAGGAATTAGTTGTTTCAAGGATAAATTGCTTTATTTTTTTGTCAGTGAATCTTTGTTGAGAGAGGATGGTGCTTACTGTAAACAAAACAACAAAGCCTGGAAGAGGCCACTATCTTAATATTTTAGGAGACAGTTGTGCTCTTAAACCAGAAACTCAAAACCTAATTAGAACCTACAATTCAGTCTTGTTCGAGGATATAAAACTGTACCAAATATAAGGAATAATGCCGCAGACACAGGAAAATTAGAAATAAGCTGTTCCTTCAGTTGTCGCTTTGACACATGACCTATGCCTCATTTTCACTGATCTGGTGTCTTAAACTTCATGGTATTTACCTCTGTTTACTTTGCTTTCTAGGACGTTGTGGGTTTGAACAACTGCAAATAATATATTTAAAAGAATAAATAAGCTGTCCAGTTTAATTGCAAAACTGACTGAAATACTCATATATTCATTGAAATACAGATATATTCATTGAAATTCAGATATGTTCTTTGAAATATAGATATGTTCATTGAAATACATATATATTCTTTGAAATACAGACTGCCACTTCCAGTTGTCACCTTTCTGTAACCACTCTCAAGTACAGTGGTTGGAAGATGCTCATCTGAAGAGAAGCTATAAATACTTTTTTTACAGCAGCAACCAAGTGTGAGGCCCTGTACTTGAACTGTCTGACCCTTAAAAACATTCACGTCTGTGACATCTGAAATCCCAGTTCTTTACAGGTATAAATGCTTGTTTGTGTGAAATGTATTCACTCCTGGAGCCTGGAGGCGGCGGTTCTGTCTGCCGCCATCAGAGGGCGCTCCTCGCCTGCTGAAGAAATGCAATGAGCTGTGCATTGTATGAAATGAAGGGTTTCCTCTTCCGTGTCAGCAGTGGCAGAGACAGCACCAGCAGCGGTGGTGACATCACTTCCGGTTTCTCCTGGTGTTCTCAGCCTGCTGCAGAGGAGGAAGGAGCTCTGTCTGGTGGGCAGTTACCTCCATCTTCAGACCCTCACAGACCCCAGATCTGACCCCCCTCAGACCCCAGATCTGCCCCTCAGGAGGAGGAGAGAGCCTGGACAGGTTTCTGTTCAGGTAGGAGAGCTGCCAACTCACTTGGCTGCAATTTATTGATCCCCCCCTTGCCTGGCATTCATGGTGAGACCTGTCCAGGGGATGCAGGGGAGGTGAGGCCTGTCCAGGTGGTGCAGAGGAGATGAGGCCTGTCCAGGTGGTGCAGGGGAGGAAAGGCCTGTCCAGGTGGTGCAGAGGAGATGAGGCCTGTCCAGGTGGTGCAGGGGAGGTGAGGCCTGTCCAGGTGGTGCAGAGGAGGTGAGGCTTGTCCAGGGGTGCAGAGGAGGAGAGGACTGTCCAGGTGGAAGAGAAGGAGAGGCCTGTCCAGGGGCAGAGGAGGTGAGGCCTGTCCAGGAGCAGAGGAGGTGAGGCTTGCCCTGGCGCAGAGGAGGTGAGGCCTGTCCAGGGGCAGAGGAGGTGAGGCTTGCCCTGGCGCAGAGGAGGTGAGGCCTGTCCAGGGGCAGAGGAGGTGAGGCCTGTCCAGGGGTAGAGGAGGAGAGGCATATCCGAGGGGTGTAGAGGAGGAGTGGCCTGTTCAGGGGTGCAGGGAAGGTGAGGCCTGTGCAGGGGCAGAGGGGGAGAGGCCTGTCCAGGGGTGCAGAGGAGGTGAGGCCTCTCCAGGGGCAGAGGAGGAGAGGCCTGTTCAGCGGTGCAGAGGAGGAGAGGCCTGTCCAGGGGGCAGAGGAGGAGAGGCTTGTCCAGGGGCAGAGGAGGAGAGGCCTGTCCAGGAGGCAGAGGAGGTGAGGCCTGTCCAGGGGAAGAGGAGGAGAGGCCTATCCAGGAGGCAGAGGGGGTGAGGAATGTCCAGGGGGCACAGGAGATGAGGCCTGTCCAGGAGTGCAGAGGAGGAGAGGCCTGTCCAGGGGGGCAGAGGAGGTGAGGCATGTCCAGGGGACAGAGGAGGTGAGGCCTGTCCAGGGGGGCAGAGGAGGTGAGGCCTCTCCAAGGGCAGAGGAGAGGAGCCCTGTCCAGGGGGGAAGAGGAGGTGAGGCCTGTCCATGGGGCAAAAGAGAGGAGGCCTGTCCAGGGGCAGAGGAGGTGAGGCTTGTCCAGGGGGTGCAGAGGATGTGAGGCCTGTCCAGGGGGCAGAGGAGGTGAAGCATGTCCAGGGGTGCAGAGGAGGTGAGTGTGAGAAGTTGGCCTGGCATATGCTCTCCACTAGTTATAGTGGGCACCTTGCACGAGTCCAAGCAACCCTTATTGATGATAGATTAAAGAAAACCTTTATTGAAAGCTATCCTAGTGGTAGCTGTGGAAAGCAGCCTTCGGGCTAAGTCTTGAAGGAATATAAAGCAGCTTGTTATACCAGTCTATAATCTCTTGGGTGGAGGAGGTGAGACCTGTCCAGGGGTGTAGAGGAGGTGAGGCCTTCCCAGGGGTGCAGTGGAGGTGAGGCCTGTCCAGGGGGCAGAGGAGGAGAGGCCTGTCCAGGGGTGCAGAGGAGGTAAGGCCTGTCCATGGGTGCAGAGGAGGTGATGCTTTTCTGGTGAGGGGTTGCAGAAGAGGCCTGTTCTGTGGTGTGGTGCCGTGCAGAGGAGGTGAGGCCTGTCAGGGAAGGGGGTGCTGCAGGGGAGGCCTGTCCAAGGTAGTGCAGAGGAGGTGAGGCCTGTCCAGAGCTGGGGGGTGCAGAATAAGTGAGGGCTGTCCAGGGGGGTGCACAGGAAGTGAGGCCTGTCTAGTGGGGTGCAGAGGAGGTTAGGAATGTCCAAGGGGTGCAAAGGAGGTGAGGTCTGTCCAGGGGTGCAGAGGAGGTGGGGCCTGTCCATGGAGCTGCATTGTAGGTGAGGCCTGTCCAGGGGGTGTGCAGTGGAGGGGAGGCCTGTCCAGGGGGGTGCAGTGGAGGGGAGGTCTGTCCAGGGGTGCAGAGGAGGCGAGGCCTGTTCAGGGGTGCAGAGGAGGTGAGGCCTGTCCAGGGGTGCAGAGGAGGTGAGACCGGTCCAGGGGTGCAGAGGAGGTAAGGCCTGTTCTGTCCAGGGGGTTGCAGCCTAGGTGAGACCTGTCCGGGTGGTACAGAGAAGGTGAGACCTGTGGAGAGGGGGAAGGGGCAGAGGAGGTGAGACCTGTCCTGCCGGGGGGAGGTTAGAAGAGGTGAAGCCTGTCCAGGGGGAGGCACAAAGATGGTGAGGCCTGTCCAGCAGGTGCAGAGGAGGGAGGACTGTCTATGGGATGTAGAGGGGGTGAGGCCTGTTTGGAGGTAGGTGCAGAGGAGGCGAGACCTGTCGGGGGATGCAGAGGAAGCAAGGCCTGTCCAGTGGGCTCAGAGGAGGTGAGTGAGGCCTGTCCAGGGGGGTGTAGAGGAGGTGAGGCCTATCTAGGGGTACAGAGGGGAAGAGGCCTGTTCAAGAGGGTGTAGAGGAGGTGAGGCCTGTCCTGTGTTTGGGTGGTTCAAAGGAGGTGGGGCCTCTCCAGGAGGGATGCAGTGGAGATGAGGCCTGTTCGTCCAGGCGGGGTGGTCGAGAGCTGAGTTTAAGTTTGTTAATTGTTCTCCCAAGAGATTTGTGGAATGAGTGTAAGTTGCTTGTAAACTGGCCAATTGAAGAGCCACAGAGTGAAGCGCCTCAAAATATTTTATTATATAGTACAAGAGATTAATGCAGAGTTACAGTAAAAGAGGGCGCATCTTTTAGCGTTGCATCCAGAGGTTAGTTCACATATCCAGCAAAATGTGAGGGGCTGCAGACTAACATTCCGGAAGAGATGTTGTTTTACGCAAAGTTCTGTAGTGAGAATTTTGTTACTAAGCAGAAAAATATCAAAGAAAAAATAATGAGCGCTCAGACAAAAATGTTCCAAATGGTAGATGAAAGTGGTTCTCACGGATTGTATTCTCGTTTGATTCTGGGTTTGTTGCTGGTGTGAATTTGGATATGCACGGCGTTGGTGTGCAGAGTCATGATGTTCAGTATGTGCAAGGAGAAAATGTTGTTCCTCTGCGTCAGGGCAGGACTGGGAACCCAAACCAGGCCTGACAATTTTGACAGACCAGCCCCCTGCCTCTTTTGTTGCTGGGGGTGATATAGCAGCACCACAGCAAAACCAGCCCCCAGTAACAAATACGTTTCCCAGCACTGAAGAATCAGCCCCCACTCTTCCAGCCCCCCGGGGAAACACCCGAAGCCCGTTACGGCCTGCTCAGGGTATAGGTTTTACTAACAGTGGCAATTTAAATACCTCAAACACTAATATTGTGCAGAATAAGAGATGATCCTTGCGATGTTTGCAGGAACCTGGGAAACTGGAACATGAATCAGATGGCCAGAATGGGATGTCACAGTCAATGGTCCCAGCCCAACTGGCCTCTGTGCCGAGCATGCAGAATCAAAGGCAAATATATTGGAACATGCCTTCAGTCCCGATGGTCCCACAGCCCAGTGCAGAATAGAACGCCAAATTCTCAACAATTTCAGTATTTCAACAAAATCCTTCAGTGATTAATAAGGATTTTCCACAACTTCCTCTTGCACTAGGCGTTTCTACTGGACTGAATCAGACACAATGACGGTGCCTGAGACGGTAGAAGGATTGCATGCTTAGTGCAGTCATGGAGGTCACCCAGAGTGGCTCTTTTGTAGAAGAAGTAAATGGGAATCCAGCATCTCTTTTAATCAATAAATGTGCCTCCCGTGCCACAGTCAGACTGACGGGAGCTCCCAACCCACCCCTCTTGGGAAACGAGTCCAAGTTGTAGGCATTTCTAATAAACAACTAATAAGCTGTCAGCAAATATTCCCGTACAAATTGGGTCAATGATGAATGGCCAGAAACGTATATTGTAATTAAGATCCATTTATTATGTTAGGGAATTACCTTGTAAAATGACTTGTGGCTTTTTGGGGAAGAGTCACCATTAATTATTCATTGTGTAGGTGTGGTTTATTAAATTACATTTTGTTGTGCCATGTTTTCATGAACATTCATTGATTGCTGTCATTTTTACCTCATTGTGAACCATGTCAATAATGTGTTCTCTCTGTCTAAAAACTTAAGAACTTTTCCTTGATTCCTAACTGAGCAGATTTTATATCCGTTTGCTATTTGATATTATAAAAAAAATGTTTTCTTATATCTTTGCACACATTTGTTGTGGTGGTCTGTCTATTGACTTTACAGCTAGAGTTATTTCTGATTCTGGCTTTTCATATACTTTAGAGGTTACCTTTATGTGAGTCTCCTGCAAATATTATGATAATTATTTCTTTGACTGAGTAACCATGTTTATGCCTTCAGTAATTATTTGAAACCTTTAATATAGCTTTGAAGCTTGTTGTAGCTCCAAAGGCAAGGGCCTTTACCATGGGAGCGGTCCTTTAAGGGGCTGTACTGCCTGCTACGGCTGACTATAAGGTCATTACACTGTTTGCCCCAAGAGGGTAGAATGTGTTAATCCATAAAACAACGGTGTACCAGAGTTAGAGGGGGTTGAAACACCTCCGGTACTCTGAAACCTTTGTTTCAAAGCTGTTACTGTGAAACTTGAACAGTTAACAGCCGCATGCGGGACACGGCGGTTAATTGTGGAACATTCACAGCGATAGCTGTTAAAGGAGGCTAAAGTCAGACTTTGGTTCTCCCTGTGCTCGGTTGTTTTGTAAATCCAGGACGGTTATTTGTAAAATGTGGTAAAGTGTGATTGTCGTCTGATGC
The DNA here is from genome assembly GCF_964263255.1 of Lissotriton vulgaris. Taxonomy (NCBI): domain Eukaryota; kingdom Metazoa; phylum Chordata; class Amphibia; order Caudata; family Salamandridae; genus Lissotriton; species Lissotriton vulgaris. Next base: position 124,611,755 of record NC_141685.1, on the reverse strand, counting down.
AAAATTATTTCTTTACTTCCTTTCAAGTTATTCTGGGATGACAGGCAGTGCAGCGTGGCTGCCACCCTTGGGGGAACGAAAAAAATAATTGTCAGGTAAAGATTCCTATGACTCTATATTTCCTTTTCCCCTGGCTTTTTCCACGGCTCGCCAATTGTATGGAGGGAAGTGAGTGTTTCACTCTTGCTGCTCTACTCCACTTCCTGTCCCAGATCGATGGGCAGCGCTCTAGTTATTCCTGACTGGCCCAGCTATTTAATCTGAATGCCGGGCCGGACTCGCAGTGAACGCACGCAGCAGGCACGCTTGTCTGTGTCCGTCTGTGCCAAGTTTACGCCTTGTGCCAGGGACGCTGTCCTTTTTATCGTAGACCCTGGTAAGCCCCGTGTTTACCCGAGAGGACAGCTCTTTGAGCTTCAAGGACAGAAGGATAGAAGGATGTGCACTGCAGGTCAATGAACTGTGAGCATTGGGCTAGTAGGGAAGTGTGGCTCAATGGTTAGAGCAGCAGACCCTGATGTAGAGGTCTGGCCCGGGACCAGGGTTCAATTCCCGCCTCGGCGGGTCTTGGGCTCAATTTCCTCGGACCTGATAATTCTCGCCTCGGTGCCTATTCTAATCATGGGTCCCACTCTGCAACTCTGGGCAATAGCTTGCATAATCTCCACAACGGCCCCAACAGCGCTGGGATGCCTGGCTTCACCTTGGGGGTGCTCAGGAGTGGACATTTCACGGGGAAAAGCCAGGAAGGGTTCCATAGTGGTATGCGTTACAGCGCCAGGACACCCATGGGTATTAGTGCGCTTTACAAGTACAAATTACATTTACATTTACATTTACACTTTACATATGAGTGTGTTAACTGTAAGACAGTCATTCTATTGGGGGTAGCTAAAAAACCCAAGGGGAAACGTGTCAGCCGTACCCTTACCCATGAAACAGTCCTTTTCAGGGTATCTCCTGATCTCTGATTAAACATAGAGCAGAATTTAATGATTTTGTCTCCTCCCGTAGGCTTGATTGGGTATTTATTGATGAAACCTGGTCTAGTGATTGCTCAGAGCCTGACCTGGTGGAGGCCATCCCCTCAGGGTATGCTCTGTCCAGACTTGATAGGGGGGGTTAGGAGTATTTTATAAAGACACCTTCTCGTGCTTCACTGAGGCCCTCACCACTCCCTCAGATCCCTATCAGGCCCTATATTTCTCCTTAAAGATCCTACCCACTGATAGTTTTGTGGGAGTGGTCAGATACCGGCCTCCCGGACCCAGAGGAATGTTTAATCAGGACTTCAGCAATCGGATTGAGCCTTATTTGGCTAGATCCAATGTCACTCTTTTGGGTGATTTTAACTTCCATTTGGAGAAAACTCTGTGCTCTGAAACACAGGTTTTCCTGGAAGCTATGGACTCCTGTGGCCTTCCTCAGCTGGTGAGGAGCCCCTCTCATACAACGGGACACATTCTGGACAGGATCTTCTCTAACGATCCGAGGATGGAGGTGAATGATCCCATCCCACTCTCTTGGTCTGATCATAATCCCATTCCATTTTTTCTGCAAATTGCAGAATCCCACCCAGATCCCAATTTTAAGAAAAGGGTGGAGATGAAGAGAAACCTTAGCCGCATAAATAAGGAGGGTCTTCTAATTAAGCTCAGCAGTTATTGCTGTCTCCCCCACCTAGTTGTTAACTCAATCTATGATGATTTTTCCAACTGGCTCTTGGCGGCTCTGGACTCTCTTGCACCTCTTAAGGAGCATTATGTGGCCAGAAAACGCCCTTCAGCGCCCTGGTTCACCGAAAGGTTGAGAAACCTTAGGCAGGTATGCCAATAGCAGGAAAAAATATGGCGCCGTGAGCTTATCCCAGCCGAAAGGGACCTGCATAAACTCAGATTGAAGGAATATAGGCTAGCTATTAATGAGGAAAAGATTATCTACTATTCCAAGATGACGAAATCCATTGAATCCCAGAGGGAACTCTTCACTGTGATTAATTCCCTCCTAGCCCCCTCGGCCTCTGCCAACACGCAGGTCTCCCAGGAGCTACGTGATAAAAGGGCCTGCTTTCATACTGACAAAATCAAGGACATATATACCTCCCTGGAGATATTCAATGTCGTAGGGTCAAAGGCCGATCGTAATTTGGATTCTCTGGTAGCTCCTCCAAAGGATTGCCGCTTGAGCGCCTTTCCCCCTATACTTCAAGAAGACACGGAGCGGAAGGTAAGGGGAATTAGATATGGCTCCCCTATGGAGCCCTGTCCCCTGAAGATCCTGAATCTAGGAATGGAGGCTATTGTTCCTCCTTTGACCGTAGTTCTTAATGCCATTATTACTTCTGGCCAGTATCCGACTGCCTGGAAAAGGGCTGCGGTTAAACCTCTCTTAAAGAAGCCCTCTCTGGATCCGGCGGAACTAAAGAACTACAGTTCAATTTCCTGTTGCCCGTCCCAGCTAAAATCTTGGGGAAACACCTGAACCTCCATCTTAGCACCTATCTGGAGGATCATCAGTTGCTCGATGGCTCGCAACATGGGGTCAGAAGCGAGCACAGTACCGAGACGGTGTCAACCGTTGTTTTTAACAACATTCGACAACAGCTCGACGCAGGTCACACCACCTTACTGACCCTTCTGTACCTAACGACAGCCTTCGAGACCATCTCTCCCCTTAGATTGGCTGGGAGGCTCCGGGAAATAGGGATCGAGTGCTACGCCCTTAATTTGCTTACATCTTTCATTACGGAACAGGCTCAAAGAGTTACGATGGGTCAATTCCTTTCTGCTCCTAAACGGCTTTTCTGCGGAGTTCCCCAGGGATCCTCATTGAATCCCACCCTTTTAACCTTTATGTAGCCCCGCTTGCCAGGGTTGTAAGATCTTTTGGCCTAGAAGTGTTATCCCATACTGAAGACACTCAAATCATGATTAGCATCACGGAGAGTGTTGAAGCATCAGTAGCAAATGTTAAAAACTGCATGCAGGTGGTAGCTGCATGGATAGTAGAGAACTATCTAAGACTCAATGGGGATAAAACTGAGATTTTAATTTTTGGAGACCATCAGGAGATTTGGTCCAGGGCCTGGAAGCCAGATACGCTTGGATCTGGCCCTCACCCTGGCCTCAGTGCCGAAAATCAAGGCATCATAGTTGATACCTCCCTCTCCTTGGGCCCCCAAATAAATAGAAGTCTCCACCTGCTTCGGAATGTTAAGAACTCTCAGAAAGATATGTCAATTTCTCTCCCCCTCCACGCGGAAACAGGCAGTGGTGGCCCTTGTGTTGTCCAGATTGGATTACTGCAATGCCCTTTATGTAGGGATAAATAAGGGTCTCATACACCGACTCCAACTTGTGCAGAATGCTGCTGCCAGGCTGGTGATGGGCCTTCCTAAATTCCACTCTGTTGCGGCTACCATCAAGAGCCTTCCTTGGCTTCCTTTGGGTCGGAGAATTGAGTTTGAAGTAATTCGGTGACTGTGCCTAGATTCAGAAAATCTAGATGGGGGAGGTCCTTTTCGCTTGCTGCGGACAATTTGTTGAACTCCCTTCCTCTTTCAATTTCGATTCTGGAAACTCATTCCGTAAGGCCTTGAAGACCTGGCTCTTTACCAATACGAATCTGTACGCCCTCTATCTATGGACACCCCTAATCATGACACTGATTGTAAAGGAGTGCGGGGGTAACCGCAGATAGAACGTGAGATGGTACGGGAAAGTTCTGATAAAATGCGTAAAGCGGATTATAATGATGCTTTTAAATAGCCAACGAACACTAGTCACAGTAAGCGGGGTATGGGGTTTAATTCTTCGATTGCTTAAACTGGAACAGAGTTTAGATGAAGGGCTCAGGGGGAAACTGGGGGTCTTGATGTACTTTAAAGTTTCCCCAAAGGATGCGATTGCCAATCCACTAACATGTAAGTTATATTAACGGTTTAGTTTTCCACATCAAAAAGAGAGCTACGTGATGTATTAAATTGAGGAGGGTATTGTGACCGAGCTGTGGAGTTTGAAAAATGAGCAATGAAATGTTGCACACTGTTTGACTGTTGTAGTGAATAGCACTGATAAATGACGCTTTACACTTGGCTTGATGCTTATGTACAGAAACTTAGAAATTGGATTTTATTGATAGTTGAGTATATATTTTCCCCCAGATAAACCCCTGACGAAGGGTAATCCCGAAATGCATTAAGTGTTCTTGAATACATTGTGACCTGTGGAAACACGTTTCTCCTGTGTTGTTGTGAAAAGACGTTGACAAAGAAATGAAATGAGTAAAATAAATCGAAGAAAACAAAGGATAAAAAGATTGATACAAATGGAGTAAATATGGATTAACGGAAGTATAACATGAGTTTGATTTATTGGACTTATTTGAAGGCGCAGCTGTGAAGCTTGACGGGGTCATAATTGGCTCCTCTTCAGTTTGGCTTCACAATTGCAGCGCAATTGGGCGGAGCGCGGAGCAAACTTGCACGCCGAACAAAGGTTGAAAATGAATGAATATGGAGAAAGCTAGAAGCGAACAACAAAAAAGGTGTGCATCTCACCAAAACTGTCTTTGCAATGAATGTTCATTGACCCTCATTTTTGGAGCTGGGTAACTATTTTGAAGGGCCTCAGCAAACATTGACAATTTTTTCACCTGAAAAGTCTGTGTGATGAGAAGATCGACTTGAATTCTGTTTTTGGCTTTCACCAGACTAAAGGGGGGCAGCCCCGTCAATTGAAAGTGAAAGAAAACACTCACAGTCAGCACCACCGACTGCGCCTCATTGCAACCTAGGCTTGGGCGTGTACAGCATCATCTGATGTGGCTAAAACTCCCCCTAATATGTCTCAACCTCACTAGGCCCTCAGTAACCAGGTAACGGTCAGCCAATGCCCATCAGGTAAACAAGCATTGGCATGCTCACCATCTCTGAGTGGATGAATTTCAGTCAGGTAAAGCTTAACCACAGCAAGACAGAGTTGGTCTTAACAGGAGGGTCCTCAAACCCTTGGAGTTCCAGCTTTTGGCCCCAAGCTCTTGGCCCTCCACCTTGCCCAGTCAAGTCCGTGAGGAGCATTGGTGTCATCATTTCTAGTGACCTCTCGATGAGACCTCAAATCAACACCGTTACCTCGGCCTGCTTTACCACCTACGCAGAATTTGTAAACTCCGAAGGTTCTTATCTATAGAGGCTCTTATACTTGTTATTATGGCCCTTGTCACCTCTCGCATTGACTATGCCAACTGCTTGCATGTGGGGATTCCTGCTTACCACCTCCATCGGCTCCAGCTGGTACAAAATCAGGCGGCCAGATTGGTTTTCCAACAGCCAAAGCACCAACATGTCATGCCCCTGTTGAAGAGATTGCATTGGCTTCCGGTCGCTTCCCGCTGTATTTTCAAAATGGGCTGTACTGTCTTTAAGTCTCCCTTTGCCCTTGCCCCTGCTTTCACTTCCCTCAGTCTTAAACGTCACATCCCCTCGAGGCATCTTAGGTCTTCTGCCCACAACCTCTTAATCACCCCTAGGTTCAAACGTAAAAAACATGGTGGTTCTTGTTTCTCCTTTCTTGCTCCTTTTACCTGGAATTCCCTCCCTCTTTCAATCCGACTCTCTCCTGACTATATCACTTTCCGTAAATCTCTTAAAACTTATCTTTTTCAGTTAGCTTATGATTAATCCCTCTGTCCACACCCTACTGCTCTGCTATCTCCGCTTGTCTTTGAGCGCCATGAAACCAATTGGTGTCCGTGCGCGGTAACAAATTTTTTTAACATAACATAACATAGCCAGTAGGTCTCGCCTTTGGGACCTTATAAGTGTCTGACCCCTCTATCTACACTGATGTAATTGGAAACTTCTCCCCACCACCAATCCTGACGCGCGCTTTCAGGTCCGTATGGAGATAGGCCAAAAAATGAACAAGGGCCTCATCCAGTCCATATTCTAAAAGGATGAACCATAGACGGGACCTATTGACAGAATCGAAAGCTGAGGACTGGTCCATAAAAGCTAAGTAAAGTAGCGAGTGCTGTGCAATAGAGTACTTCCCTATGATCAAATTAAGATTAAGACTTTGCTCGTTTGTGCAAACTTTACCACCGAAACCTAGTTGGCATTGTTCTAAAATCTGATTGTCCTCTGTCCAGGTTAAAAGTATAAAACGCTGCCTAAAATTTTAAGGGTGTTATCTATGAGGGAGATCGGTCTACAGCAACAAGGTTGTGTGCGATCGTCCTTTTCAGGTCGAGGGACCTATAAACTGCGCAAAGCGCAGCTTCCGGTCCGGAGATTTAATGTTACTTAGTAGGGCTTTAGAACCCGCCTCCCTGCCCTGTCTCTCCTCCATTGGCTGGCTTCCAAAACTGAGGCCAGCCATTGGAGGAGAGAGCCGTCCCTCCAAAGAAGCTCCGTCTTTTTCGGATTTGGGAGCGTAAGTTTTGCTGTTCTTTAGACAGTGACATTGTCTGTCACTCAAAACAGCAAAACACGCCCCCAAATCCGAAAAATTTCGGAAGTTTGAGGCCGCCATTTTGTTTCCTTCGCAGTGAAGGTGAGCCGTTCCTCGCTGTCCTCTTGCCTTCTTCCCCCTGCCTTCTGCCCCGCTGTCCGTGTATGTTTCCCGCCTCCCTCCCGCTGTCCGTGTCTTTTTCCCGCCCCCTCCCGCTGATGAGGTCGCCAGGGCTGAGAGCCCGGGCTGCTGGGAAGCGAGACGGGCTGTGGGGAGCCGTGAACTGTCCGTGTATGTTTCCCGCCCAGGTTCAGCGCTAGGTGCCTGCTCCCAATGTCTCTTACTATGCCCGGCGCGACTTTCTGCAGCAAGGTAAGGTTGAGGAGGTAAATTTCCCAGTGACATTGAGTCATCAAGTAACCGTCATAAAATCTATCTTAGAAGGAAGCGCATAGGGTTTTACAAGGCAAGTGCACAAGAAAAGTCAGCTTGGCTCAAATTAAATGAAAGAGTGCCAGGACTACAAGTCACAGAATGCTTTTGGTAGACCAATGAAAGACTCTGTCTGGAAACATACTGGATCCCAGTGACATAAAGCCACCTGGTAACACAACTAAATAAGCATATTTTATGTCCAAAATAAATGTTTAACAACTACATACCAGGCATATATTGCAGAAATATTGCTCATCTGAAAACACAGGCTCTCGCTCTGTCGCCTCTTCCTGCTTTGCTCGGCGCTTTCCAATTTATACTAATGAGCAATTCTTTTAACAGCTGCCAGTTTTTTCAATTCTGCGGTAATCTCGTCTTTTTTTCATATTTTTTTTTATTGTCAGCGAGTGGGTGTGTGGATGAGCGGGTGGGTGGTTAGCCAGCTTTAGAGCGCAGTGTGCAGCTAACAGATGGAAGGGGAATTTGTTCCAAATCCCTCGTGCGCTATCTGTTTGTATTTATGCAAGTCATCTTTGCACCTGTGCTGGGAGAGAAAAAAAAAGGCACCCCCCTTCTCCCTAGAAGTTCAACTAATCATGCGCTTGGTCTACAGATAGTCTAGGGTTGGAGTTACAACAGAGCTCCTGCGTTGCCCATGGGAAAGTACCTAAAGCAATCTAGAGTTTTTCCCTGCACTCTGTAACATTACTCCAAGTTCCAGAATGCAAAGGAAAAACCTAGACTGAATGGGATCCTCACGCATGGACCATGAAAGTTTAAAAGCTCTGGTTAGAATAGTAAATTTACTGATGTGTGGAGGTGAGAGGGGCGGTGGTGGCCTAGGAAATGGCCAAGTGGCTGAGTTAACATGTAAACACCACCAGATCCACTTCTCTGGCACCCCTTTACCAAGGCCCCAGGTACTACCTAGTGAGAGGTTTGCATTTCACATCCGCTTAAAGCAAAGAGTCTCTGAAATTTTTAACACCAGTTGTAGATCACGTACTGCTGTGCAAAATGTAAGGATTTACAAAGAATTGCTACAGACTCCAGTCTATGACCACATCTTCAAGACCAGGCCGGGGGGTTCCTAACACCAATAGCTTACAGCTTCACCACAAAAAACAAACAAGCGAGCAATGGATGTAAAAAACCTCGAAAACGTCCTTTTTAGGTTGAGGGACCGTAGGGCTCTGGATCCTCATCAAACTGAACTCAGATTTTAAAACGCTACAGTATGCTTAACTCAGTAATCCCTACATGGCCACGCTCCTGGGTAGTTGATTTGTTTATATATGTCCAAAGAAGGTCTAGATGGGCTGGATCAATGCCACTGACTACATATATTAATCACTTTAAATTAATTGTGGTAATGTTTTCATTATAAGGATTTCCATATATACGGCTGAAAAGTAGCACAAGGCGAGGATAATGAAATTCAACAGTACTGCAAAAGCATGGCTTACATTACAAACAAAGTCTTGCAGTTGCCCATTGTAAATGACAATGCCATTTATTTAACGATTAAGCTATTGGCAATGTAAATAACAATGCCATTTATTTATGATTTAAAGAAAAAAAAAATGTCATGAGCATTGCCAATAGCTCTACCTTTAATGATGCTGAGACCATTGCATTGTAAATGCTTGTTAAAAATGGGAACGATCGTGCTAGTAGACCATGTCTTAGGCAGTGGGGCATTGGTTAGAATATTAAAAACAGTGGGGCCCAAAAATCTGTTTTTTATTTAATAAGATCGATGGACAACCCATCAGGGCCTGGAGTTTTATTGCCCGCACTCTGACGTATAGCCTCCTCAACCTCGTTTATTGATAATGAGACTCCAGGTGGCACCCTGTTAATAAAAGGGTCGGATTCAAAAGCAAGCTCTTGGTAAATAGTGGAAAAGTGACTTTTCCAGGTAGCTCATTATGTTGCAGCTGATGGGAGAGAACGGTTGTCCCATTGATCATAACTCTTTAATAGTAGTCCCAAATATATTCCCATTACTTAAGCTGGCAACATTATTGAGCGCATCCCAGGGCTCACCTAATAACTGTTCCTTCCTTTTCGCAATAGCCTGCTTATATGTCAACCGTAAGGACTTGACCAAATCATTACACCTAGAGCTTTGAGATAGGGCCTTGCGGAGCTTCCTGTTGACAATTGAGCACTCCTGATTGAACCATCTAGGTTCGCGCAGTACTGTACAAAAGGGTTTAGACAGCGAGGATTTAATGGCTCCACTGAGTTTGGTAAAGGCGCTGATAGCCACTGGGTGTGGAACAGGGCCTCTAAGCAGATGTTAATAAGATTCATGTTTCCACTAACCAGTTTAGAGTACAACCTTGCAACATTCCAGCTTAAGATTCGGAGGTCTGAACTTGCTGAGGCCTTAGTTTGCATAGGGGGAAAAAGTGGGTTGTGGGAATAGTACACTCAGTTACTGGCAGAGCATGAGGTAACCTAATATCAGGATCAGTATTTTCCGCAAAAGTTGAAAGTCAGTCTTGGATCTCTAATCCAGATAAGGCCTGGAACCTAATAGAGGTAGTAATTCAAGAGGAATTGTTGGTGAAAGGAGCATGACTTGGTTTGTAGGAATAACCAAGGGGAAGTGCCCTTATGTTAGTGCTATTAGGTGTTATGAATTCACAACCCCTTAGTAGGTGTCTCACCAAAGAAAGTCTGCGAAAGTTAATTATAATACTTAACACTGGAACAGACTCCCACCTAGCTTGCGGCCGGAGACCTCAGAATTGGTGTTTCGTAAACAACTGAAAACATACCTCTTCCCTTCAGGGTAGAGGGGGGTGGGCTCCTCTGTGGGGATAGAGATAGAGATACTTGGTACTCTTAACTATTGCTAGCCTTATCATAGTGCGGGGACACACTGGCCTTAGTGTAACCAGGCGCTTTAAAAATTTCTTCTTCTTCTTATTATTATTACCCTTCGATATTTTTTGTAGATGCACTGACTCACCCAACCCTGCGTGCCATAATAATATCCTTTATTTCGGATACATGGAAGCTTCTATGCTTTGATAGCCAGTCCGCACATTTATTGCGTAGCTGGTCCCATGACTCATGCGGATCCCTCTTTAAAGTAGTTACTCCTGCCAGTACCAACACATAAGGGCAAGCAGCGGGCGGCAGACTCAGGACATCCTGATTAGCCATTCATACTTGGGGCGGCAGGAACATTAATGAACAAGGTACTAGACAACCTGTTCTGATTCGAGCCCCTGGGCCTGTTTAACCTATTAGACCCATCCCTTGGTATTTGAAATGGTTATTGGTATAGGGGTGTTGGGGGACCCTTTCCTATCTATGGGCAATTGAGGCAGCCCCTGGATTGATCGTATATCGGGTGAAGGGTGATTGCGAGAGCAGTAACTCTGGCGGTTTGCAACACAATTTCGGCATCAAAAATACTCATACCAACACCTACACTATCGATGGCCCTGCTCCCATCAACCTCTTTGATTTCGGCCACCTTTTCCCCCCACTGTCCCCTTAAAACGTTTGGCTACTAAAATAGCCACCCGCCTTCTTATCCAGGGTGGATGAAAAGAACAGCTGGGGAAAGAGTTGTGACCTCATTCTATGCCAGTCTTTGGAGAGGAGCTGTGTCTTTTGAAGGAGGCACACATCTCCCTCCATGTTATCCAGGTAGGAAAGGATGGATCTCCTTTTATTGGGATTGTTGAGGCCTCTCGCATTGAGAGTGAGAATGTTCAGTGTGGGCGGGGAAATAGTGTGTCATAGTGAGTGCACCAGCTTTTGCCTGTATTTGGGTCCCTGTGATCCCTCTTACCCCTGAGCTCCCAACGTCTGCCCGGCCTCCATTGCCCTGTGATCCTCTCTTCAACTCCTTTAACCTGCATACCAGTTCTCCACCCTCACGTCCCTAACCCAAACTTAGAAACCCATTACCCTCAAATTGTCCAGGGCCCGCCATTCATACGTGCGCGTCCTTGGAATTCGGAATAGTTGGGAATGTGTGTGGCCTGTTCCCTGTGTCTCTACACTCCCCGTGTCTCTACGCTCCCCACAGACTTCTTCGCCGCCCAACAAGCCTTGCAAATGTCACTTATCTGTCCCTCAGTCGTTCACGTGTCATCATGGGGGAATGTCTCCTTCGACAATGTCTTCAGCACTGCCTGTCTTTCTTGTGCCATGGTCTTGGGGTCCGGTCTCGTTGCTCGCTCTGTTGTACGCCTCCCGTAGACCTTATGCCATCTTTCTCGAGGAGTTTTATTTTGTGGGCCCTCTATCTCCTCCTGGATTGGATTCTCGATGCCCAGCACCTGGCAAGTGTCCTGCATGGATCTGAGCTGGAGGAGTTTGCCCTGCCATATGAAAATCAGCCGGAACTGGTGACCCAAAGAATACAGTATTCCTTGATTTCGAAGACGCGTGGTTGCCACTCGGAACACCCAACACTTTTGAAGGGGTATTAGAGCCAGGTCCTGGTACAAAGCTATAGAGTGGTCCTGATATCTTAGTGGTTGCTTGTCCCTGGCAGTACGTAGTGTACACTCTTTTAGTTGAAAGTCTGGAATGTAAGCCAAAATATCCGGTGGGGGTGCCCAGTATGCTCCTGAACAGACCCTGCAGGTATTGTGTGATGTCTGGCCCTTCTTCTTTAGGTGGAACTTCCTTAACGCGGATGTTGATTCGCCAAGACCGATTCTCCAGGTCTTCTGTGTGTGCCTGGAGATCGCTATGTTGAGCCTTGAGCCGGAATATCTCTTGCTGTAGATGCTCCACCTCCTTTTCCTGGGCTTGCTCCTGATCCTCGATGGAGGCCATACGGTCCCCAACGGCATCGACGTCCCGCCTTATCATAAGGCGGGACGTTTATGCTGTTTGGGAACGTGTGGCCTCCATTGGTTATCTCCTTCATCTCCCCCGCTATTTCCCTTTTCAGCGTCTGCAAGCGTCTGCAAGTCGCCTCGTAATGCACCGAATAGCGACTCTAACAAGGCGTGGGTAACTGGGGCTTCAGAGGTGTCTAGCTCTTGGCTGATTTGTGTCGTTGGGGAGAGCCTCCCTTCTCCGCTGTCGGTCATCGGGAGCTTGGTCACCATTTTTTTAGATTCTGATCCTTCTTGCTTCTCGCTGAGGACATGGCTGCTATATCTCTTACCACATCACCAGACCGGCCTGCCTTGTCGTGGGGGTCACAGCCCCAGTGGGTGGCAGTCACTGGGTTGTCCTCCCGCTGAGCTCCACTACGCTGTTGCTTGATGGTGAAGGTCAGAGTTGTCACTCCCTTTCAGTCTCGTCCGGGCCTTGCTGCCTTGAACCGTCTGCTATTGTCCTGCTGGGCATCTGCTGCTTGTTCTCAATACTCTAAGCAATTTGCGCCCAAACCTGTAGTGAATCCCCCTGTTGGCCAGCAGCCCTATCTTAGCCTGGAGCACTAGATGTCTTCTAGGACCACTGCGGCTAATTCCTGCACCATGTGCTTGCAGGCCGTGGCCTCCGGATTCCTCTGACTTGGCAGTCAGCTCCAGAGAGACTGATCCATGCCCGGGCCCCTCATCTATTGGCACCTTGTCATTCTTACAGCTTTATAGTTCATATCTAATTCCCCTTAATGGATTTTGTCATTTTAGTGTCATTTTGTGCAACACATTTTACTTTATTTTTCTATTTCGGTTTGGGTTTTTTATTGTTTTGCATTTTGACTTTTACTTGTTTGGTTTCTGCATAAATGTTTTACATATTGCCTTAAGTTAAGCCTGCCTGTTCGGTGCTTAGGTACCAGGGGGTTGATCCTAGGTTAATTGAACGGCTTTGAAAGTTCACTCTGACAACGGTTGGGATTGTTCCTCGTCTACCGCAAATAATAATTCAGTTTCTTACAGAAACTATCTGAAATTATCTGCAAAACAGGCAGTTGATAACCTACCAGGGCTGAAACACCCTGTGGACAAATTGGAATATGGGACGAGTATTGTGTGGCAATAGAACCTCTAAAAAAGTTCAGCTTACAGACGAACCAAGAATCACACTTGAATGTCACAACTTTTAAAAACAAGGTAGTCAGGAAAGTGTGGCGAATATATTGCAGCTCTTTGCATTTTGGCAGCCCCAAGCAAATTTGAGAACAGAGTGGATGTATGTAGCAGAGACGAGTCTGTTCACCCAATGTGAGTGGTGATATCCGCTTTGCTGATCTGCCTGAAGTTATGATGCTGCTGACAGTAGCGTGTCTGCTAAAAGCGATGGTGTGGCTGGTGGAACTATAAAGCCAAGTAAGAGAAAGTTATCTTCTGACACCACAGTCTTCATGACTGAGACCAGTAACACTGAAGACTCTGAGACTCACAGCAGTAATTTCTCCTCTCAGAGCGTTATTGCTGCAGATGGAGTGAAGCCCAGAAGTAAGCAGATTACTAAGGTAACAACAAAGTTTAATATTGTTCATTTGTATTAACTGTTTCTCTTTTGCAGCATTTGGAAATGCATTTTCTAGTTGTGATGCTTTTTGTTTAGTTTTTTCTTGTAGGCTGTTACCTTTGGTTTAAAGGGAATGATCTTGTAGTGTGTGACGTTCATGCTGCAGTTTGCATTTCATTACCATCATTTGCTTACCCTGGAGAATTTCCAGGGTGTAGGAGGTTTGCTGTTTCAGGAGTTCTTTCTTCAGCTTCTGGGCAGTTGTCGCTCTGTGGCGATCTGTGGCCCTATTTCTCTGCTCTTCTTGTAGCAGCTCCTATCAGAGCTTCATCCTCCCGCCAATGATAATATGATGCCAGGCATCACCCAGCACACAACACAGTCTAAGATGGGCTACGTCAGGGGTCTCCAACCGGTCGATCGCGAGCTACCGGTAGCTCACTGGACCCCTGTGAGTAGCTTGCGCCGTGATTCTACATTTTGTAGCCTGTCATGCTCATTTATTTCTTTTAGGCCTTTTTTCACAGGCGTTGCCTGCCCTCACCAAACCCAACAGCTCAGATTGGCCTAACTGAGCTTACCTGGGGCGGGGCAGACCAAAGATGATGACGCTGTTGCAGAACTCAGCCTCCATGCCACCTGCCTTTGACTGCCTGGCACCGCGTTCTTCATCCTGCACGACAGTGCCAGTGCAAACCAGCAGGTGGGCCGGAGCGGCGCAGCATGTCCTGGGAAAGCAGGTGGTGCTAGCAACTAGCAGTATTGGACTGCTATGAACCCGCACCACCTGCTTTTTTTCTGCTGGCACATTATATTGGAGCTGCGCATCAATCGGTAAGCACTGGCCTGGCCTTTAACCTCACAATGCTCTGTTCTCCGGCATGGATCTGCAATGTACGCCGTCTGTACTGTAAGCATACTTCAGCCGCTCTTATGCCACAGTTGATTGAAGGACTGGGTCTTGTCTTTAATATATAAAAAGTCTGCGCCCGCCCGTCTTGCTCGATCTGCTCCTGAACTATCAATGCTAAATATATTGTCACTATGCTAAATACATTTCTGGGGATTTAAGTGCGAAAGAGGCCCAACGGAGGCCTTCAGCAACACTGCCTGATAGCTTGGAAGCAGCCAAAATCACGGCTAACAGACACAATTGATAATTTATTTTTTTTCCGCTTTCCAGCTCTGGTTTTTACATCCAGATAAGCAGGGTTTTGTAAAGTGTCCGTTTCCTTTACTGAAGGCACAAGAGAAAGAAAGCTCTCCCCATCTGCACTCCTAAGACAAAAATAAATTGTTCCACTCTTTAGAACAGCTTTGAATTTCTGAACTAGTTTCAACTCTTTCATACCCTCTTTGGACAAGTCATTGACAGAGCACAGGCAAGCTCGTCCAAATTATAAATGTGTTTAAATTTAATATTCAGGGATAGTGATGTGTGTTTTCACTATTTAACACAGGAGCAGCACACTACCGTTACTGCAAATAATCCTCAGTTTGGAGTTTAACTGCATCTTCAGAACATAGCTTTTCTGTTAAGAGTGCTCCGGCACCAATATAACCCTGAAAATAGCAAGTCTTACTTTTCATTCAATAAAAGCAGCTCAATAATAACAGGTGTTTCACACACTTACATGAAGAATTGGGTCCCAAAGTTGTTTTACAATGCATCGTTTTACAGATGCATTCTGAGCCTCTGGCCTGCCTAGCTGCATTGGTAAGGTGGATTTTACTTGCACATTAAATGCTCTCTCAACAAAAAATAAACGTGTGAAACTCTGCTAATCATTCAAATAAAGTAGTGTTTCAGATTCTTTTACTCCATATAAATAGCATTTATCTCAGAAGTTATCTTGTTTGTGAAGAAAGCTAGGGGAGGGTACCCACCTGCCTAAACAGAATAGCCACATATAGATCTGGAAACCTTCCTTTTGGCCCCGGACCCAGAGCATCTGTGAGTGTTGTAATTGTATTTTTTTTCACAAACTCAGTTAAGCTTCCACTTGATTGGGCCATGTATTATGTTGAAAAACATGTATTCTACATAAAGAAAAATAAATTTTCATTCCTCACATAGTATGAATAAAACCCCTAATCATAATGAATCAAACTAGTTAAAAATTATTTAAACCTGAAACAGGATGGGACATTTCAAAACTGTAATAAAAAAAGAGTATGTGGTGAAGTGGAAATAATTGAAGTTGTTCATAATAAAAGGAGTCTCTTTTTTGAAAACAAGTGACTGCACATCCAAGCTAGACTTCAATAATTCACATTTGGTAAGAAATATATGTTCAGGTTTAACTGTTGTAGTGTGTGTGGTGTGAACAATTCGGAATACACTTTTCAGGAATGCAATCAAGCAAGACAAGCTGTTGCTTCAGGTAGCACAACCTGCAGCTGTCTGTAGCTTTAAAAGAGGGAGTGTAGCCCCTTTTTTTTCATACCACAGTAAGGGCTCTGAAAAAATTAGGCTTAATGTGAATGACACTGGGCGTGGGGGGGTCTATCGAAAAAATGCGCAAGTTGTTAGCCTTCAGTAGCTCACAATAATTTTCACTGCTCAGAAGTAGCTCTCACTACAGAAAAGGTTGGAGACCCCTGGGCTACGTCTATCTGCTCGGCGCAGTTAGAGCGAGGATAAAGTTCTCCGGACCCATCAGGCCGTGAATGTAATCTAAGGGCTTAAGATGAAATGTAGAGCTTACCTCCTTCCTGAGTGGCTCCAGACTGCTATGTGCAGACCCGATAGCTGGCAGCACCCTGGAGTATGTATGTATAAATCCGATTATGTTGGAAGTAACCTGCAATACAGTGGCAGGCAGCACCCTGCCATAGAGTAGGATTTCTCATAGTGTTTTATTTCCTGACACATTAATGGAGATTGTCTTTTAACTGGCAGAAGAACAACACTGACCATACATTTTTCTGGGTTTGTCTTTAAAATGACGTACACATTAGGAATGGCATTTCGTTCTGCTGGAATAATAACACAAGTTATCTTACACTCTATGTTGTTGCATGGATTTTTGGCTTCAATGCATTCCATGTTTCATTCAAACGTGCTTTCTACAGGGCACATACATGATTTGCTGCTGTAGAGAAATAATGCTCCTGTGCACTGTGGCGGACTCAGAAATATTGAAAAACTTCATGATTTCTCTTTCAGCACTTCAAAGTAAAACTTAACAATTTTTTGACTCAAATTTCAAAGCTTTATTCGATTATTAAAAACAATCATAAAAGCATACAGTATTAAAAATACAGAGTAAACAGAACGGGCAACACATATTACAGTAAACGAAGCAGCTCAATTTAGGAACAAGTATGTCGGCCAGACAGTCAAATATTTATGAAAAAAAACCAAGGTTAAAACACCAGGCTTTTCCTATGGGAGACAGCTTTTAGTATAAAGGTAGCGGTAAAAAAACAAATGTCCAACGTATCGAGTGCAAATAACAATTTCATCGCTTGGGCAGTAGTGAACACAGAATATTTCTTAAAAACAGGTTTCAGATAGTATAAACGAAGGTGCAGCTAAAGAGGGCAAATAAGCATAAAGTGCAATGTGCTTTGCTTTGTTGAGCCATCACAAGGGCAAGGGGTTGGGCTATAAATTTTCATCTGTGGGAAGGCCACCAGGTTATGGCCAATGCCTAATCTCAACCTAGTGAGAACAAACTGATGAGATTGTTTGGTAATGGCTTTTAAATACATAGGCATGCCCGAATGGACCGACATGTTAGAATGGTAGAAAACATGTGTTGACAAGTGGCTACATTGGACACTACGCAAGTTAGATTTGGTCCCTAGAAAAACGTTTTTAAGCTCCTTTTTAGGTACAGAGAAATCACTCAGAGGCTCATCAAAAATATCAAGATTAAAGATTTCACTGTAAAAAGATGAAACATAATTTAACCAGGGGATCTTACGGACATTGTCCAACCGAAGGCAGTCTAAAATGATTTGCCTGGTAAAACCTGTCTCATCCTTAGCCCAAATTGACCTCCAGACCATGAGAGGTCTCAATCCCGTTAGATCTGAAAGATAGGTAGCCCCACCTCTCTATGACTCAGTTCAGTGGATGCCGAGGAGGGGAGGCAAAGGAGTCTTTTAAGGAACTGGTTCTCTGTAACTTGCAGATCCCTGTGGTTGCAGTAGCCCCATACACCTGAGCCGTATAAGGCAATAGATACACATCTATGCCTATAGATGTTTAACATGTCAGGGATGCGACGACTACCTAATTTAGATGCAAAGCGGAATACTCCAGAGGAGCTTTTGCCCATCTTGGCCTTCACATTTAAAATCTCGGATGCCCAAGTCCCTCTATTATTAAAAGTTATGCCAAGATAGCAAAATTTGTCCACTACCTCAATTCTATGGTTATTAAAATGAAATGGTTTAGAAAGTTTCAACCGTTTCCCACAGGCCATAATGAAGGTCTTAGAGTTATTTATTTTTAATTTTCTCCCCTTGAAATTGTATTTTGTATAGTTCCACTAGGGAACTATACAAAATTCTCAAAACTTTTACCAACCCCCTGGCATGCAAAAGTCCGGATACCTTCTCTCAAGAACTATGCAACAATATCTCCCAGTTCTTTGAGGACAAAATTGACACCATTTACAATAAAATATTGGCCAAGCACTCGAATAACCCGGAAGACTCTACTACCTTATGTCAGGAAACCCCTTCTGAGACCTTTAATTTCATTCCAGAAGTCACAGAAAATGAAGTTCAAATTCTCCTGGGAAACATGAAATCTGGTTCTCCTTGTGATCTTCTCCCGGCTAGGTTAACCAATAACCTGAGTAGATCATTGTGTCCCATTATCACTAAAATCCTTAACCTTTCATTTAAAGAAGGCAAGCTTCCACAACAGTGGAAAGAGGCAACTGTGAACCCGATACGGAAAAATACCACCTCCCCCTGGACTGAACTTTCCAACCTCCGTCCTATCTCCCTCCTGCCCCTCCTGACGAAACTGGCTGAGAAACATGTTAACACTCAGATCTCCAGCTTTATCGAAGCGACAGGGGGCCTGGACCAATCCCAATCTGGGTTCAGGCCCAACTACAGCACCGAATCTGCACTCCTCTCCGTGACCGATAACATCAAGATGTCACAGGATAGAGGAGGCTCGATGATTCTGGTGCTGTTAGACCTGTCAGCTGCCTTCGATACTGTTTCTCATAAGATCTTGCTGAACCGGGTACAAGGAGCGGGCATCAGAGGTCAGACACTTGCATGGCTGGAGAGTTTCCTTTCCGGGCGCTCACAATCTGTCAGCCTGGGCCCCTACCATTCCATCTCTAGGGCGCTCACTAAGGGGGTGCCACAGGGCTCATGCCTAAGCCCCACATTATTTAATATATATGTGGGCCCCCTTGCAGAGATTGTGAGGAAGTACGGATTCACTCCAGTGTCGTATGCCGACGACACTCAACTCCTCTACCCTTTCCATGCCCCCGACCCTAATGTTAGGGGAAATTTTGTGGAAGGTATGAGGGCCATCTCCAACTGGATGGCTGCCAACTACCTCCAGTGCAACGTCGGGAAGACCGAAGTAATGTGTTTTGGGAAAGCCAGCATGCTTTGGTCTCCTGATTGGTGGCCCCAAGACTTGGGACCTGTACCCTCCCCTCTAGGTGTGAAACTAGACCAAAGCCTAACCCTCAAAGAACATGCAAATGTAATTGCTGGTGCTTGTTTTCGCACTATTGGATTACTAAGGCGAGTCTTTCCCCTGCTGCCTGACACCTACAGAAAGACTCTGGTGCAAGCCCTTGTAATAAGTCGCCTTGACTATTGCAACGGGCTTCTGATACAAGCCAATGAGGATGCCATCAATCGCCTGCAGGTGGTCCAGAACACGGCGGCTAGACTGATTTTGAATGTCCCCCCTAGAACATCTTCTGGACCCTTGTTAAAAAAACTACATTGGCTTCCAATACGCCAAAGGGTTAAATTTAAAATTTGCTGCACTGTACATAAGTGCTTATTTGGAAACGGCCCCAAATACCTAGCCAAACTATTCCAACCCTACAAACCAGAACGAGAACTACGGTCAAGCAATCTACTCCTGCTCAAAACGCCTTTTGTTAAAAAAAACAGACGAGGCGGCAGAGCCCTCTCATCTGTGGGGCCGGCCCTGTGGAACAACTTGCCCCTCAACTTAAGACAGGTCCCCAAACACCTCACCTTTAGAAAAATGCTGAAGACGAATCTGTTTGAGGAGATATAACTTTTGGATTGCTGCCTTTACAGTTTCTTGCGACCTGCTGCTGTCAAAGCGCGGAGATAACCCTTTCAGGCTGGATTCTTGCGCTATACAAGCATATAAATAAATAAATAAATAAATAAAATCGTAAAAATAATTCATAAGGTTTTGGAGTCCATTCGTGGCACGCGAGAGTAGAACCGTATCATCTGCATATTGCAGGACCGGGACAGGGTGACCACCAACCTGTGGGGAATCTGCCTGCACCCTCTTCAATTCGGACTCCATAGAGTTTATAAAAAGGGAGAAAAGCAACGGGGCCAACACACAGCCTTGCCTTATGCCTGATTTAACCCTGATTTTCTTGGTACATTCCCCTGCCTGGCCAAAGTGGATCTGGGCTGATAATTTATTATAAAGTCTGGCCAGGAAGTATATTATTGCTGGCAGGGCTCCCATTTCCAATAGAGTGGACCATAACAAAGTATGATCCACTAGATCAAAGGCACTTGAGAGGTCAGCGAAACAGAGAAATAAAGAACCCTGTTTCGCTTTAGTGTTTTTCCCGATGATAAGATCGAGATTAATACACTGCTCTGTTGTCCCAAGACCCTTACGGAAGCCATATTGAGATTCAGCTAGAATTTTATGGTCCTCCGCCCATTCCTCCAATCGCATTAGTAGGACCCTGATCATAATCTTGAGTGAGGAATCCAGAAGGGAGATAGGGCGGTAGTTCTTAGCCTCTCCTCTATCTCCCTTCTTGTAGATCAGTAGAATTATGGATTCACTCCAGGTAGATGGTGTACTATCCCTAACTGAGGCATTAAACACCTGGGTCAGAAGCGGGCTCCAAAGTGCCCAGTTGGATTTATACAGGTCGACCGGGACCCCATCCGGGCCCGGTGCCTTCCCCCCTTTACTCTTACTGATGGCAATATCCACTTCTTGAAGAGTAATACCCAGGGATAGCTTAGGTTCATACAGGGCGGCAAAAGAGCTAGCACAGTCCTCCCTAGCCGGGTCAAAGATTTCTGTAAAATATAAAACCCAATTATCTTCGCTAACCTGAGCTGATAGTATAGGGAAATCTTCCTTTACAAGAAAAGGGCTGTTGACCGTATTCCAAAAGAGCTTACAGTCACGCAGTACTGCTGCTTTAGTCAGATCGTCCCAGGCAAGCTCCCTTAGCTCATGTTTTCTACGTGTTAGGTGCTGTTTGTATGTCTGCCTGTGGTATGTAATGGCCTCCCTGTCTCTGGGTTGTTTAGAGAGTGCCCGCTTAAGTTCTTGGAGGGATTTGGTGCATGCACTATCAAACCAACCGGCATTTGCCTTCTTTGATAAGCCTTTGGTGATGGTAAGGGATCTTTTTATGATAGTACCTAATTCCTCAAAATCGGCTATAATACACTGAGAGGATGCCTCTGGATCCAAACGTTTAAGTATTGCTACAGACCCCGCTCCTACAATTTTTATGCTGCAGCTTCTCGGAGTTATCCACACACCATTTAATGCGGATGCCGTTCTGCCTACAGGGGGTTAAGTGTTCTACTATCGTACGCTGGATGTTAACCGGAGACCCCCAGATAGAGATCAACATGGTGATGGCATTATGATCGCAACTTCCAAAATCTACAAGAGTAGGAACCGTACAAAATGGAACAATATGTACAGAAACTAATAAATGGTCAGTAACAGAGGCCATATTCATTCCTACAAAAGTCGGTACTGGATTACCCTCATGGTCTGTGGCCGGGGAATGTATCAGTAGATCCTGGTTAAGCATAAAAGAGTTATGGGAGTCACCATAAGGGGAGTGTATAAAATGTGCCCGATTTTCCCCATTATCCCCGTCATACCCGCAAATTTTAGTGAATGAGTGGGGGCAGGTACGAATATTGAAATCCCCTCCCCAGATGATATCAAGAGGTTTATGGATGCCTTTACAAATATTACTCACTGCTAAACCCAACTCATCCACAACTGAGGTATTTGAAGCATCGAACAAATTGTTGTAATGGTTAATCAACAGGGTTACATGACCCCTTTTGTGTTCCAGGCTTAAAATTTGCGAGTGAAAACCCACAGTCTGGTGCAATTTCACACGGACAGGGAGGTTCACAGAAAGTAAGATTACTAGCCCCCCTTTGGCCCTGCCCATATTAGACCTTTGTGCCGGGTTGTTATATGACACAAATCCATCAAAGATGATATCAGTTGTTACCCACGTCTCCTGAAAACATAAGACATCAAACTCGGAAAGGATTTCGCTCCAGCCCAAGGACGACATTTGACGGCTCCAGCCAGCAATATTCCAGTTGGCAAATTTGAAGCCGGGGGTACAGGAGGCTGGTTCAATAGCCTCTGGTACACTAGAAAATGTCAATGATGGCATAATGGCAACGTAGGAGACCGTAGGAACAGGAGGGTGGGAAGGGACAGGGGGGTCAGCTCCCTGGGATAGTGAATGTACCGAGGTAGGGGTGAGGGGCATTACGGGGGCTGGAGTGATAGATAAACTTTTACCCATAGCTGCTACTAAACTGTTACCAGGGGGGTCAGTTCCCTGGGATAGTGAATGTACCGAGGTAGCGTTGGGGGACATTACGGGTGCAGGAGTGATGGATAAACTTTTACCCATAGCTGCTACTAAACTGTTACCAGTAGCAGGGAGGGTGGGGACTGAGACATAAGTTGGAGGTAGTCAGTCGACTCCATCTAACCCGTTAAGACAGTTAAATCGGTTAAAATCGCAGAAGGGGGTCTCCAGAGGCAACAAGACCGGTCTTGCTTCATATCCACGAAATCTGCCCCTCCGCTCAACCCTCGTCCAATTACCTCGGCCTTGATCATGATGCATATGGATAGGGGGAAAGAAGAAGGACACTGGCAGCGTCTGGATGGTGGTATCGAGGGATCTATTAAACCCGGCACATATGTGCAAAACTGTCCTGGGGTCTCGAAAACTCACCGTGATACAGTCCCCAATTATAAACTTTCTGGTTTTACCCAGCCAAGGTACCCTTCTAACCATGATAATTTCATTATGAAGGTGGGCCGGGAGGGGTCTATTCCAGTTCAGCCATCTAAAGACTTTACTTTTGAGGGATTGGAAAGTCTCAGCTTCTCCAACCTCTAGGGGAGGGACACCGGCCAAAACTACCATGAAGCGATTGGCTTCAGGGGGCAGGTCAGGCCTACGTGGTCTAGGGACAATCTTATCAGGGGGGGGGGGAGCTATATGATCGTTGGATGTGGCCCCGTTAGTAGTGGTCATTGATTGAACTGGGCCTACTGGTAGCAAAGAAGGAATGTTAGAATTGCTGCTTTGAATCGGGGCTAGATTGCCCATAGGGGGTTGCAAAGAGGGAACAGCAGTATTCATTAGAGGGGGACCTAGATTAGTGGGGGTGATTTGGGGGTTAGAGGGATTAGAGAGAATATTAGACTTGGGGAATCTAGCTAGAATAGCAACAGAGGTTTTCTCAATGTTAGTCAGACGAAGTTCAATGCGTTCCAGTTTGGACTCTAGGGGGAATAAAAAAGATTTAAAGAGGGCTCCCAGGGTTTCTAAAGAAAAATCCAAGCATGGTAAAGGTTGGGATGAACCTGGTGTTGGATTAAGGGTATCATGTTGATGTTTGGCAGATTTTGATTTGCCACCCGATTTCGAGTTATATGGCCTTTTACTTTTTGTTGCAGCCCCGTCATTAACCCCATTTGATATAGTATCACAAATAACAGCGGAATCTGAGGGAATGGGCACATTAATATCAAGGACCATATCAATTTCTGGAATAATTTCGTTAACCAATATGTCCAGATCAAGTGACGCCGGGTTGGTCTCAGTAGTTGTTAAGGATGGGCCCACCGTGGCGTTATTATTAGTCTCTGTAAGCCGGTCGGGGGTTTTAGCATTAGCCAGAGTACCAAGGGAAGATCTTTTGTAGGCAGATAGTTCCTTTGATAAACGCTTCTCGAGAACGTTTATTTCAGTGTCAATGAGGGTATTAGCTCTAATCAGAAATTTCTCCTTACCTCCAGTAATAGCCGCTCCGGCTAAAGACGACTTGCTCCTGGTTTATCGACAGGACATCTCCCCACACTAAGGATGTCAAGGAGTATTAGAAAAAACAAGGGGGGGGGGCCCGGTCCGGACACGATCGGTCACGAACGGGCACAAACGGGCCCGCTCTTGGCCCGGTCTTCGCCCATGCGCATCCGCGCGCGTCCCGCGGGCCGGAAATGTAGGTCCACCTATATAGTTCTTAGAAGGGAGAACACGCCCCCCAATTTGAATGCACAGGGAGGAGGCGGCGGGAAGAGGACCAGCTGTGGCAGGTTGGCGCGCTGCCCGCTGGTCCTTGCAGTCCCGCAACGAGCCTTGGTGGATTGTGGCTCGAGTCCAGTGTGCACAGTCACTGGGGGACCCAAGGAGACGAGTGGTGCCCGCGGAGCGGGTGCCGCGAGGCGTCGGTCCGGTTCCCAGAAGATAAGGCTGCGTGAAAGGTACTGCAGAGTCCGGCGGCTATTCAACCCGCCCTTGCAGGGAGACACACGCAGAGCCGATGTCCAGCCCCCAATTTGAATGCACAGGGAGGAGGCGGCGGGAAGAGGACCAGCTGTGGCAGGTTGGCGCGCTGCCCGCTGGTCCTTGCAGTCCCGCAACGAGCCTTGGTGGATTGTGGCTCAAGTCCAGTGTGCACAGTCACTGGGGGACCCAAGGAGACGAGTGGTGCCCGCGGAGCGGGTGCCGTGAGGCGTCGGTCCGGTTCCCAGAAGATAAGGCTGCGTGAAAGGTACTGCAGAGTCCGGCGGCTATTCAACCCGCCCTTGCAGGGAGACACACGCAGAGCCGATGTCCAGCCCCCAATTTGAATGCACAGGGAGGAGGCGGCGGGAAGAGGACCAGCTGTGGCAGGTTGGCGCGCTGCCCGCTGGTCCTCGCAGTCCCGCAATGAGCCTTGGTGGATTGTGGCTCAAGTCCTGTGTGCACAGTCACTGGGGGACCCAAGGAGACGAGTGGTGCCCGCGGAGCGGGTGCCGCGAGGCGTCGGTCCGGTTCCCAGAAGATAAGGCTGCGTGAAAGGTACTGCAGAGTCCGGCGGCTATTCAACCCGCCCTTGCAGGGAGACACACCAGCAATCAATTCAGCCTACTTGTGATGTCCCTTCAACTTGGATAGACTGTCAGGCAGACACCAATCCTGTTGGCAAGCAAGCACCTGAGTGCTCTGCAGAGCACTTTATTCCTTGGTAACAGAGGACTTTGAACTGGAGCATACAAGAGGGCTAGATGGTCCCACTTGTATACACAACTGGCAGAAAGGAGATGTAGTTTACTCTGGCACACTCTCACATTCTGTGTATGCCCCTCACAGGCTACAAACACCAGCATGGTTAACACGCCCTTGAGATGTTAGCGCAAAGCCTGGACAGGGACATAGAAACAGAGCATTAAATGGGTGCGTCAGTCGGACCCCACTCCAGTGATCCTGATGCAAAGATCTCATCAGGCTATTGATCCTTACAACAGGGTGCATCGCTACCACTGCTCTAGCTGTTAAACCCATGACAGTCCTCTGCCTTAAATAAGGGCACACTTGGTGTGACCCTCCAGGTCACAGGCCCGGTCCAAGACCTCTCATAGTCCCTTGTTACAAGTTGCACAGTACTGGGGCGGCAGAAACTTCTCACATAATGGTTTCCTTTAGTTTGTGATAGATTTCCCCAGTAACGTACAGGTGCAAGGTGGACGCCATTGAATGGGGAACTGCCATGAGGAGCAAATTTTTCTGGTCTTCAAACCACACGCAATTTGCCATTTCATAGGGGTTTTCTCACTAATATTTACCACCTGTTTCCAGCAGGTGGTAGATATATTCATGTAGTTGGTTTTGGGGGGTGGCAAGAGTAGGGGAGGGAAGGGGAATCTGTTTCTAACAGGGCGAAGCATTGTGTGTTCCCCCAGTTAGAAAAAAAGATAGCACAAGTCTTGGCTGATACTGCTGCAGACAAAGTCTTATGCAGCTTTTCCGTCAAATGTTTCCGTCTGGAAAAATCGTGTCAGAAAAACCTAACAACTGATAATCAGCTGGAATAAAATTAACACATGAAAGTACACTTTAATTTCTTTGCGCTTGAGTTAGTTGAGGGATAGATCTAGGCATAGGGCTCGCATCACACAATAGATTATCGTGAAGCCGAGGCCAAAAATCAAAAGTCAGGATAACAGATACATGCAGTTGGCAACTTCGACAGGGGAAAATACCCGTTGTCAATGCAGGGGACATTCCCAACCCAGAAATCTACATTACATATGAATGAATAGTATTTTTTTTATAAATAGATGATTTGTGCCAGTCCATATGACTCTGGGATACTGCGTTACAACTCCACAGGGTACATGTAAGTTATGCGAGTCTATTAAAATTTTGTAAATTTTACAAATTCTCACTCTTACAACCGAGTGCTCTCAGTTTACAATTCTTCGCTCTGCTGTGTCAGAAAAAGAGCTAAAATTTATCAAAATTCTCCAATTCTGCATTCATTTGACTTGTAACTTATATTTTTGGAAATTTACTTCTATTAACTGTTTAATTTTAAATCTACAGATTGAAATTATGTGCAAAGAACGCAAGGTTTAGCGCTAGGCAACCGAATGTCAGTGCCATAAGGAGGATTATTTTGAAAAACAGAAGGACATCCAGCATTTTAAGTTTGAAGAATTTCTAAAATCTAGGTGTTGCGCTGACCTGGGAGCTGAGAAAAGTGCTATACCTGTAAGTGAAGTCTCTAATTTTGCATTTCATTAACCCAGAGCAAAGCCATATTTGTGCACACAGCATCAGAAATAATGTTGAAAGACCACTTCAGCATGCTCATCTGAAAAATTATCAGAAAGACGAATTGCCTCAGCATGACAGAATAAATGTTAATCTAAAGCCTCATCTAATTCCAGAGAGGAAGCACACGGTGCATAACAGAAAGTTATTGCAAAAGGTTTCTTCTACATACCATCATAGAAAAGACGCCGAAAGAAGACTTTGAAGCCGACACATCCGACAGAGAAAAGCACTGAGATTAAAAATCACTCTTGCTCAACAACCGTTTTTAACCAGTGAAAACTCGAGACTATCTGCCTCTGGATATAACACCTCAAACCACTCGCCTCTCTTTTGCAATTCCCTTAAAGATACACCATTTCATTGTGTCCATGACCATCTCAAATAAATGTTTCCTTTTTATTGTGTACTGTTCTGTGATGGATTCTATGTAAATTGGCTTAGCATTATCTGTTGTGCAGGAGTATATGTAGAACTGTTAAATATAAAAACTGATTAAGTGAACACTGGGGAGCTATATCTAATGTGAATCCCTGTCATCAGAACTACAAACTTTGCTCAATGTATAAGAAGGTTAAAAGGAACTGATGTTCTGCGACTGGTGATCCACAATAGTACTGTGCACGTTCTAACGTCCTCGGTTACTGTCATTACGTCAGTGCAAAATGGAACTTAACATTTAATCATTAAATATCCAACTAACACCTTTATCACTGCTTTGCTAAGAACCTATACAAAGGAATGTGAGAAAAACATCAGTCACAAAATAAGTTGCTTCCGAAGAGGTCATAACCTGAAGACCATTATCTGCAAGAAAC
Organism: Lissotriton vulgaris; assembly: GCF_964263255.1. Lineage (NCBI taxonomy): Eukaryota > Metazoa > Chordata > Amphibia > Caudata > Salamandridae > Lissotriton > Lissotriton vulgaris. The sequence goes on along the minus strand of NC_141685.1, from coordinate 124,584,569 downwards.
CTGTCAACAGGTGCTTATAGGGCAACTTCCAGACAAATTTTGCTCAATTCAAGCGTTACGGAGATTGCCCATGATTTGTTTCAGAGATTAATGCTGACCATTTTCTAAAAAAGCCGGACTCCAGGAAGGATCTGGTTCACTCCAAGCATGGCATATGAGCAAAAGAAAAACAAACTTGGTAACATTAGCACTAGAAATAAATCTTGTAAAAACACAGACTATGAGAACAAATTCAGTGTTCAACCCAGCCTCACTCAACACAAAATAACACAAGCTGGGGAAGAAAGATTTAGCCATAAATCTCATGTCACTGAACATGTGAAATTGCTCACTGGGGATAAACGCTATCAGTGTTCTGAATGCCAAAAATGTTTCCGCAATAAATCGCATCTAATTGAACATGTGAGAATCCACACTGGGGAAAAACCTTTTCAGTGTTCTGAATGCCAGCAAAGATTCTGTAGCAAAATGAATCTTTCTCGACATGCAAGAACCCACTCTGGGGAAAAACCTTATCAGTGTTCTGAATGCCAAAAATGTTTCCGCGATAAATCATATCTAACTGAGCATGTGAGAATCCACACAGAGGAAAAACCTTATCAGTGTTCTGAATGCCAGCAAAGATTTTGTAGCAAATTGAGTCTTTCTCGACATGCAAGAACCCACTCTGGGGAAAAACCTTATCAGTGCTCTGAATGCCCGAAATGTTTCAGTGGCCAAAGCACTCTCACTCGGCATACAAGAACCCACACTGGGGAAAAACCTTATCAGTGCACGGAATGCCAGAAATGTTTCATTGACAAAAACACTCTCACTCGGCATACAATAACCCACACTGGAGAGAAACCTTATCAGTGCTCTGAATGCCAGAAATGTTTCAGTTACAACAGCAAACTCACTGAACATACAAGAACCCACACTGGGGAAAAACCTTATCAGTGTTCTAAATGCCAGCAAAGGTTTTCTAACAAACCGAGTCTTTCTCGGCATGCAATAACCCACTCTTTGGAAAAACCTAATCAGTGCTCTGAATGCCAGATATGTTTTACTGTAAAAAGCAGTCTCACTCGGCACATAAGAATACACACGGGGGAAAAACCTTATCAGTGCTCTGAATGCCAGAAATGTTTTAGTGAAAAAAGCAGTCTCACTGATCATACAAGAACCCACACTGGGGAAAAACCTTATCAGTGCTCTAAATGCCAGCAAAGGTTTCGTAACAAACCGAGTCTTACTCGACATGCACTAACCCACTCTTTGGAAAAACCTTATCCATGCTCCGAATGCCAGAAATGTTTCCGTGAAAAAAGAAGACTCACTGAACATACAAGAACCCACACCGGGGAAAAACCTTTTCAGTGCTCTGAATGCCAAAAAAGGTTTCGTAACAAATGGAGACTTACTCGACATGCAGTAACCCATTCTTTGGAAAAACCTTATCTGTGCTCCGAATGCCAAAAATGTTTCAGTGAAAAAAGAGGACTTACTAGCCATACAAGAACCCACACTGGACAAAACCGTTATCGGTGCTCTGAATGCCCAAAAAGTTTCAGACATAAATCTAATCTCACTGAACATGTAAGAATCCATAGTGGGGGAAAAACTTATCAGAGCTCTAACTGCTAGAAACGAGGTAGAAGCTGTTACAAGCACCATAATCAAACACACACAGTCCAAAATAAATTTCCGTGCTCTGATTGCCAGAAAAGATTACATTTTTAATGCAGTCTCACACTATATGAGCAAACACACACAGGAAAAAAGCGTCACCAGTGCTCTGAATGCCAGAAATGCCTCTTTGATAGGCACAGCCTCACTAACCATGAGAGACTCCACACTGGGAAAAAAACATATGAGTGCTCTGAATGCCAGAAATACCTTCAGAGAAAAACACAATCTCACCATGAGAAACTCCACACTGGAGAAAATCCTTATGCTAGAAACGCTTTTATCTGAAAGACAGTGTTACATGTCATGAGAGATCCCACTCTGGGGAAAAACCTTATGAGTGCTTGTAATGCAAGCAAATCTTTGGTTACGAACTGCTTTTCATTTGACATGAGTGTACTCACACAGGGGGAAAAAGCCTTAGGGTGTTCTGAATGTCAGAAAAGGTTTGTTGACAAATATAATCTAATTCGACATGAAAGACCCACACTGGATTAAAGCCTTATACGTGCTCTGAATGCAAGAAAGGATTTAGTCAGAAAAGAAAGTCAGTCTCACTAAACATGAGAAATGCATCCACACCAGGTGAATAGGAACCATCATCCTGAGTTGCTGAAAAGCTTCTAATGCAACCTGACTTTACATGTAAGAGAAAAAATTGAAGTTGCAATAGGTTTACTTGCAACCTCAAAAGAATTTTGCGGGATTGAAAATAGTCAACAAATTGCCAAAAATCAGCAGTTACAGTACCTGAAAGTTACAAAACTCTCAAGGTCACTCCTCGACTCAGAGAAATGTTAGTGCTGGCAAAATCAACTAATTGCCACAAAATTCACATTATTTCTGTCTAAAATGTATTAGACCCAAAAGGCTCCTACTCACCCTTGTTTGTTTACATAAGACTGAAATATATATTTTGGGTGCAGTGTTTTGTACACTTTGTGAACATTATTGAATGCAGAATTTTGATGATAAAATACAGCAGAAGTTAAACGTAATAAACAAGTTACTTACCTTTGGTCACGCTGTTTCTGGTGGATACTCCTTGACCTGCTAATTCTTCACCGTGAGAATATTCCCCAGGCGCCAGACTGGATCCTGAAACTTTAAAGCAGTCCTGCTGCACGCCGGTAGGAGACATCGCGCAGCTCAGTGTCAAATTCTTTCTGCTCCAGAGTGACGAGCGAAGACGCATATGAGCACTAACCATTCTCATTGTGAACAAACCCAGGGGTTCGTGGGTTCATTATCTCACAGGAATGTATCACATATGCAGGCCATGTGTAGAGATTAATTCACCTTTTTTTAAATGAATAACATTCAGATGAGTCCTTTTCATTTAAAAAAATTCAAATTGTATTCTCAGTAACAAGTGTACATATACATTTCTGAGTAATGTCAGCACAGTGCTCAAGCTGAAAGTGATATGATGATAAAACAATCAGATCCACATATTATACTCATAAACAGGACTGTGAATTACTTTTGTACAATAAAAGTTAAGCAAAACTGATTCCCAGGAGACATAGTTCATGTGAAACAGTCCCTGAATAGTCAAAATTTAGACTGTTTTAGTTAATTATCATGGTCTAATCAGGACAGTACATTGCTGCCTCTCCCGTATACTTATCACGCTGTATCCTGTACACCTTAGTAAGGAATCTTCTGTTTCACAGGCCAACTCTGAACCTTGTGGGCTGGATCCATATAGTTGAAGCCCCACTTGCAAAGAGTGGAGGTAACATGGTGCCCCTCCCCCTCCCAGTTTGCATCATTCCTATCCTATCTATCTTAAGCAGTCCTTGCAAGTGTAAAAACGGGCCCCCTTTCACAGGAGCAGCACAACGGAAACCCATCGTTCTGCGGTGGAGTTCTGTATTGTTTTGTGTTTTTCAAATTATTGAATTTTGCGGGTATTTAACTGTTTACAGCAGGGGTCTCCAACCTTTTCTTTAGTGAAAGCTGCTTCTGATAAGTAAAAATTGTTAGCTGCTGGAGGCTAAACATCTCACGCAGTTACCACCTCCACGCCCATCTTCATTGCTTTAGGCCTAATATCCGTAGAGACAGACACTATAGTTTGAGCAAAATATTTGACTAAGGGTACTATGGCAGGGCTGCCATGTGTGTCAGTTAGTGCGCCGTCATTGGGCATGTATGAACAAATGTGTACATATGGATGGTTATATTTATATGGGTGACTGAGAGCCTGTGTTGTACGTACTTGCTGCACATGACATACCTTTCACCATATTTTGCACTGTTATATGTAGGACACTTTCATACAGTTTTTTTTTTAAATGAGAGAAATTTAAAGTGCTAACAAATGTTCTTCAAAAATGCTTATAATATGGAAAAAAATCTGCACTTTAAATTTGTTTCATTTAAAAAAAAAATGGCTGTATTTTTCAGTTATACTTACAACACAATGTCTACTGGCCACTGGGAGTCAGGGCCCTGCTGTTTGTAAATGTGACCCTTCAAAATGGGGGAACATTTAAATGAAGAGTAACTTAATCATTAAGTTAACATTAATTTTCTCCCATTGAAAAGCATTCAGAAACATCATTTTGTTCACAGCTCCTATATTAAGTTATCAGGGACTTTTATCTAAGAACAAAATATCTCAGTGCGCCAGTGGTTCACCTCTGTGACGCAACCTGGGGCATGAATCAGACTGAGCAGTGCTCATCACACCGTCGATGGTATATTTACCAATAACATCAATTCATCGGTCGGGAAAGCTCTGCGTTTGGTGTGAACTGATTACAGAGGCATTTCGTTTAATCTTTGTGGTCCAGCTATGCAGTCCGTTTCCGACAAGACACTAATAGTAATAAAATATTGTGCAAGGAAGAAAGTTGATAAAAACAAACCCAACAATCTTCTATGTGAATCCAAGCCCTCAATTGATCATGATATGGAGCAAGCTGCTGCCAGGTATCAGGCCTGGGTTGATGCAGCGGTCTCTCAAGTAGGGCCTTTTAAATCAAAGACGAACTATCGGTCCGCACCATGGTGCTCCTATGAGCTCAGAGAATATAAAAGGAAATGTAGGCACCAAGTCCAACTTTGGAGGACGAGTTACAGCCTAGAGGAATACATACAATATAAAACTATAATAAAAGATTATAAAACTATGGTTCAGGTGACTAAAACTGCCTTCTTTACAGATAAAATCAGAGCAACTGAAAACTCAACTAAGGAATTATTTAAAACAGTCAATTCACTTTTATCCTTAGGTAATAAAAATGTAGCAACTCCCAAAACAGATACTACCCTACAGATACTACCCTAACTCGGGTATCTGGATATGATAAATTATTTGCAACTGCATTTGTGGTGAAATACCTTTGATGTGTCTTTGCAACTCGCAGTTAAGCAGGCGATGCTCCATTCACTCATCCGCCAAATTACACATTGCAATGAATGGCTGACACCATATTGCATGTTGGAAAACCTCAAAAGACATTATTTATGGCTGCAAAATTCACACTCTTGAGCTTATGCTACTTTATTTAACTGTGTACAAGGTTTAAGCTAAGCTCAAACCATAATCATTTGTAATCAAACATGCATCTGTACAGCTGAGCTGTGAGTGGCATGTGGCCAAGGATATGTATTCTTACCCCTTAATTGTACATTTGAGCACAGAACATTCCTTGAAATATTGTGATCAATTTAGGGAAATACCTCTGTGTGCTAAGAAAATGCATTAAGAATAACGGAACGTTAATTATCCTATTTAATACCTTCTCATTGCAGTTTTTTTTCTCCAAAAGAGAAGTGTGTTAACTATACCAGATGTGTGACACCATTAGAAATAAGAAAATAATGTATCTTTACCAGATAAGTTTATCAGTAAATTACGTTAAATTATTGGATATAAAATGTTGCATGTATCACTTATAGGAGAGAAATGAAAATGTTGGGTTTCGTGGACATAATTAAAACTTTTTTAAAGATGAAAGAAGCGCTATAATAGTTTTTTGTAAATGAACCCCAATATGTATCTCTACAAGAACCATCTCTCTTAAATCAAAACTGTGCTTGTTTTAGGGAGAAAGCTAAATAATCTAGCAGATCAGTATTTTTATTAGGAAGCTTCAAGTTAAAGAGTGAAAACACTTTTTTAGAGTTCCCTAAATTTGTGATAAAGTTATTTCAATAGGTAAATTTCATGACAATATTGAAATGGGAACGAAAATAACAGGAACACATATTTACACCACAGGACAAAAATATTGGAAACTAAGGGCCTGATTTGGATCTCGGACGGATTACTGTGTCACAACGGCGACGTATATCCTGTCACCCAAAATATAAATTCCTTTTTGTCCGATGGGATTTATATTTTGGCGGAAGGGATATCCGTCACCAGTGTGATGGAGTAAACTATCCGCCGAGACCTAAATCAGGCCCTAAATCTCAGAAATATAAAATATATTAAACCTCCATCAAAAATAATACATTCGGTAAAAGTGGTTCCTTTTGGGGTCAGCAGACTACCGTTTCTCTGAAAGCTTTTAGATAAAGGAATCTTTCATTTTTTTAAATGCAGCCCATGTTCCTTTCACATTCACAAAGGTCCCCTTGGGGACTCCTTCCCGTTTGCTACTGGATTACCGACTCCTAATAATGTTTTGCAACCTACGTTTGGTCGCAAAACTTAATGCATACCACAAGGATGTAATAAAGTTTCAGAAGGGTATCCCCCTTCCAAATTCTGAATCCTTAAATGGGCTTAGTATATCTCAAAAAGGGTTTTAGCATTGCAATCCATGGGATTTACCGAATCGGGCGTTCGTGAATGGTAAAACCCTATGTTTCTAAATTGTCTCCAAATTAAGTTTGCTAATACCATTTGTTGAGTTAGTAACCTGTACACCTACCTATTTAATATTAGTATTGCTTGAGATCAAATGAAACCATCTCACTTAACTCTGACACAATACTTATTTAAGGACAGCATTTCTGACATCAAGCTTTAATGTTTTGTTAAATATGTTTCTAAATGTTGTCACATACAGAAAAGTAGCTAAAGCTGTCTCTGGGCCTTCAACATAAGGTATGATGTAATCATAATTTTTAGATACATTTTCTGAGTATCAGGAACAATGTGTGTTTCTTGGTTTTCTCAAAACCACTATAATAAACATATTCAACCCTTTTAGATTGTATCTGTTTGTTCTGGCGTATGTTGCAGATAATAATCTAGATTTAGACCTAGGATCAATTCCACCCATGGTTTCTAAAAGCTGTTTATCATTGATCTCAATTACTATTATCAGAAATAAAACTGTAAATGACCTGATCTGAGAGATGGACCTTCAAGTATTATGCTCAGTCAATTTATGGAACAGAGTATGGAGTTAAAACCTAAATAGATTAGATACACAAACATGGCCTGACCACTGTATTTTACATCAATAGATTATTTATCAGCACATATTCTCTAATTACAATTAATTCATCTTCTAATTGATACTGGTCTTGTGCTGGGTCTGCTGGAACTATTTCCATATGACATTTAAAATCCCAAAAGATAAGGACTTATGGTTTCAGGGCTGGTCAAACCTTAATGAATTCTACACCTAAAAATGCCCTGTTGTGCAGCATGATTTAGACGTGGTATGTATTTCCTTTTGAATGTAAAATTGAACAAATATTTATTGTTGTTGCCACCCAAAACATTATCAGTAATTGGGAAAATAACAATAAGTGGTCCTATGATGCTTGTTGGAAAGAGAAGTGTTTAACCACAAAGTGGATCGAATTCAAGTTTATAACTTAATTGCTAGTGTAGAAAAAGATACGATTTTGAACCCTATGAGGCTGTTCTTTTCCAGAAAGTATTCATGTCTGTATCATAAGTCATAACTCAAGTAACACTGATGAAGTCAAAAAGCCTCCTTGAACATTCAAATCGAATTTGAATTACAATATAAAATGATCATTGCTCACAATATGATTATTGCTCACAATATTTCTCTTAGTATTTTCATTTTTGTACTGATTTGTGTAAAAAAATAATTTGTATTTGTTTTTCTATATGTTGGAAGCATTACATTAATGAAATCTCTGTATCCTACCTTCTTTCTTTTCTTTCCTTTCTTCATGAACATTTCCATTGTTTAACTTTTTAGGTTGCCTGATATGAAGAATTTTGCTCTACATAACTATGCTGTGTTACAGAATGCTATGTTACAGTATGTTGAGTTTTATGTACCACTTTTGTCTATTATATGTATGCCAGCTCATGTTTAGTTATGCTTTATTAATTAGATTATGTTTATTAAGTTTTATTATTCAATAAAATGTTTCAAACATAAAAAATGAGAAATGCTATGTGTTTACAACTGCACCATTTTATTGTACGGGTAATCTCAAACATGTTCCCAGGGGCCAAAAGGATCATGTTACTTGCCCAGTAAGCATCTGTTCTTGGCATGTAGAACTGTAGATTCACATGCTTTGCATACTCCTGCCATCTAGAGTTGGGTCCGGATGTTTGCAAGTTGTTTTTCTTTGACAAAGTATTTCCAGTCACGAGGTAGGGGACTCCTCCTTTCGGTGATAGTGCTCATGGGCAGCGACTCCATTGTTAGATTGTTTTGAGCAGAGGGTGAGAATGGAGTTAGTAAAGGTAGAATAGAGATGTCCATGCGTTTGTATGTAAGTAAGAAGAACTGCAACAGGTGTAGGTACCTGGGGAGGAGGGTGGGCGAATGTGAATCTACAGCTCTATATGCCAAGAACAGATGGTTACTGAGTAAGTACCATTATCCGTTCGAGGCATGTGAGCTGTAGTTCACATGCTTTGCATAGACTATACAGCAGTAACTCCCAAAGCGGTGGCTAACCTGTAGATGTCGCCGTTGTTTGAAAAAGTGTTATATTTACTGCCTTGCCTACATTAGCCTATTGCCTCGCTAACACATCTACACAGTAAGGTTTGGTGAATGTGTGCGGTGTAGACCATGTTGCTGCCTTACAAATTTCAGCTAAGAGAAAAATCCCCTAAGAAGGCCATAGTCGCCCCTATTTTGCAGGTGGAATGCGCCCAAGGCGGTATTGTCAAGGTTATTTTCGCTTTCACATAACATGTTTTGATACATTTGACAATCCATCGTGCAATGCCTGATTTAGATATAATATTGTCTGTGTGTGGTCGCAAAAAATCAACAAAGAACGTTTTGTCTTGCGAAAATCTTTTGTTCTTTCCACATAAAGAAGTAGAGTTCTTCTAACATCTAATGTGTGTAGAACTCGTTCTGCTACAGAAACATGTTGAGGAAAGAGCACGGGTAACTCGACTGATAGATTGATGTGAAAAGCAGAAACCACTTTAGGTAGAAATTTGGAATTGGTTCATAGAACCACTTTGTCTTTATGAAGTTGAAAGTAAGGTTCTTGTATAGTTAGCGCCTGGAGTTCACCAAATCTCCTTAAGGAAATGATTGTGAAAAGCAACCTTCCCGGAGAGAAATTGTAATGGACACATGTGCATTGGTTCAAAAGGTGGACCCATCAGCCTTGTAAGGACTATGTTCAAGTTCCACTTTGGTGCAGGTGGGACTCTTGGTGGTATTACTCTTTTTAATCCTTCCATAAAGGCTTTAATAACTTGTACTCTGAATAGAGATAAGTGTTGTCTGTTTTGTAATTATGCAGCTACTGCTGCTAAATGCAAGCAAATGGATGTGTAGGCTAGTCCAGATTGCTGTAAGTGTAAGAGGCAACAGATGATGTTTTGCACTGAGGCATCAAGGGGATTGATATTATTATTTGTACAATAGATAACAAATTGTTTCCATTTTGCTGCATAACATGCCCTAGTAGTAGGTCTCCTAGCCTCCTTTAGGATATTCATAAAGTTGGGTGGTAATTGTAAATAACAAAACTCTATGATCTCAGTAGCCAAATCGCTAGGTTGAGGTTGTTGGGATTTGAATGCCTGATTTCTCCATGGCTCTGAGTGAGGAGACTGGAGTTGAGATGCAGCTTTTGATGTGGAACTACTGAGAGCTCTAGCAGGGTGGTGAACCAAGGTTGACGTGCCCATGTGGAAATGGTCTTATACCCCCTGGTAGAAAGACCGACAAAAGGAGCCACGGTTAGAAGGAGACTGTAGAGCTCCGATAGATTTGGCTACCACTGTGTCTTTTTCATCTTCTCCAAGGACTTATCTACTTCGGGGTCAAAGAGATGCTCCTTGTCAAAAGGATATTTAAATTAGACTGCTGGACTTCAAGTTTGAACCCAGAAATCTTTAGCCAATCATGTCTTCTAAGTAACAAACTTGTGTTCAACCCCCAGCTGCCCTGTCTGCAGCATCTAAAGCACATCTTATTGAGGAATTGGATATGAGCTTTCCCTCCTGAATTAAATCTTGGGCCTTTGCTTTACATTCATCTGGGAGATGTTGCAGCAACTGCTCCATTTCAACCCAGTGTGCCATGTCAAACTGGCTAGCAGGGCCTGGGTGTTGGCAAAGCGCCAGTGGTTTGCTGCTTAAGCAGCTACTCTCTTACCAGAGGCGTCTAATAGTTTTGACTCCTTAACTGGAGGGGGTGCATCCCTGTGGTCTGTGAATTGGTCCTTTTACGGGCATTAGAGACTACCAAAGAGTCTAGTGGTAGCTGACCTTTAATAAAGACTGGATCTGAAGGAGCAGCCTTATAATTTTCACTTCTGGAGGTTAGAATGCGGGCCCGCATTGGATCTTTGAAAATGTTGTCCGCATGTCTCATCATGCCTCTAAGAATAGGCAGAGTGGGGCTAGCCCTATGTGTGGTAGTGAGGGTTAGGAAATCTTCCTCTAGAAATTCCTTGTGTAACAGCACCCCATGATATTCTGCAACTCTAGTGAGCAACGCTAGGTGTCCTACATTGTCATCAGGAGGAGAAGGCTTTGCAGGGTAAAGATCTTGGTGAATCTGTGCGATAGTCTCTCCAGGGATCTATCTGTAGAAGAGTGTCCCCCCCCCATTCTTATCATCGTCCTGGAGAGTTAGTGGGTGTGATTAACAAATGACGTAAAGGTGGAGAAGTTGGTGTTGAAGAATGTGGGAAGGGAGTAGGGTTAGTATCCACATTCTCCGTCTAGAAAGGAATAAAGTAAGGGTCTTTCTTGTGACTCAGGTTTACGTTTCTGAGGTTACTTAGTAAGAACACATCTTGTATCAGGATTTATGTATAGTTCATTTAGTTTTAGGTCCAATTTGGATGTTGGAACATCGAAATCTGGACCCTGCTGCTTCGGAGGCACAGTTTTGGGTTTCGGTGCCGAAGATTTTGGTGCTGGGGTGGAATCTCCTTTTCACGGCAAAGGTTTTGGTGCCGAAGGAGGCTTTGTCTTTGGCGTCAAGGATTTCAGCTCCGAAGCGGATTTCAGCTTCGAGCTTGAATGCTTCGGCTCGGTGCCAGTCTTTGGCTGACTCGATCCCGAGCCAGAAGGTTTAGCGATGTGTTTTGTGCCGAGCCGGAGGGTAGGGCATCGGAAACATGTTGTTGGTGCTGACCGTGGCCTGAAGGCGGGGTGGGACTGAAGCCTTTTGTTGTGGTTGACTTGGGTTTTGGGTTTAGGGGCTTTCGTTGCTCACGGTACGTTGACCTTGCGGCAAGTCTTCTTCCGCGTCTGAGTCCGATTCAGGGATTTTTTTTTGTGCAGAATTTTATATAGCTCGAACTTGACTCAAACCGAATCTGCCCCTTGTGCGTTGAATTCCTATTCAAAATATTTGCCAAAGATTTCCGGCATGTAGTCGACGTTTTGAGTTTGCATCTCGTGACGTCAAGCCCGACTATCATGGACCGTTTTCTTCGATCAGAACGATTTACACACGTCATAGTTCTCTTCGTTGTGCTCCAGAGACAAGCACAAGTTGCAAACTTCGTGCAGATCAGTGCACGTATACTTAGTGCTGCACCAAGGGCAGAATTTAAATGGGGTCCATTCCACCGACTGCGAAGTGGGCCGAAGAGGGTAGGCTGGACCGCCTTTCCAAGACCTCTGATCGAAGTAGATTTTTCTCTTCGACTGACACGATGCGTGGAGAAGTGGAATACGTGTTTGAAAACAGTACCGACGTGGGTAATGTGGATTGCGCATCGGGGGGAACCCGAAGCAACGGTTTTGAAGCAGAGTGCAGCAATAGACGTCCGAACCCGATGGCGAAAAAAAACATCTAACAATGGAGTCAATGCCCATCCGAACTATCACCGAAAGGAGGAATCACCTACCTCGTGACTGGAAAGACTTCTTCGAAGAACAACTTGCAAACATCCAGAACCAACACTAGATGGCAGGAGTATGCAAAGCATGTGATCCACAGCTCACATGCCTCAAACATATGGTCTGCTGGGTGACAGAGGGCCGCATTGGCATCAGCAGGGATACGGTCTGGCAGGGGATTCGGGGGGATGTAAGGTTGTAAATAGGGAAACAAAGCCTGTACATTGTGTGGACTGTGACTCATGGGGTTATTGAGGGCATATCAAACTGCCCTCTAAATGAATCCCCTAGTGTTTACAAGAGACATGGATTTGACAGTTCTGTGTTGTGCTCTATTTCAGTTGCTCTCCGTGTACTGGACCCTGAGCGAGCCTTCTCTGCCTGCTATTGCCACGTTTGGTCAATCAAGTTTACACAGGAGGTAACTAGATTATTTAATTGGGATGAAATACACTCTTAGGCCTCACAATCTGCTTATGCTTTTAATGACTTATCTGTAAACATTTGGAGTGCTTAGAAACAGGGTCATTTAAAGTAGCAAGTGCTTTTAGAAATCCTTGTGAAACTCCCCAACAAGGTGCGTAGTTCACTGAGTTGGGCAGCCACAATCCTCACTGTCATTTACTCCTGGCTTGACATCTTGGCCAAAATATTCTGGTTGTGAACTCTATTAAAAGTCTGGGCAGCCTCCATCATCTGCATTTCATTGATAAGAACAGTCCCGAGTCTCACCATCAAAGCCTCTGATACCCAAATTATGTACCAAACCAGATGAAGTCTATAAAACCAGGAGTCTTGTTTGTCATAATTCCCAGCCTCCCCTTGTGACCAATTGTGTTCTCAAGATCTTTGTATTCGGTTTTATCAGTAACAGGAATAACTGCATTCAAACTAAACACTATAATAAGTATGTGATAGTAAAACAGGACTGTAAGCCAACTATCCATTTTATGTTACACATAAGGGTAGGACACCTATTCTCAGAGCCCACTCACTGAAATATGAAGTAGTGAGAATCTTATTGACTGCGTAGCAAGGGAACTTGTGCTGTGGTGTTATTACTCCTACTTGACCACATTATTTGACCACAGTCACATCGAGTGGTTCCTATGTCTTTGTCCCTTTGATTGCCATTATGTGATAGAGGTGGACAAACCACTGACGGCTAGAGCCATATGCCTGGCTCTGGCTCAGCACAAGGATCTCTTCTATCGTTGAGCCCAAAACAAGCCGAGTGTGGCTTCTTCCTGCCACCCAGACTCACCCCTCATGCACCAAGAGGTAAAGACAAATAATTAACGTTTATGTCAAATGAGAGAGAGAAATAGATGCCGACTATCACAATGAGAAACAAGAAAACCTGGGATCAGTCCCGGCGTACCCACTTGAGCAAACAATGACTATCACAATGAGAAACAAGAAAACCATGGGATCCGTCCCGGCGTACCCACTTGAGCAAACAGTGACTATCACAATGAGAAACAAGAAAACCTGGGATCAGTCCCGGCGTACCCACTTGAGCAAACAATGACTATCACAACGAGAAACAAGAAAACCTGGGATCAGTCCCGGCTTACCCACTTGAGCAAACAATGACTATCACAATGAGAAACAAGAAAACCTGGGATCAGTCCCGGCTTACCCACTTGAGCAAACAATGACTATCACAACGAGAAACAAGAAAACCTGGGATCAGTCCCGGCTTACCCACTTCACCAAACAATGACTATCACAACGAGAAACAAGAAAACCTGGGATCAGTTCCGGCGTACCCACTTGAGCAAACAATGACTATCACAATGAGAAACAAGAAAACCTGGGATCAGTTCCGGCGTACCCACGTGAGCAAACAATGACTATCACAATGAGAAACAAGAAAACCTGGGATCAGTCCCGGCGTACCCACTTGAGCAAACAATGACTATCACAATGAGAAACAAGAAAGCCTGGGATCAGTCCTGGCGTACCCACTTGAGAAAACAATGGCTATCACAATGAGAAACAAGAAAACCTGGGATCAGTCCCGGCGTACCCACTTGAGCAAACAATGACTATCACAATGAGAAACAAGAAAACCTGGGATCAGTCCCGGCGTACCCACGTGAGCAAACAATGACTATCACAATGAGAAACAAGAAAACCTGGGATCAGTCCCGGCGTACCCACTTGAGCAAACAATGACTATCACAATGAGAAACAAGAAAACCTGGGATCAGTCCTGGCCTACCCACTTGAGCAAACAATGACTATCACAATGAGAAACAAGAAAACCTGGGATCAGTCCCGGCGTACCCACTTGAGCAAACAATGACTATCACAATGAGAAACAAGAAAACCTGGGATCAGTCCCGGCTTACCCACTTGAGCACATGAGGCGATTCTGACAAATTGTTTTATTTCTAAATTCCCCAAGGAGCCTGAGGGGTACTATATAAGCCAGGTCAGCCCCCCACTCACTGAAGTAAAACACAATAGAGACCTGGCCTCAATGCTAGAACAGATGCACGTGGACCTAATATCTGTCAATAGCTGCCACAATATCGTGTCCTGCTTGAGCAGTGAATCCTACGCTGTCTTTCTCTATAGGTCCCTGTTCTATGTATAAAAATGTTCCCAAACAGTGTAACCCAGAGCTTAGTGTAATAGATACAATCCTAATAATGAGGATTAAAAATAAAAAAAAATAAAAAAAAAATAAGAAAAAAAAAACCTAATAACGCAAGTGAGTGCCAATAAAGTGACAAACGTACAAAAATGTGAAGGGGTATAGGGTGCCTCAGCACACCCGTACCCTAAAGGAAACAGTAAAGACAAATGAATCATGGTGATGGTGAAGTGCACATATGTTAAGTGTGCAGTGAAACCAGTCGTGAGCTTACTGGTTATGTGTACTAAAGTGTTGCTCTAAGTACTAAAAAACTGACCCCATAAAGTAGATCCTAGCATTTAGGGACCACTTTATGTTTTAAAAAAGAGCTTCAACCAACACTAGCTTATCACCTTTCTTCTATGCTGTGGGTTTGCTCACATTAAAAGGACACTATGCTGCCTCTTTTCATCATAGAGAGCCAACATGTTTCATTGCTTATTGATTTGGAGGCAATTTCTTCAGGGCACGGGTCAGTACCACATAAACAAAAAGATTCTATCAAAAATCTGGGGTGCAAGTGTTAGGTTTTTGGGTTTTTTTATAACATTTTGAGAAGTGGTGGAATAAGGCTCTTCCTCAGGTTGGTGAGATGAAGGCACTATGTGCTTTTAAAATACCCCTCACACACTAAGAATCCCTTAGTGTCATGCTTCATCATGGGGGTCTTCCCGTCCCTCTACGGGGCGGGGCGTGCTGCGACCTACGAGCTACGCAGGAGCACTATTTTTGTGATTAAAGACTATGTGTTAGTGCATTGTGAATGGGATTTGTGAAGTGTAGGGAGCTTGTGATGTGAAATTAAAAATTAAAAATTCCCTGGCTAGTGGAAAAAATAATTTTATTCGCTTCCCTGGCTGGGAATGTTAAAAAGGGGTTGTGAGGTAAGGCTGTTGGCACCTCCCAGGTCGACAGGTTTCACAGACAGTCCCCTACTGTCTGCTCATCAGGACCTCTGATGGTCCCTACTATAAGGTACTCAGTTCTAATGTTTGCCTAGAGTCCTACAAATTGGTAGCAAAAACAAGCTATCAATTTGTGCTTCGGGGCATGAGTTGGCCTAGGGTGAAGCAGAATTTTTTTTTCAAAATACTGTCAAAAAAGACACATTGGTCTCTGTAAAGAAAGAGAGAAAAATAAAGAAAAAAATAAACACACAGTTGATGTATACGTTTTTTTGCACATAGTTCTCAGTTATTTGCCCGTTTTTTTCTTTTTCTTTTGGCATACAATCATGCATATATGTCCATGCTATATTAGCAATACCGTCTGAGTTGTGCCCAAGGTAATGTGCTCCATCTTGTTGAGCCTGTTCGTTTCATGTAAACACACATATAATCTTGACAAGAACACACACATGTAACTCTTACATAAAGACATACACCCATATGCAAATCTCCATGTAGAGCGTTCGTTTTTTTACAATCGGTTTACTCGTTGTACGAGTTTCGAATGCAAGCGTTAATAGATAGATAAATTCGGGATGGAAAAATATACATATCTACAAGACGTGCCCCATCATGTCTTTGTGATTTTTTCAAGTTAGGCACTTATTTTTGCAATCGGTTTACTCGTCATCTGAGTTGTGAATGCAAACTGAATTGTTACAAAATAGGGATGAGCGTAAGTATATTAGTATGTACATACTTTTCAAGTTCTGATTACGTGCCTCATGAGCCGACGAGCAAGGGTTCTCAGACGCGGTTAAATGACCGCCAGTGTCCGATGCTTCATTCCTGCCCCCGTGTCGCTCCGAAGTAACACCGGCTCGGCATTGCTGACATTCTTTTATGAATGCCGGTTGTCTGTTGTCATCGTTCTCTAACCGGGTGCAGAAGCTAGACTGCTAACCCAAAATGGCCGCCCGTTTCTGGAACAGTTCATGATACATACGAAAGCAGTATTTTTTCTATGTTTCTTTTTCGAAATTTCTGAATATAATTCTTTTTAAATTATTGGATTTTACATATAGATATATTTAAGATATATTGGGGTATATTTAGAAAATAGATAGTGATATGTTATTGGTTAAAGGAAGCAGCATATCTAGCTATTTGTCAATGTTATAGGGCTCTGATTTGTTTTCAGGGCTGGGCAGCATCGCTTTTGAGACTATCCCTACTAGGTCCTATCCTTTATGGTATAAGATGTTGGTTATGGTGGTTGCTAGATAGTAAGATTGGATACTAGATTGCCACCTTATTTTGAATTGGGGACAGCTTCTCAAGCAGCTAAATGTACATATTTACAGTCGGCCCCATGGAATGTCATCGTTCAAGCCGTTCTTATTGGATTTGATTCTGAAAACCCACCCTTGTTCTTTTTCTAGGAGTTGTTCCTCCCTTGCTACCAATTCAATTATTGTCCAACGCATTTCTTCTGCTTTGTGACCCATTTCTAAGAAGTGGTTTGTCAGTTATGTGCTGGATTTGTTACATTTAACAGTACTTTTGTGCTCGCCTATTCTTATCTTGATGGCTCGGCTGGTCATACCCACGTATTCCAAGTTGCATGGACATTTTATCAGATACACGGTGTTTGAGCTATTGCAGTTACTGAAGACCAATTTGCGTCACCACATTCAACACCAGCTCAAATCAGGTGACAAAGATCATCAACAAGAACTGGAAAAGTTTAAACAGTGGCAACCTCCAACTACCAAAACCTATCTTTTCCCATAAGAAAGCACAGAGTATTCGAGATCTGCTGGTCCACACTAGACCAAACATCACTGGCAATAACAACACGAGGAGTGCAAACTTTGTACAAGGCCACCATCCCTGTGGAAATTGTAAGGTTTGCTGCCTGACTAAGAAAAGCACCACGATCACCTTCAACAATGGAACCCAGTGGGAGCAGAGAAACTTCAGTAACTGCAATAGCTCAAACGCCGTGTATCTGAAAAAATGTCCATGCAACTTGGAATACGTGAGTATGACCAGCCGAGAAATAGCTTGATATGCTGCTTCCTTTAACCAATCACATATCACTATCTATTTTCTAAATATACCCCAATATATCTTAAATATATCTATATGTAAAATCCAATAATTTAAAAAGAATTATATTTAGAAATTTCGAAAAAAAAACATAGAAAAAATACTGCTTTCGTATGTATCATGAACTGTTCCAGAAACGGGCGGCCATTTTGGGTTAGCAGTCTAGCTTCTGCACCCGGTTAGAGAACGATGACAACAGACAACCGGCATTCATAAAAGAATGTCAGCAATGCCGAGCCGGTGTTACTTCGGAGCGACACAGGGGCAGGAATGAAGCATCGGACACTGGCAGTCATTTAACCGCGTCTGAGAACCCTCGCTCGTCGGCTCATGAGGCACGTAATCAGAACTTGAAAAGTATGTACATACTAATATACTTACGCTCATCCCTATTTTGTAACAATTCAGTTTGCATTCACAACTCAGATGACGAGTAAACCGATTGCAAAAATAAGTGCCTAACTTGAAAAAATCACAAAGACATGATGGGGCACGTCTTGTATATATGTATATTTTTCCATCCCGAATTTATCTATCTATTAACGCTTGCATTCGAAACTCGTACAACGAGTAAACCGATTGTAAAAAAACGAACGCTCTACATGGAGATTTGCATATGGGTGTCTGTCTTTATGTAAGAGTTACATGTGTGTGTTCTTGTCAAGATTATATGTGTGTTTACATGAAACGAACAGGCTCAACAAGATGGAGCACATTACCTTGGGCACAACTCAGACGGTATTGCTAATATAGCATGGACATATATGCATGATTGTATGCCAAAAGAAAAAGAAAAAAACGGGCAAATAACTGAGAACTATGTGCAAAAAAACGTATACATCAACTGTGTGTTTATTTTTTTCTTTATTTTTCTCTCTTTCTTTACAGAGACCAATGTGTCTTTTTTGACAGTATTTTGAAAAAAAAATTCTGCTTCACCCTGGGCCAACTCATGCCCGAAGTACAAATTGATAGCTTATTTTTGCTACCAATTTGTAGGACTCTAGGCAAACATTAGAACTGAGTACCTTATAGTAGGGACCATCAGAGGTCCTGATGAGCAGACAGTAGGGGACTGTCTGTGAAACCTGTCGACCTGGGAGGTGCCAACAGCCTTACCTCACAACCCCTTTTTAACATTCCCAGCCAGGGAAGCGAATAAAATTATTTTTTCCACTAGCCAGGGAATTTTTAATTTTTAATTTCACATCACAAGGTCCCTACACTTCACAAATCCCATTCACAATGCACTAACACATAGTCTTTAATCACAAAAATAGTGCTCTCGCGTAGCTCGTAGGTCGCAGCACGCCCCGCCCCGTAGAGGGACGGGAAGACCCCCATGATGAAGCATGACACTAAGGGATTCTTAGTGTGTGAGGGGTATTTTAAAAGCAAATAGTGCCTTCATCTCACCAACCTGAGGAAGAGCCTTATTCCACCACTTCTCAAAATTTTATAAAAAAAAACAAAAACCTAACACTTGCACCCCAGATTTTTGATAGAATCTTTTTGTTTATGTGGATCTACAAGGAGGGTGATTCTATCAATTCCTCTATACTTCCTCTATCGTTTTGGAGCACGGGTCAGTACCACCACTCTGCTTTCCTTTCACAAATGAATGTATTCCTAGGGAACAATTAAAAATACAGACAACACATAATTTAGCAACACAGAGGCAAATCTCCCGTGGAACAGTTACTTCACTGAGCCATTAGCCTTTCGACCGCACCCCCCCATAGTTACCGCTTAAGTGCTCAGTCTGAGCATACCGGTGACCTCCTTTTTAGGTCTCGCTACGCAGTGCGTAAGCAGTGCTTAGAGGGACCTCTTCGAATCAGACAGCACTTTACTTGAAACTCGTGCATGTTTGCACAGCTTCCTATGAGTGCTCGTGCATGCATGGTGATTCCCACGTGGGAGCCAGCAGCAGCTCCATCTGTTAGCAATTATCGGGCCTGCGCTGCTGGCTCCCGTAAAGGAAACGCTGTACAGGCACAACTTTAACTTTCGCGGCTACGAGGCCACGCTTGTCTTTCAGCGCTGCTCTTCTTTGTGCTTCATGTATGTATGAGCTGCGCAAAGGTTGAAGAAGCGCTTGGTGAGTGAGAGGGTGACCCTCTAGCGCTCGGCCGGACCCACCCCATCCCGCTCAGTGGGAGAGCTGACAGGACCCCTAGGTGCACCCTGGGTGACCGCGTCCTTCACCTCTCGTACCCGCCGTCCAGTCACACAAAGTTCAGCACTTTCCAGAGTCAGTCAACCCCGGGGCAGCAGCAGGGTCATTAGGTCCCTCCGGGGCAGAAACAAGTCCCGCCGCCGGGGCAGCCACGTGTCCCACCTGGGGACATTTTGGGAGATCAGTTCCCCCATGCCCCACTCTAGCCGCAGCCGGGCCGACTCTGCCTGTTTTCGTTTCAGGGGGCCATGGAAGGTCAGAAGAGGAGAGCCGGCGGGGACGGCAGTCTAGATCCATTACTGATGATCGATAATTATAAGGCGGCGGTGCAGGTCATCCCGCCGTGACCACAGGAGCACCGATATCAAAATTTCAGTTTTTATCATGCATAATTAATGAATACACCACAATAAAACATGGAACACCAGGGATTCATTGAAACCTGCGTACACACTGCAAGCAAAATGTTGGAGGGCTGGAGGGGACGACTGAGCCATTCATCCTTCAGAAGCGGATGGCATGTGTTCGACGGCTGAAGTGACTGGCCTCTTTTGTGGAGACGGAGAAGTGTGTGTGTTTTTACACTTTAAACAGCGCTTATTGACGGATGTAGGTAATTAAGTGCCCTTTACTGGGGGTTGAGAGCAAACAACAAACATCGCTGGGGTGCAATTAATGCCCTGTCCTGGGTCGCCTCACTGTGTGTCCCATGGACTCGCTGAGCTGCTTTTATTGCCCACTTCCTCTCGACGGCTCCTCAGGCCTGGAGCGACCCTATGGCAGCGCTGGCGAGAGCTACGGGGGCGGGGGCTCCATGTCCTTCAGGGGGCCCTGGATGCTGAGCACCGACAGCCTGCAACCAGCAGTGAACTGACGAGTTCCGCATGCGATATACATGTGTGGTATGTACACGTGCGTGCACGTGCATCAAGGGAGGATTGTACATACCATGAAGAAGTATGGATGCCGTGGGCTGGCGTGATCACACGACAATCGGCCCTCGAGCCAATGAGGGCTGGAGTTGTGATTGGCATCAGAACCCGAGAATACATTACTGGGCCACAATACACAGTGTATGTATTGTTTATTTCACAGCTGGGCCCGTGAAAGTCCTCCAGCCTACCCTATATACTGTCAACACTGCCTCTAGGACAAGCTTCCCTAGCTCCCTCCAGTATGGATGCGCCCCCCCTCTGCCTGAAGCTTGAAGCGGTAAAAAGTGGTGAGGATTTTTGGAAATGGTCAGTGGCTTCGCCCAAGAGAGGGGTGGAGTGGTACTTAACGCCATAAGGGTGCCCTGCCGCAGGGTTTGCATTTTGGGAGGGGGCGGGAGTATCCTTCAGCGTCGTTTCACTGTAGCGCTTTAAATCACGGTGCGGGTCCTAAGCGCTTTGGGCTGTAGCGGCCATTGTGCGCCTGGTGAAGGGCTGAAAGATGCCCGGCTCTCTGTGCTCCCAGCACTCAGATGGCAGAGGTGGGGGGAGGTGCTCTCCAGTGGAGTCAAAAGATAACTGTACCCCCACATGGTTCCCTTTGATGCATGTGTGTCCCCCAGCGGGGGCTCAGGGGGCGGACAAGTAACACTTCAGAAGGCAGATAATGCTCGTCCCTATCACCCCTCCAGACCTCAAGCCTCCCGGTTCAATCATTAGTCCTATTAAAAGGGGGCACCCCAGGAGGGACGGGCTGCCCCTCTCTCCTTGTGAAGGAAAACAAAGGGGCAGAACAATGGGTCCATCCGAGGCACATGTCAAAAATAAACCCCCTCCCCCATTCACTTCACTAGAAAGGTCTAGCCTTCGTGCTTTTTTTTTTTTAGGTCTCGACTATAATATCCCGCAGGGATTAATAGGCGAGTATATAGTAGGTGAAACAAACTCTTGACCAAGAGCGGATTACGTGCAGTTCATGTGAACCAGTCGTGTGAGACGCGCGTGTACGTCAAGCCTATCAGCCTCGCACCAAACACCATCTGGCTCGTATCCGACTTCAGAGGAATCCGCTCTCAAGCCTCTCCCGCCCCCCGCCCCATCAGCCTCGCACCAAACACCATCTGGCTCGTATCCGACTTCAGAGGAATCCGCTCTCAAGCCTCTCCCGCCCCCCGCCATCAGACTTCAAAGAAAAGCACTCCAGCTCCCCCGCCCCCTCCCCCAGCAATGCAGACAATGTTTACATTTAACTTGTTGCCTTCCCTCCGCTGTCATACTCCTAGCTGTCCTGCAAATGGCATGCTGTATTTCTAACACACACAGTTTAGTAACCAAAGCACTGCCAAGTAAAAACAAGTAAAAACAATTCTGCTTCTCACAGGACTTACAAAGATTCAATTGCTCAGCGCCCAAGCACGTAGTTTAGCGATATTGCAATAGCGTGCTGAAGCCTCCATGGCTGTTTGCGTAACATTAACTTAACTGAATCACAAAACTTGAGCAATTAAACTATTTACTTACAGAGATCAAATTTGTTTTTTGCTGGCAGTTTTATTTAGCGTGAACTCGACCTGAAGGTATCAGCTCGCTGTACATTGAGCACCTGTTGCATTACAGACGGACATATTCATTTGTTTAGGCACGGGTAGATTAAGTGGTTTGCGCAAAATCACATGATGTTGAACGTCACTGCCCAGACTCGAACTGAAGCATTCATTGTGTATAAGGCCTGTTCTTTAAGTAAAGTAGTGCTTGCCTCACTGACTTTGACATGACAGTCATGCTCCATTCCTTCTTGTATCCCTTTATCCACACACTCTGGTTTTGTAAAATAAATTGCCCTGTCCAATTCCTCATTCTCCCTGGATGAAGGATTCTTTCTTGTTTGTATTTTTTTTTTACCTGAGTTTTGGTGCTTATTCACCATGTGAGCACAACCACGCACATTTCGTGCGCGCGCGCCGCGCTCCGCCTCTGCTGCCACTTCAGCTCACCAGTAAGTATGGGCCAAAAATCCGCAACGCCCGCGAAATTTGTGGATTTTCGGCAATTTCACGATCCGCAAATCTCGCGAAATTGCCAAAAATTCGCAAATTCGCGAGCGGCTGATTTTTTTTGGGGGGGGTGAGGGGGAATGGCCAGCTCACTGAAGGGACCCCTGCGCCCTTTGGCGTGATGGCAGTAACACACACATGGTCACTGGAGACAACTGTTCTGGCACTTTACGCCGTTGTAGTGTAGGAAAAGCACTATACATTTAGGTGAGTTGAGGTATCGCACAAAACGATGGCGTCTTCTTGGATAAATATGAAGGGCAGAGTTCACTGTGGCATGATGCTACAGTAAAAATTAAACCTCAACAGGAAGCGCTTACAGATAAATAAAGCTGGTGCCAGAGTTGCTAGTTGCAACTATTCTCTGACCCTGTCCTGACCCTAAACAGGTCAGGCAGGGTCAGAGAATAATTACAGATGGCGCGGCAAGCTGCAAAAGTTTAAGTTGCTTACTTGCAACTATTCTCTGACCCTGTCCTGACCATAAACAGGTCAGGCAGGGTCAGAGAATAGTTAAAAGTAAGCAGGTGCCTGAGTTGAAGCTCAAATTCAGTAACACATTCATCAGCCCAAAAACAATTGTGAGCTTTGTCGAGGCTGGGCAGGTGTGCTTTCTCCCCATACCTACCAACGAAAATTAGCTGTAATGCTGGATAGAGGCCTCTGCAGCCTTGACTTACACGAGTGCAATCCCATGCTGTTCCTGTGACCAGGAGCTTCTTTCTCCTCATCTGCTTCTCTTATCGGTCTCTGACCTTTTTTACACACAAGAGGCATGTGAAGTGAACTCGCATACAAGTATGCGAGTTCACATGCCTCAAGCCAAGAACATCAAAGCGACCAGCCGCTTTAAATCCATTTGCCACCATCCACTTCACTCGCTCCGCAGGTCATAAACAGGACCATCTGCTCGTGAATCGGGATGCTGGCATGGTTGCCCAGCCCCCCTCCCAGCACTGCCTTTCCTCTGCCGGCTACTTTTCACCCTTTTCTTTTAGTGCTGACCTGCTGGCAAAGGCTAATCCGGGTTAAAGGTTCGTGATTTAGACGCTGTGAAATTATGTTTAATCAGCTTTATTTACACGTTTTTCTCTGCCCCCTTCCCCTCTCTGTTCCTGCTCGCTCTCTAGCCTCTATTTCTCTCCCTCTCTCCTACTTCCTTGGGCCCTGTTTCCCCACCATCTTTCTCGATTGGCCCCTCCTCCCTTCGGTTCCTTTCATTTTTTTTCTACCTCCCTTTGTCCCTCTCATCCTCTCTCATCCTCATTTTTCTCTAAACGTCAGCGCACAGCATCCCTCAATGCCACAGCATCCCTCAACGCCACAGCATCACTCAATGCCACAGCATCACTCAATGCCACAGCATTACTCAATGCCACAGCATCACTCAATGCCACAGCATCACTCAATGCCACAGCATCACTCAGCGCCACAGAATCACTCAGCACCACTGAATGCCACAGCACCCCTCAATGCCACAGCACCACTCAATGCCACAGCACCACTCAATACCACAGCACCACTCAACGCCACAGCACCACTCAACGCCACAGCACCACTCAGCGCACAGCATCCCTCAACGCCACAGCATCCCTCAACGCCACAGCATCACTCAATGCCACAGCATTACTCAATGCCACAGCATCACTCAATGCCACAGCATCACTCAGCACCACAGCATCACTCAGCACCACAGCATCACTCAGCACCACTCAACGCCACAGCACCACTGAACGCCACAGCATCACTCAGCACCACTGAATGCCACAGCATTACTCAGCACCACTCAACGCCACAGCATCACTCAGCACCACTGAAGGCCATAGCATAACTCAGCACCACGGAACGCCACATCATCACTCTGTGCAACCATTTAACAACAAATGGTTCTAATATGTTCTCTCAATGTTTCAAGCTTTATTACAAATGTCACAAAAAGATGGTAATATTTCACTTCTGTTCTTGGATTTTCATCACAATAAAATACACTGAACATAATCTTCCCAAAAGTTATTTACAAAAGTTTAAGCTATTGCCATTATAAATTACAATAACTTTTATTTAAGTATTAATTAAAAAAAAAAGTAAAAGCCATTGTTATTTGTAATATTAATACATCTAAGTCATGTAAATACAAAACATGTTGCATTACAAATGCTATAGGTGTCACGTTTGCGAAAGTTAAAACTATTGGCATTGTAAATGACAAAGCTATTAATTTCGCTATTTTCAAAACCAACACATAAATTAAAAAGATTGTCATTTACAATACCAATAACTCAAACTTTCCTAATGCGAGACCTATTGCATTGCAAATGCTTGTTTTAAATATAAATTGTGATAGAAAAATATTTTTAAACCGATGTGTTATATCTATTTTGTGGCGCAATCCATAATGGCCTTGTTTAAGCAAAGGGATTTTTTGGGTAAGCAGTATTTGATGCTGTCTTTGGAAATCAATGTGCAGTTGTTGTTTATTGCCACCATTGTAAGACTGATGTTTTAGGGGAACACTGGGCTATGGATATAGTGTGCGATCAGTGTACATTGAGGATGTTCCATATGCATAGAGTGCATTGATTGAGGCCACAACAGCTGAAAAAGCTTGGGATGAATTACTCAGTCCATCTAAGTTGTTCAAACGTAAGAGCGGGCGTGCGGGTGTTTCGTGCTAAGGCGGGTACTGTGTGTGATTGTTTGCAGGCTTCTGAAATGAAATGAAAATGAAATGAAATAAGTCTTGTAACGCGCTACTAAGCCCGAAGGCATCAAGGCGCCTACCAAACAAAATCAAAATTAACCAGCTAACAATACTACGGATAGGCATTTGAAAAAAGCCATGTTTTCAAAGCTTTCCGAAACTCCAGGACCGACAGTTGGGATTTGATTTCAAGGGGAAGGCTGTTCCACAGCTTAGGTGCTACAGTTGAGAACGCCCTACCACCCCATTTACTTCTTCGGACACGGGGCACCTCCAACAAGCTCTTAGTTGATGAACGGAGGTCTCTACCCGGTGCATAAGGAAACAACAAATTCCTTATACCACCCGCCCCCTTACCAGCAAGTGCCCCATATGTCAAGCACAAAGTCTTGAAGGCAATCCTGGATTCGATGGGGAGCCAGTACAAGCTTTTCCTCACGGCAGTGGCGGAGGAGCGTCTGGGAGCATCCAGTACAAATTTGGCCGCAGCATTTTGGGCAGTCTGAAGGCGCTGCACCAGCCCTTTATTAACGCCAACATACAGAGCGTTGCAATAATTGAGTCGCGAAGCGACAAGTGCAACAACAACCTGCTTGCGAGCCCGAGGAGATAGGTAGTGTTTCATTTTCCGCAGAATCTTAATGATGCCCCAGCAGGTAGCAACAGTCCTGTTTACCTGCTGTGTCATTGAAAAAGCTGGGTCAATCATCACTCCCAGGTTGGAGAAGTGTGGCTCAAGTGGTTTGAGCGGCAGACCCTGATGCAGAGGTCTGGCCCGGACCAGGGTTCAATTCCCCGCCTCGGCGGGTCTTGGGCTCAAATTTCCCTGGACCTGACAATTCTCGCCTCGGTGCCTATTCCAATTATGGAGTCCCACTCTGTAACTCTGGGCAATAGCTTGCTTAATCTCCACAACGACCCCTCGCAGCGGGATGCCTGGCTTTCACCTTGGGGAGGCCCAGTAATGGGTTATCTTGCAGGGGAATACCAGGACGGGTTCCCTAAGCAAGCGCTGGGACGCTTTCGGGCAGCCATGCGCTCTACAAGTCAAATTTCATTTCATTTAATTTCATTTCATTTCAGGTTCCTCGCAGAGTCTGTTGGTGTGGGACAGACTCCAAGCGAGGGAGGCCACCATTCGGCTGTCCAGATGTTAGAGTTTCCACCAAAGACCAGAATCTCGGCCTTCTCCCCATTCAGTTTTAGTGAATTGTGAATCATCCACTTAGAAACGGCATCCATGCAACTTCTAAAATTATGAATGGGGGCATTCCCAGAATGAGAGAGGGACACCAGGATCTGAGTATCATCAGCGTAGGAGACTACCTCCATCCCAAACGATCTCACAAGCCTGGCAAGTGGGGCCACATAGATGTTGAACAGGGTCGGACTTAATGGCGACCCTTGTGGGACCCCACATTGCACAGGAGTGGGTGGAGATAGAAATGTTCCCAGCTTGACCCTCTGCTTCCTCTGATCCAAAAAAGAGGCCAATAAACTCAAGGCCGCGCCATCTACCCCCATCTCCCTCAGACGAGATGTAAGAACCGAGGGAGATAGGGTATCGAAGGCGGCTGTCAGATCTAATAGGATCAGAAGGGCAGTGTGTCCCTGATTGACCTCAGTGCGGATGTTGTTAAGCACTATCGTAAGGGCCGATTCCGTGCTGTGGCCTCTCCTAAAACCATGTTGGGATTGATCTAAGAGACCCGAGGAGTCCAAAAACGCTGCCAAATTCTGGTTAAGATGGATCTCCAGCATCTTTGCTGGTGCAGGAAGCAACGAGATGGGGCGGTCTTCAGCGGTTTGTAGAAAATGAATCTCTGGGTGTTTTGTGTCCGTTCAAAATGCCCTTTGTATAATGTGCTACAGGTGGTTTGATTGAAGTTTTTCTGAAGTTTCCACTTGCTATGCTATGCAGCTGTATGCCACACCTGGCCTGGTGAAGCCCCCTCCCCCCGAGTGCTTCCAATGGCTCTGCAGGGCAAGGTGTGGCCACAGCTTCTAGCTGGGTTACACCATTTTAGATGCTGACTTGTGATACTAGGGAACTAAAAGGGCTAAAAGAAAATCCAAAGTACAGCCCTCTGCATTGAAAAGCTGCACTGATAAATGGACCTTACGCCGGGCAGGGCAGGTAGGCACTGAATCCCAAATTAAAGGTCACTCAGGAAGGCTACTGTCATCTTAGCTGAGCTAGACTTACAACTCCAAGGTTCTTAACTAATGCGAAGGCGGTTGGTGGCAGTCAATTTCCTTGAGGCAATACGATAACAAGCATTGAAAATGCAACAGGTTTCGCCTTTTATTAAGTTAAAGCCATTTGCTTTTCTAATGGTATTGTATAGCAAAGCAAGTAGCTTTAAGTTAATTAAAGGCGGGACCTATTGCATTTTTAATGCTTGTTTGGTAGGCTGTAGGTTCCTAGATCCGTCCCCAAAGCTGTTCCGCGGTGCCAGGCAGTAGCAGAGGCCTCGATGGGCAGAGCACATAGCTCCTGGGCTTGGCATTATCCCGGCTCCTTCACGCCTCCCCCTTATCAGTTGACACAAGTATTTAAGACCTGGTAATGAAGGGCTTCTCTCTCCCGAAGAAAGGTTTAAAAAGCCAAACTGCGCAGCAATTACATAGGGCTCGCTGAGAGGAGTGATGGGGCTACCTCTTAATTGTGGCCTTTGGAAACCCACTTTCTCCAACCCCTCAGAGCAGATAATCAGGTAGAGTCAGCCCTGAGAGAGTCAGGTATGAGGAGGGCGGTTCACCACTCGACAGCGTCACCCAGGCGCCGGAGAGCAGGTTCTCTAGGCACTAGTAGGCGCTGCTGCACACCCCGTGTTTTGGTGAGTAAAGCAGCAAGCAGTGTCCGTGGCCAGCAGTTTTAGTGTTTGTGTAGTGTAAACATTCATCTCGAGATTCGATTATTACGCTAACAAGCAGAAGCTTCACCATTTCATTCTGCTCTCCCGCACAGAACAGCAGCCGGTCAGGCAACAGTAGCACAAGCTTCACACACACACACACACACACTGGCAGGCACCTCTGGCAGAAGCAGTTCTGCACATACATGTGCTTTCACAAACATACAGAAACACACACACACATCAGTATCAGAAAAAGCTTCACTCGCTCTCTCATTAACTCACTTACATATGACATGTACAGTCAGGCAACAACAGCACAAGCTTTACACACACATAGCAGGTACAGTACAGCAGCTCATGCTTCATACACACTACATGTACACACAATCACAATTACATATACACATTATAAAAGGTACAGTTGTGCACGCAAGTCGGTCAGTTTAAGGAGGCAGTTGCTACAACTTTTTTTAATTTGTGACCCCATGTCTAATTGTATGTAAAATAATTTTGTATTAAAGTGCACCCTTTTTAAACATTTTCACAGAGGGGACAACCCCCCAAACCCCTTTTGTTGATCAGGCTTGCTTGCTTTGCTTGGTTCCGATGTAACACTCAGCCCCAACTTCTACGCCTTACTACTTTCAAAAGTCACAAGCTGCCACAACAATGCACCCCATTATGTTTAGGAATATGTGGTTCGTACGGCCATCAGTGGCATAACTAATTTAAAACCTGATACTTTAGAAATCTCTTCCAATGTTACGCATCCACACACAGCCCATGGATAGAAATCCAAGGGCCTTCAAAAAAGAATGACATTAATAAGAACGTATTTTGGTGCAATTGTAAAGCTAGAAAATGTTAGATAGATGCTGTTAGGATAACATAAGGTACAAATAGACAACCAGAATGCGAGCAATGCGCTTGGCTGACATTACAATGGCCAGGCCGGAAGCTGATTCTGATCCTTTGGATCACGCACATGCACGTTCTTTCCTGGCGTGTAGGGACCAGAAAGAGCAAAGTCCTATGAACACTTTAGAAAGCTTAACCCTTTCGATGCTGATGACGAGCTCAGCTCGTCATCACTCACGGGTGTCGTGTGCTGATGACGAGCTGATCTCGTCATGGTGCCACTAAAATGGCATTTTCCAGCACAGGGGGGGAAAACGCCCAGCAGCCATGTGGTTAAGACAATCCTCAAGGTGACTGTCTAGATGACTCCCCCCTGCACCCCACTCAAGAAGTGCTGAGGATACAGGTCTGTCCCCTTCAGCTTTGACACATGACATATGCCTCATTGTCACTGACCTGGTGTTTAAAACACCATGGTATTTTCCTCTATTCACTTTCCTATGTACCACGCTGTGGATTTGAAAAACTGCGAATACATGAGTTAAATAAATAAATAAGCTGCGCAGTTTAGTTGCAAAACTGACCGATATGCTCATATATTCATTGAAATACAGACATGTTCATTGAAATACATATAATTCATTGAAATACAGATATATTAATTGAAATACGGACTATCACTTCCAGTTGTCACCTTTCTGTAAATACTCTTCAGTCCTTTACATCAGTGTTTGGAAGATGCTCATCTGAAGAGAAGCTATAAATACTTTTATACAGCAGCAGCCAAGTGTGAGGCCTGCACTTGAACTGTCTGACCCTTAAAAACATTCACGTCTGTGACATCTGAAATCCCAGGTCTTTACAGGTATAAATGCTTGTTTGTGTGGAATGAATTCACCGCTGTACCTGGAGGTGGCGGTTCCGTCAGCAGCCACCAGAGGGCGCTCCTCACCTGCTGATGAAACCCACTGAACTGCACATTGGATGAGAGGGAGAAGGGTTTCCTCTTCCGGGTCAGTGGCGGCAGAGACAGCACCAGCAGCAGATGCTGACATCACTTCCGGCCTCTACTGGTGTTCAGCCTGCTGCAGAGGAGGAAGGAGCCCTGTCTGGTGGGCAGTTACCGCCATCTACAGACCCTCACAGACCCCTCCCTCAGACCCCAGATCTGCCCCTCCCCCCAGACCCCAGATCTGTCCCTCCCTCCCAGACCCCAGATCTTCCCGCAACCCCCCCCCCCCCCCGGCATTCCAGAAGGAGGAGAGAGCCTGGACATGTCTGCACGGGTCTCTGCTCAGGTAGGAGATTGTCAGCACCTCATGCTTTGTTTGTAGAAATAGACTGAATAATCCTGGAGGGAATCTCTGCAGCTGGGCTCTTCTATCCGGGGCCCCTGGGGCTGAGCTGGGCTCTTCTATCTGGGGCCCCTGGGGCTGAGCTGGGCTCTTCTATCCGGGGGCCCCTGGGACTGAGCTGGGCTCTTCTATCTGGGGGCCCCTGGGCTGAGCTGGGCTCTTCTATCTGGGGGCCTGTGAGGCTGAGCTTGGCTCTTATATCCTGGGCCCCTGGGCTGAGCTGGGCTCTTCTATCCGGGGGCCCTGGGGCTGAGCTGGGCTCTTCTATCCGGGGGCCCTGAGGCTGAGCTGGGTTCTTCTATCCGGGGGCCCCAGGGGCTGAGCTGAGCTCTTCTATCCGGGGCCCCTGGGCTGAGCTGGGCTCTTCTATCCGGGGCCTCTGGGCTGAGCTGGGCTCTTCTATCCAGGGCCCCTGGGGCTGAGCTGGGCTCTTCTATCCAGGGGCCCCTGGGGAGCTGAGCTGGGCTCTTCTATCCGGGGGCCCCTGGGCTGAGCTCTTTTAAAACCACATCTCCCCTGTGCTTTACTGCACTTTTATAAGTGTGCCTTAGTACTCTAATGAGGTTAGGATCTCTAGGGGAAGCTGATAGGGCAGCTCTGAGTTCTCTGTTAGCCCTGGAGCAAATGGTATCAAACCACCTAGGGTTGGGTATAGGTGTAGCTGCGGGTCTGGAGATTAGTTCTTCAATACCTGCGCATAGTAAGATAAAAGCAGAGACTGCCTCTGGGTTAGGGTTAGCCAGTGTTAGGCAAGTCTCACAGAGCGATGGATAGTTTTATACCATCTTTTGGAACACCTTCGTGCAGTCCAATGCTTTCCATTTAACTCTTAGGTTATCAGTGGAAATGTCTAAATTGCCAGCCCCTGCCTCCTTTCTAGTTTTGGGTCTCGGGGCTGCCCAGAAAGAGACTAAGATGGGATTGCGATCCCCAAAACTCGATGCCCTAACCTCTGCCAAAACCAGATGATCTTCTAATTGTGCAGATATAAAAACATAGTCTATAGTTGAGGCTCGACCAAAACCTCTATAAGACAGTGTTGAACCTTCCCCAATATTTACAGAAACAATATCCATAACATTTAAAAG
The DNA here is from genome assembly GCF_964263255.1 of Lissotriton vulgaris. Classification (NCBI taxonomy): domain Eukaryota; kingdom Metazoa; phylum Chordata; class Amphibia; order Caudata; family Salamandridae; genus Lissotriton; species Lissotriton vulgaris. The sequence continues at coordinate 124,552,990 of NC_141685.1, read as the reverse complement.
GCTGTTATTTGATAGGTGGTTTATTAATTTGTGTCCTCTCTTACATGGATTAACTGAGATATGATGGGTGGGACTCGCAGTATTTCCCCCTACTATCTTCGCATTAAAGTCACCTCCCAAACATATCCCTACCGATTTATGCTTTCCCAGTAGATTATCCATGTCCGAAATAAAGTTAAAAAGAGTAACAAAATTAACGTTAGGTGTGATTAAGAAGTCTACTATAAAAATTAATAAAACTAATAGAAACCTCCATGTATTAATCAGTACTTGAAAGTTAGCGTTTCTAATGGGAATTAATTTCGGTCTGCCACCTGATGCGATACTGACCCATATTGATAAACCACAAGAGGGTCTACCGTGTTTGGGGCAAGGGGGTATAATATTATAGAACTCATATCCTTCTAGGTATAATTCTTTAGTTGCCCAGGTCTCCTGGAACATAAGGATATAAAATGTATTTACCATATTAACCCATTCTTCAATAAACGCAGCAATTTAGGCTGCGGGTGTGTGCTTGTCTCGCTGAACTTTATTTTAAAAGCTGATCTAATAGCTGTGTTGCAATTTTAACTTGACTGTACAATTTATTCGGTGTTGTATGCTTAAGGGTGCTAGAGCTCACTTACCTGTTCCTAACGCTCTTGGCCCCGTTCCGCCCCGGCATTGTGCCGTTTGTGCGGAGGGTCGTCTAGTTGAGCTCCATTTTCTGCCCCTAAGACCACTTCCGCCCTGCCCCTCCACCTCGCAGGTTAGCGGTCTAGTGGCTGCAGAAATTTTTCTATTTTAGGCACAGTAGTTGCACCTTTCCTCAGATAAACGCGGCGATTTAGGCTGCGGGTGTGTGCTTGTCTTGCTGAACTTTATTTTAAAAGCTGATCTTATAGCTGTATTGCAATTTTAACTTGACTGTACAATTTATTCGGTGTTGTATGCTTAAGGGTACTAGAGCTCACTTACCTAACGCTCTTGGCCCCATTCCACCCCGGCATTGTGCCGTTTGTGAGGAGGGTCGTCTAGTTTTTTTTTTTTGTGTAAGACCTTTATTAACACAAAGCAAAGTACACAGCATGAGCCTACAACCCTGGGGCCGGCTCGCCACGTTATTATGATCATCCAACAAATAACAAATGCGCTATGAAGAAGAGCGTACAATCTTTAGGTAGAGCCACCCTACACACCTTCCGTAGGACTCTGACCTGACAGATGATGTGAGTCTTACATTTTATCATTTTATAGAGAGAAAAATGCAACATACCCCAACTTAAGACCTTACAGTGCTATCACTCACAACCTAGACATCAAATTCGACAATAGTTCCGGTTCCCCATAAGGGTCAGCCGCCATCAGCTATGTATTCGTGCACCAAACATTACACATGTCAGAATGAGACAGAAGATGAGCTAGTCTTCCTTACTGTCCTGCAGTGAGTTAAGGTGGTCTGTTAAGAAACACCATATGTCCTTTGGCCTGGATTTCGCTGGCAGTTGCTCCTCATCGGTTTGCAGTTTGTCCCGGCAGGTGGACATATCATGAAGCAACGTTTTCTTCGTCGGCACCTTACGGCTGTGCCAACATTGCGCCACCTGCCTTTTCGCTAACAGTAAAGCAATTGCACAGAACTTGCGTTTTAACGCCCTGAATTGGGGCACTATACCCAGTAAACAGATCTTAGGCGTGCACCGCACCTCTTCCTCCAACATGACAGCTAGTGTGGCAGTGACCTCCCCCCAATACCCCGCCACCTTCGCGCAATCCCAGGCCAGATGTACAAAGTCTGCACCCTCCCTGTTACACCTCTTGCACCTGTCTTCCTCCTGTAAGCCAAACTTAAGCAGTTTTGTTGGCGTGTAGTAGGTTTGGTGAATAAATTTAAAATGTATAATTCTCAAGTTGCCGTTTGGCGTCAGTATCTGTGTTAACGCGCAGGTGCTATGCCATTCCTCATCCGTTAACGGAGTGTCTAGTAGTGCATCCCACCGCCCCTTAGCCTTAAGTGTGAGTCCCGATATTTCGGATTGTGCAGCTGTATATAGTCTGGACACCAGATGGGAGAGGTCACTAGTAGTAATCAGTAGTTGCAGAGGTGCAAGGCATTCCGGTTCTGTGGGGAATGTCGGGTAATGTTCCCTCAACGCTCTGGTCAACCTATAGTACGTGAAGCGAAACATGGGAGTCTGGTTTTGGATATAAGTCAATTGGTCGAGGCCTATGAACGTGCCTGCTTTAAACACATCACCCAGCTTGTCAATACCAGCTCTACTCAGCAAGGACATTCCAACCTTTTCACTAGTGACGGACAACGCCTGATGATGTTGTAGTGGCATGTCCGGTGCATACAGCGGGGTTTTGTGAGCCAACTGTCCAAGTCTGTGCCATGCTTTGACCATGGTGTCTACAGTGTTTATGTCCTTTGCATGTAGTGGTGGCCTTGTGTGTGATATGATCGCAGATAGGGGGACAGGATGAGCATCACCCTCTTCTATGGCCGCGTGTGTGAGATAGGGGACCTTATGGTACCAATATGCCGCATATTGCGCCTGGGCACAGAGGTAGTAGAGGAGAAAATCACACACAAGGCCACCGTCACTGAAGCCGCCCTGCGCAAATGGGAGTGTTAGTGTCTGCAAATCAATACGAGCTTGTTTGCCTGCCCATATCAAAGTCCGCACCAGGGATTTAATGCGGCGGAAGACTTCTCGTGTCGGCGTGATCGGTATGTTATTAAACAGGTATAACAATTTGGGTAACACGTTCATTTTAACGATTGCGATTCTATCAGCTAGTGATAGCGGCAAGTGGATCCATCGTTGGACTTTATCTTCAAGCTTAGAGAGTACCACCCCATAGTTTGCTCGCAAGACCTCCTCTGGATCCCTGTGAAACATGACCCCTAGGTAGCGAATCGGGTCCTGTTGCCACTCCAATGGGAAATCGACTTCAGAGGGCGATGTAGTATCAGTTAGAGGTATTATGGAGGATTTGGACCAATTAATCGCCAATCCCGAGTGTCCGCCAAATCGGATGTATTCTCTGAGCAGCGGGTTTAGATGGGTTTCAGGGTCACGGATGTATAGTAACATATCGTCCGCGTAGAGCGATATGTGAAGCGGCCTGGCTATGAATTGCAGTGCCGATTCTTTGTAGTCCTGTCGCACTATGCATGCTGGGGGCTCCAGCGCCAGCGCAAATAACAGGGGTGATAGTGGGCAGCCCTGTCGCGTGCCACGCTCAATGCCAAACGGAGCCGAGACATAGCCATTGATCCGGACCCTGGCGCATGGTTTTGTATAGAGCAATGAGATCCATTGAACAAACCGTTTAGGGAACCCCATTCTGTTTAGGACGGTAAGCATATAACGCCATTCAATGGAATCGAATGCTTTCGCGGCGTCAAGCATGACAGCCACCGCTTTAACCGAGGGTCCCAGGTAATGCGAGAGTGCAAACAGGGATCTGGTGTTATGCGAGGTGGATCTGGTGGGTACAAACCCCGACTGATCCGGAAGGACCAGACGGGTCATCAAAGGGGACAGCCGAACCGCTATAAGTTTCGCGAGGATTTTCGAGTCCACGTTAATCAAGGACAAGGGTCTGTAGGAATCGCATTCCTCCGGATCCTTGGACGGCTTTAGGAGAGCAATGACCAGTGCTTCTCGCAGAGTGGGGGGAAGTAATGATTTCTCAAAGTAGGTGCCATACATGTCCACTAAATAGGGAGCGATAATGTCCGCAAACTGTTTATAAAATTCAGAGGTGTACCCGTCAGGGCCCGGTGCCTTGCCATTTGGTAGTGAATTGATCACCTCAGTTACCTCCTCCACCGTGATGGGCCTAGCCAAGTACTCCCTGTGTGCATCCGATAGCCAGCCAATCGCCACATCATGTAAATAGTCATATGTTTCTTCTGCTGGCGCTGTGGGTTGCGATTGATATAGCGAGCTAAAGGAGTCCACAAAGCATTTCAGGATATCTGCGGAGTGTGTTTGTAACATACCCTCCTTAGATTTGACTCTGAGTATCGCCGATTGTCCCCGCCCCTCACAAATTTTCCGTGCCAGCATACCCCCTGGCCTACCCCCCTCCCCAAAGGTTCTAGCTACACGTTTACGGTCTAAGTACTTTATTTCGGACTCCAGAAAGTCAGCGTGCTCAGTATGCAAGTCGCGTAACCCAGGTAGTAGTGAAACATCCTGTGTCGTCTCATATTGCAATTCTAAGTCCCTCATTTGCTGCTCGCAGCGGCGAATCTGGCTCCTGATGTCCTTGAGTACCCCTATGGTGGTGCCAATGCAGACACCTCTAATCGTGGCTTTGAATGCCTCCCAGAGAAGGCACGGGTCTTCCGTCGTCTGTGCATTAATGTCAAAGTAGTCCTTTATTGCTTTTTTTAAGGTGTCAACATAGACTGCGTCTGAGAGGGCCTGGGAATTAAACCGCCACTGGAATGGGGGGGGGGGGTGTGTAACGTGGAAGTTCTATTTGCAACAGGACAGGGTTGTGGTCTGATAATGTGCGGGGTAGTACCTGTAATTTACAAACCCACAGAGCCATGTCCCTAGAACCCAGCCAGTAATCCAACCTGGACCAGCTATTGTGAGACGCTGTTATGTGTGTGGCGCCTGGCGTGTCAGTGTGTTGCAGCCTCCAAAGATCAGCTAAGGCCAGGTCTTCCATCATGTGACCCACCATCAGCCGCGATTGCTTGTGCTGCTCTAGCGAATGTGAGGAGCGGTCCAGCCCGTCCTGCAATGTCACATTCCAGTCCCCCCCGCATAATATGTGTGTGCTAGTATGTTTTTGCAAGTGACCCCAGACTTCCCGAAAGAATTCCAGAGCGTCAGTGTTCGGTCCATATACGTTAAGGAGTGTCACGCGCTGGACCCTCAATGTACCTGTCACCAGCACGTACCTGCCAGAGGGATCATGCGTAACGTGCTGTGCCTCAAAGTTGACCCCTTTCTTAATCAAAATAAGCACCCCACGGGAGTAGGAAGAATAGGAGGCCCTGTATGTGGACTCCGCCCATCTCGACCCCAAGTGTGCGTGTGTGTTTGGTGCGAGGTGTGATTCCTGTATGAACGCTATATCAATGTTCCATCTGGTAAGACTAGCAAAAACCTGTCTGATTTTATGAGGCCTAGAGAACCCCCGTATGTTCCAAGTAAGAACGTTTAAGCACAATCTGCCCTCATTCCTAGAACCCATTAACATCAGATAATGCAAAACATTTCATCCCTGCACATTCCAATGCTGCATGTGGTGCCCGCCCATTCTCAGTATAGAGAACAAACGTACCAATGGCTGTCCATCTCAGCGGAGAACTTTTGAAGTTTTACATATGCAATGCTGTCGGTCTTCATAAACAGAAATTAACAACAAAAGAGTGTTCTAGTGCAGGTGGGATAGGGGTCTGCACTGAGCACAGGGAGTCAAACACAAGCCCATTTGGTTTGTTAATAAAGCCCTCACTCACCGACCTGGTCGGTGACTTGCTTCATCATCGGGCCCCACTGGGTGTGACCGAATGTCACCCCGGTGTGCTGCAACGCCAGAGTTACTGCGGAGCTGGTCTTGTGAGGATGGAGGGGATATGTGATAGGTAACGTGAGAAGTGTAAAGAGTGGTGGTTTAAAATTGTCTTGTATGTATCAAAAAATTCTTTATTAACTGATCATCAAGGACAAAGTAAAAAATGTGTCGATAAACAAGGCCAACTAATTGGATGGTCTTGTACCGATAACATTTATGTGAAAGTGTAGTTGGTCTCACGTTACCTATCACATAGCCCCTCCATCCTCACAAGACCAGCTCCGCAGTAACTCTGGCGTTGCAGCACACCGGGGTGACATTCGGTCACACCCGGTGGGGCCCGATGATGAAGCAAGTCACCGACCAGGTCGGTGAGTGAGGGCTTTATTAACAAACCAAATGGGCTTGTGTTTGACTCCCTGTGCTCAATGCAGACCCCTATCCCACCTGCACTAGAACACTCTTTTGTTGTTAATTTCTGTTAATCTATTGGGGACTAAGAGTGTTCGCGCTTCTCCCTACCTCTCTCTTTGTTGATAGGTCTTCATAAACAGTCAAACACCCCCCCACCCCTTACCCCACCCACTCCAGCAACCCCAACCTGCCGAAGCCATAGCCCCTCAGAGCACAAATCCCACAAACACATAACCAACAACTCAGTGCCCATACTGAGAACTCGTGGTGGGTATTACCCTCATGGAGGACCGCCAGGAGCACAACCCTTCACCCGGTGGACAGGTGCAGGCGATACTATAAAAACTGTACATATTCGTAATACATGTGTCCATTGACCCGCTGTCCCCTCCACTCTCCAATGACTCAGCAACATTACTCAAGTAGTAGCGTTGTTATAGGGGCAGCACAGCGACACCCTGACTCCATCCGACGGCAGTGGCAGTTTCAATCCCCACACCGCCCAGTGTACATATCGCCCCCATATATCAAGTGCGTGGCTGCAAGTAGACAGTACAATGGAGGTGTGCAGGAGCGGGCGCATATCTGCAAGTTTCCATACTGCAAGGTCGTGTGCAACGTAGCGTTGAAGGCACTCCCGCCCCCATCGACCCAGTGCTCTCAACAGGATGGTTTACAAGCCTACTCATGGGGAAGGACCTGGACAGTTGCCTTGCGCACCAGAAAATGCATCATTTTGACTTGGTTATATGAACCAATACACCGCGGGGAGGGCATGTAAGCATGGGTCAGCCATAGGCAACGGTTAAAGTCAAAAGTCAGAAGGGAACCTCAGCCCTCGTTGCCCCAATGGATAACAGCCCCTCTGATATACAGTGAGTTCATAATCTACACTCAGGAGTCTGGTATCAGGCGGAACTGCCCAGTGCAGCTTATAGCGGCCATGTAGCAATCCATGTTAGCCAACAGTACAACAAAACTCACCGCTGTCCGATGAGGGATATCGCCGGTGGCTTCAGTCCGAGTCTCTGTGTTGATCATTTTGCGATTCTGATCTCGACTCACGCTGTACCTTCTTAATAAAGTCCTGGGCCGCTTTGGGTGTTGCCAGCACGATTGCCTTCTCCTTCCATACCACTCGAAGTCGGGCTGGATATAACATCGAGTAGACAATGTTCAGATCACGCAGCTTAGCCTTCACTGAGGTGTATTCCTTACGTGCCTGTTGAACCGCTACCGTGTGATCCGGGTAGAACTCCAGGGAGCTGCCTTGATGGTTGATTTTGCCTTTTTCCCGTGCGAGCCGGAGGATCGTGACTCTGTCCCGGTAATTGAGTATCCTTGCCACAATTGGCCTAGGCGTGGCACCGGGCGGTGATCTGGGGGCTAACGATCTATGGGCCCTCTCCACTAGGAAAATTGGCGATAAGGCCCCCGCTCCAAAGAGATCTTTACACAGATTTTCGACGTATTGCTCCATCCGCCCAGTGTTGGTCGACTCCGGCAGGCCAGTGATTCTCACGTTATTGCGCCTCGAACGTGCTTCCAAATCCTCCTCCTTCGCTTTAATCACCTCCAGGATTCGTTCCATTCCCACGCACTTGGTGGTGGAGGTTCGCGCTTCATCTTCAACGGCCGATATTCTCGTCTCCGCTTCATCCAAACGTTCACCATGCTTCTCCTGCCGAGCGGCCATGCTATCCATCCTGCACGTCAGGTTGTCCAGCTTACCGTTTATGTCCTGCAGATTCGATTGAATTGCCAAAAGGATCTTCTCCATGTTGCTGTTTGGCATTGGTTCGGTAGAGTCGACAGACTCCACCACCTCGTCTGCAGGTTTTGTCGCCTTTCTGTTGTCAAATTATATCTTTGGTTGTTGTTTATCAGGTTTCCCCATTATGGCGGTCGGAGAAGTCGCTTTTCTGAATGCGGGCCCAGACGCCCTCGTGACTCTGACCGCCGTCGCCGTGATGCACCGGCAAGGGTAGCAAATAGCTGCACGTGGTATCAACCCTGCGACTGGGAAAATGGGCTTCAGGTGCCCCTCTCCAGGTCGTGTGGGCTATGGGGGGGGACGTGGTCGGGCGACTCCAAAAGCAATGCGATCTAATGCGGCCAGGGAGCGCCTGTACCTCCGGTCGGGTCCCCACCGCAGTCAGCAGGATGTGGGAACACGGCCCACCTTGTGAGACCTTCTGTCGCAGAAGTTGCTCGTGAGTCCGGCAAGCCTCCCACCGATTCGTTAGGGCAGGCGGCGACGGCACGCCGGTAGAGAGCAGTCGGTAAGCGCTTACATCCAGCAGCGAACCATCCAGTGGTGATCCCTGTTGATCCGCCAGGCGGCGAGCCCAACCTGGCCGAGTCTGTATTCACTGGCGCGAAGGCGATGATAGCTCCACTCCGGCACTACGCGCCGCCATTTTGTCAGGCGCGTGGTTCAGGGAGACGGCAGAATCAACTGGTCGTACACGGGGGTGAAGGCAAATCACAATGGTCACTTGGGCCCGGGAAGCAGTTCCTCACCCCCGGATTGCGGATGCTGGTTTAGTAGGCCGATCCCACGCCGAGGCCGCCGCGCAAGTCGGAGGTACGCAAGCCGATATCGGCCATGTTGTCAGGCGGGTCGCTGCGCACTACAATGTACACGGCAAAAGTAAAAAAAAACAGGAGTGGTGGTCGAGTTTCTCCACGTCGATCGATGCACCACATCTTCCCCCACACGTGGATGGTCTCGGAGAGTGGGTTAGCGGGGTTGGAGCGGCAATAGATCACATTGTTGGTGATCGCCCGGCGGAGCTGCAGTTCAGGCAGCCATTCCGCTGTGCGCCCCCTAGCGTCTCCTTGAGGGTCGTCTAGTTGAGCGCCATTTTCTGCTCCTAACACCACTTCCGCCCTGCCCCTCCACCTCGCAGGTTAGCGGTCTAGTGGCTGCAGACATTTTTCTATTTTAGGCACGGTAGTTGCACATTTCCTCAGATAAACGCAGCGATTTAGGCTGCGGGTGTGTGCTTGTCTCGCTGAACTTTAATTTAAAAGCTGATCTAATAGCTGTGTTGCAATTTTAACTTGACTGTAAAATTTATTCGGTGTTGTATGCTTAAGGGTACTAGAGCTCACTTACCTGTTCCTAACGCTCTTGGCCCCGTTCTGCGCCGGCATTGTGCCGTTTGTGCGGCGGGTCGTCTAGTTGAGCGCCATTTTCTGCTCCTAACACCACTTCCGCCCTGCCCCTCCACCTCGCAGGTTAGCGGTCTAGTGGCTTACTTCCTGGGTAGTATAAATGGTGGCCTGGCGGACGCTCAGCAGACGAGTGCAGCGGGAGCGCCGACTTCGCGCCGAAGTTGCACCTAAGTAAAGCCCGTCTGCGCCCATCCGCGGCCGACCGGGCCCTGGGGCCAGTCACATTGCCCAACTCATCACCTATTCCTCCACTGACCTTTTAATGTTTTGCCGCACGGTACCCTTTCAGGCCCGCGCCGCAAGGGCTGCTCTGGATTGTGGCATTCTTGTTTCCCTGGATACTCCTATTTTGGAGACTCCTTCTCCCTGCTCTAAGCCGATATCTTCTCGCCTCAAATCGTCAACTCTGGGGGCCACTCCATTGACCGTGATATATCTCAATACCCGGTCAATGGTGAAACATCAACTCGAAATTTTCCAGCTGCTAGACGATAGAGCTGTGGATATCCTCCTTTTATCAGAGACTTGGCTGACTGAGGACTCCGCCCCTGACATCCTTGCTGCTATCCCCGCCGGCTATTACATCCTGCAATCTAATCGACCAGCTGGGCAAGCCGGTGGCGGGTTGGTAGCCATCACACGCTCCCAGTATATTTTTACAACCTTAGCTTGTGCTAGGATCTCCAAAACGGAAAGTCTCACTATCAAATTCACTTCTCCCAGGTTCTCTTTTATCGTTGTTCTTGTGTAAAGACCCCCTGACCCTATGCCCTCCTTCCCTCAACAGTTTGGTGATCTTATTTCCCAACTCATCATCAACCATGCTAAGGTTATCATTATCGGTGACTTCAATTATTGGCCCTCTGACCCCTGGGTAAGCCGTCTCTCAGAGGAATTCTCTGATCTCTTATCAGGCCTGAACTGTCATCAACACATTAAAATACCCACTCACTGCAAAGGCCACATCTTAGATCAAGTGTGGACGGCCAATTTCGAAATTTCGTCCCCTATAGTGACCCCTTGTTCTTGACCAGATCATTGCTTTATTTCTTTTTCTTTTAACTTGACTACCCCCAGTCGCCCCTCCCCTACGACCAATTTCACTACTCGGAACTGGAAGAGAGCCAACCTGGTGGAACTTCATTCTATACTAGCCTCTATAGTCCCTCCGACCTCCGCTTTGGTGACTCGCCAGGCCTTCCTTCTTGAACAATGGCTGCTGTCCGCCTGTAATACTGTCGCCCCCCTGAAAACTATAAAAACGAAGCGCCCTCATGACGCCCAGCGGTGGTTTACGGATCAACTAAAGCTAGACAAATTAGCCCTACGCCAGGCTGAGCGCCGCTGGAGGTGTAATTATGACCAACAACTTAAAGCTGAGTTTGTGGACCGTCTGAAAGCCTATAAAAAATCCATCCTATCGGCTAAAACAATTTATTTTTCCCAAAAAATTATGGAGTTTGCTTCCAAGGCAAAGGATATTTTCTCCATAGTGAATGAGCTCTCTTTGCCAGACCGTGTCACTCCTCAACCTTAACCTACACAGTCCTTGTGCGACTCACTCAATGCTTTTTTCATTGATAAAATCATCACTATCAAGAACAATATCCCCCCGCCCTCATCCTCTTCTCCTCCTCCTTTACCTCCCAGAAATCCTTGCTGCCTGGATGTCTTACCCCCGATCTCCCTTTCGGAGTTTTATTCGTTACTGCATAAAGTGAGCTCTGGCTCCCCCAATGATTGCTGCCCTCCCCAAGTCCTTAAAGAAATCTTCTTGGCCTTCCCCGACCCTCCACTGGCATTACTGAACAACTCGCTGGCGACGGGGTTGGTCCCAGACTCCTTTAAACAGACAGTTGTGATACCGATCCTAAAAAAGACCAATGCCGACCCTACGGTCTTGAGCAATTATAGGCCCATCTCCCTTCTCGCCTATCTGGGGAAAATTTTGGAGACATATGTCACTCGCTGCCTGAGTGCTTTTATTGAGAGCGCGTCTTTTCTGGAGGCCCAGCAAGCCGGTTTCCGCCCACTTCATTCCACCGAGGCGGTCATTGTGGCTGTGATGGATACCCTGAGAAGGGGCGCCGACAATAACATCTCCCAAGCACTTGTCTTGCTGGACTTATCGGCGGCCTTTGACACGGTCGATCATGCAATATTGATCGACCGTGTCGGAAATGGCGGCATTCAGGGCGTAGCTCTCGACTGGGTTAGATCCTTTCTGGATAAACGCTCTCAGGCAGTGCACCTGTCTACCTTCTCCGCCTCCTATTCCCCCCTATCCTGCGGAGTCCCACAGGGCTCCGCTTTATCCCCTTTGTTATTTAATTTGTACATGCAGCCCCTAATGGCTTCTCTTCGCAAATCCGAAGCCACTATCTTTAATTACGCTGACGACTTGCAGTTGATTTTTCCTATTGACACCTCCCTTTCCTCCTGCACCAGCTTCCAATTTACCATGCTTGAGATATCGGAATGGATGTACCACAGCCAGCTCAAATTAAATCCTACCAAGACCGAGCTTGTGCTGGTGGGCGGAGCAGCCAACCCATGGAATGACAGCTTTTGGCCTCCCTCATTAGGGCCTCCTCCTTGCCCCGTCAACTCTGTGAAGAGTCCTGGCATAGTCATCTCCAGTGACCTATCTATGAGGCCTCAGATTAGTGCTGTCAAGTCATCCTGCTTTTTCCATCTGCGCAAGATACGTAAAACCAGGAGATTTCTCACTAGAGATGCACTTATCCTTGTCATCATGGCCCTTGTTATGTCGAGAATTGACTACGCCAACACTCTGTATGTGGGAATTCCTGCATACCACCTCCACAGGTTGCAGCTGGTGCAAAATCAGGCAGCACGCTTGGTTTACCATCAGCCTAAGCATCAGCATGTTTCGCCGCTGCTGCGGAGCCTGCATTGGCTCCCGGTGGCTAAGCGCTGCATTTTCAAACTGGGCTGCACAATATTCAAAGCTCTGTCTGATTTGGCTCCTGTTTTCATTTCTTCTAGTCTGAAGCGATATGTTCCCTCGAGAGATCTTCGCTCCTCCTCTCACATCCTTTTAGTTATCCCTAAAATCAAACGCAAAAAACATGGTGGTTTATGTTTTTCTTTTTTGGCCCCCAAAATCTGGAATTCCCTTCCGTCTGCTTTCCGACATTGCCCCACCTACGACTGCTTTCGTAGGATGCTGAAAACGTTTCTCTTCCAATCAGCCTTTAAGTAATACCCGTTCCTGCCCTCCGCATTTGTTATGAGCGCCATGAAACCGTCCGGTGACCGAGCGCAGTATAAATAATTTTAACATAACATAACATAACAATGTCTAGTTTAGGAGCCAGACCAGCCACATTCCATCTCAGCACCAGTAGTAATGAGTCAGAATGATCATTTGGAGAAAGTTTCCACCTCAGTGTCAATATTAATTTTAGGAGTCTCAAAGGGTGCCGCGAATACAGAAACAGTCGGTTGAGATTTAGAAAAAGGTCAATCATGAGTGTCTAGGTCAGAGATGGGAGAGAACCTATTTACTGATTGGGAAAATGGGCTAATGAATGAGCACTGTGTCGGTGGTGGTCTATAAAAGAAGCCGAGGGGTAGTGTACATATGTTTGTGGGTAGGGGGCAATTAGTCTCTCTAACAACTAGTATAGATCTAACAATACCTGGTCGGCGAAAGTTGATGACAATACAATCACCCCTAATAGTTTTTCCTGCTGGTCCCACCCAGCCTACCCTTCGTACCATTAGAATATAATGTATATCCCACCTCCTGTACCCTTTGTATTTAGCCAGCAAATCCACACTTTTGTTCCAAAGTTGTTCCCAGGACTCTAATTTGTTTTTCTCTAATGGAGGTACCCCTGCAAGAACCAAAGCATACGGGCAAGATGCTGGAGGTAGATTTAAAAAGATTTAAAACATCCTTGTTTGGCTCAATATGTTTGCAGATATTAATATCGACAGTATTCGAGCGGACTGTCGGGCCGTCATGAGCACAAATGACACTCATGTTTTGAATATTAGCAGGTCCAATGCGTGTTTTAAAGCTGCAGAATCATTAGTTTTACTGTTAATATCACAGGGGGCAGATAACGACTTTGCAGTTTGAGGTACATATTGCCTACTCTGGGCTAAATTTCCCTGGGGACTGGCCTTTTCAGGCTGCTGATTAGGTTCTCTACAGGGAGATTTTGCCTTAGTGGTTAAGGATTGCAGGCAATCTAGACGCTTCCATAGTTTTGCAAAGCTTTTATCCACAATCCCTTTATCACGTTCATACAGTGTGTCTATAATATTATCTATGGCAGTGTCCCCAAGTGTAAAATTAGAAAAAGCAGCCTGTGTGGACTCCATCTGTGTGTATACTTAAAACATCCAATGAAACTAAATGAATTGAGTCACTGCTAGGGATTGGGTCTACTATGGCTTTCAGCCCCTTAATCCATGTATTCAATGTTGTGCATTTTGAGTTCAAGCGTGGATGTTTTTTCCGTTTGGAGCAAACTGGATTCACCGCCTTCCTCTTCCTTTTCGCTCTGCATACCTCAGGGTTAGGGGATATGTCCGAATTAACCAAAACTGTAATGTCAATTGGACAGCTCCTAGATAAAGAGTCCACTATTGCACCTATATGGTCAGAGCCTTCCACGTTCAGTAAGTTATCTCCAATTAATGGGTGTTGACAGTGGTCAGCCTCATTGTATACCATTATTTGAGGGTCACTTATATCAGTGTTCTCAACTTGTACTGCAGGTTGGGGTTTCGTGAAACCCAGGGATAAACGTCTCTCTGTCAGTTCGATCTCGGTACTGACTATGTCCATCGCCCTTTCCAACATAGTATCTATAGATGCAGCATTACGAGCTGTGGCGGTTGGATTTCGTTTGCCCATGGTGTGTTTTACCCCAGAAATTCAATAGGTACTTTAAAAAATACACTCCACTCACCGTTGCAGGGTCCAGCTGTCCTTGGAATGGCATGGGGGTGGCCCAGCCCAGCCTCGAACGGTCCAGGACGGGCCTAGACGGGCCCGCCCTTGGCCCGGGCTTTGCCTGGGCGAGCCCGAGCCCGTCTCGCGCCACGGGGTCTCCCTGGCAGATTTATGTGGTGGTGACGCAGGTCCTCTCGCGCCTCTTCCCGCGTGCCCGCACTGCCTTCTGGGGTATGTAGTTCCCCGGCAGTCCGCGGTCCGCGAGGAAAGCACGTGGATGGCTTGATGTAAGGATTGAGCCCGCAAATCTCAGGAGGCTCTAGGCCGGCAGCAACAACGGGCAAAGGAAGTACTTGAGAAGACCAGGTAATCGGCAAACAGCGTCCCCCGCCGCGGGGTCTCCCTGGCAGATTTATGTGGTGGTGACGCGGGTGCTCTCGCTCCTCTTCCCGCGAGACCGCACTGCCTTCTGAGGGATGTAGTTCCCCGGCAGTCCGCGGTCCGCGAGGAAAGCGCGTGGATGGCTTGATGTAAGGATTGAGCCCACAAATCTCAGGAGGCTCTAGGCGGCAGCAACAACGGGCAAAGGAAGTACTTCAGAAGACCAGGTAATCGTCAAACAGCGATATCAAACTGGACCAAGGTGGGCTGCAGACAAAACATGGGGACTGTATCAACCTAGAAAAACAATTATATCAGTAATGACGTCCAGTACCAGCTCTTTGATGCAGTCATCTTTAGTAACAAATCTGTAGTGAATAGAAAATATGCGGTCCTGACCATGCATGGGGCTGGTGGAGGAGCCCTTCTCAGTCGGTATTTCTCTTGTTGATGTGTATTTCATGAAGAGTCTAGATTCTTTTCTCTTTCAGGTGCTTTAGATTGTGCTGAAAGGTTTAACCTGCAGACCTTTCATAAGGGATCTCTCTTGTCGCATGCATTTCTTTGCCCCTGAAGCACTGGGCATTGGTAAGACATTATCTGCAGCAGGAGCAATTGCTATTCCCATTGACGTCGTCTGATGTGCTAGAATCTTGTTTCTTACGGAACCGGACGGCTGCAGATGGGCTTGCCTTAGGCTCGCCTTCAGTACACCAGTGGCACATCTGCACTTTGAACATCTTAAGAAGCGTTAGAAGAGAAAAGAGTAAGCTGCCCCGCCCACTGCTAAACACTGGAGCGGGGAAGCGAAAGCTTCGCAGTGGAGTTACACCACCGCCATTTGAATGCAGGTAAAAGTGATTCAAGCAGATTCAAATTCAAGCAAATCCAGATCGTATTCAAGCAAATTCGAATTGTATACCCCCCAGTAAATTTAAAAACTAAAAGCTACCCCATACTTGTATGACAACATCGCCCCGTGGCATGAAAGTACAAATAAGCAATGTACAAATGAGTAAGGTATTTTTAAAATGAGAAAGGTAAAATGTAAAGTGTTTGAAAGAGCTTAAAAACGCGGTGCGGAAGGTAAGCGGTGTCTCTTACGTTCGCTCTCTCTTAGGAATTCTTGTTTCAACAATATCTTTTTTAGGTCGAGCCTAGCTCTATGGGAGGCTTCTTGTCAGCACTCTAAACTTCTCCGTATGGGTCTGACTCCTCCCACACATTGGATTGGTCTTTGCGTGTGTCTTTCAATAATGGAAGCGCACAAACGGGCAAAGGTGGGCGCATGTCCCACCTCTTCTCAAAGCTTCACTCCCACCTCGTTTTGCTCTCAGGAGCGAGCAGCGGCGCGCAGGGTGGCAGCTGCATTCCTCATTTTGGACCAGGTTACTAATCAAACACAGTGCAGTCACTTTCACTTTAGCGGCGCGCTTGTTTAATTTCCTGTTACTTTGCTCCCACCCCCCACCCTTCGTCCGTGTTCACCAGGCTAATACCCTTAGCTCCCGCCCCCCTCCTTTGTCCGTGTTGAACATGCTCCAACCCTCCTCCCGGTGTCTGCATTTCTTTTTTGTTTCCGCCTGCCTCTTCACTTGCGGCGTCCCATGAGGTGCTCCCCCTCCCTTGCCCGCCGCGGCACACCACTGTTTAATAAAAGGCTGAACAGAGTCAGCAAAAACCATTACCAAAGCCAAAAGGCGTGACCTATTGGCTTTGCCGATGCTTGTCTGCCAAGCCGGTACACGAGGGGCGTCAGTGTTGGGGTAACGGATCCGGTGAGGAGAAGGTGTGGGAGGGGAAGGTCTGGGAAAAGGGATGTCCAAAATCAGTGCTTGCTGTCTCATTATCCATGATATCATCGATTTTGTCACTCTGGGTAATAAAAGAGACGTGCCTAAGGCATCTGGCGCAGTGTGCAGGGGGCTCTGCTCGGGCAGCACGAGGAGCTGGGCACAGACTCTGGCTGGCAGATCAGGTGCCCGCATGCTCCCTCTTCATTGCCTGCTTGCACGAGTGTGTATGCTTATACGTGTGCCTGGATCTGCTTGGTTCTGTTGGGCGTTGATTTATGTTGCAGCAGCATTACCCCACATACAGTAGCTTCAAAGATTAGTGCTAGTCTAAGCAAACCCACCCCTGCGCCCAAACCCTATTCTCCTGCAAGGCTAAACACTTATTAGGTGCCGTCGGCGAGACCTATTGGCTACGCCATTGCTTGTTTATTTTTTTTAAGTGAATCATACTTGAGAGAGGGAGGTTTTTTTTATTTTTGGTCGACTATTATTGGTGTTGATGAGTGTCCAGTGATAGATGAAGTGGTTATGGTTGAAATATAGGATTATTGACCATCTGGAGAGAAACACAATAGATTATTCAGTTTACTTATGACGATTTGCTTTTTATGAATTTTTTTAAGTCAATTTGTTGTGGGATAACTAACTGATTTAAAACAAGCTTGGTAGTGTTGTAAGATATTTTTATCCCTGTACTGGCACTATTTCATATTTAATGTCTTTTTATTAAATTATTGTAAATGTTTTAGGCACTTTTATGCAAAATAAAGTATTGAATTGATAGAGAGAGGGAGGTGGTCAACAAAGCAACAAACAAAGAGACAGTCCCAAGTATCAATGCCTAACAGAGGCCGCTAACTTAGGGGCCGATTAGGATGGCGGACGGATCGCCACCGCCATGCAGGCAGTGGTGATGCATCCTCCATCCTTGCCCACCGCCACCTATTTCCCCCCGCCATATTACAATGGCGGGGGGGATGGTGGCGGACGGGAAGATCATCCGGCGATTTACCGCTGCGGTCACCTTGCGACCACAGCGGAAAAGGTCTAATATGGTGGCGGTGTCTATCAGACACCGCCAGCCATATTAGGATGGGCTGAGGGGAATGCCTTTCCGTGGTGGCAATGCCATAACAAAAAGACATACGGTTCTTGCTTTGGGGGCCCGTTGCGGGCCCCCAGGGTGAAAGGGGGAGTGGGGGGTGCACATGGGGGTACCTATGGTACCCCCCAGCGTTTAACAGTACAACATGGCAGGCCTGTCATGTTGTGCTGTGAAACGCACAACATGCATTTTTGACATTGCGGCGGACAGTGCTTTAAGCACCGTCCACCGCAATGTTAAAAATGGGGGATGTTCCCGCCACTGTGGCGGGTGCATCCTAATTGGGGGCACGGTTCCTCCGCCCTTGAGGCAGACGGTACTTTCCCCAGACAGGATGGCGGACGGACTTTGTCCATCCGCCATCCTAATCGACCCCTTAATATTTTAAGAGGCCATTGTGCTCTTAAACCAGAAACTCTACACCTAATTTGGGCCATAATTTCAATCTTTTTCGAAGATGTAAAACCATATTAAATATAAAGAATTTTCCACAGACATAGGAAAACGCGCAAGCTTTCCTCAAAATGTTTGCTTTGACTCATGAACTATGCCACACACTTTTTTTGATCTAGTGCATAAAACTGTGTGGTATTTTTCTCTGTTTGGTTTGCGATGTACCACACTGTGCATTTGAAAAACCTGATAAAGTTCTTAAAAATTGCACCACTGACCAATATTCTCTTTTATTCCATGAAATACAATCTGTCACTTACAGTTGTCAACTTTCTGTAAATACTTTTAGTTCGCGATATCAGGTTTTGGAATATGCTCACGTGAAGTGAAGCTATAAATGCTTTTCTACAGAAGCAACCAAGTGTGAGGCCTGCACTTGAACGAGCGTATCTTGAAAACATCCACAGACCTGTCAAGGTTTCAGATTGCTATGTGCGACCTGTTCATAATTTCAGTGTATTTATGAGTGACATTTCAATGATTATGAGTGACACTTTTTCGCAAGGAAAATCAAGCAATGAAACATATAGGGAACATAAATATCAGAAATTACACCCATTCGAGCAATGAGAAAGTCACTGAAGACACAACATTCATTTCATATTTTTTCATGCATGTTTCATTCACTTTTTGTGGATGGAACAAGTTAACCTCCATGCATAACATTTGTGTCTGTTTCAAATGAGTGAGATATAAATTAGGAAAACTATGCCTATGTCTCATTTTGGTGTAAACTAATTGGAATTACGGCCTACGACTGTTAAAACATCTGCCTGCAGTGGTCAGAGTGAACTTCAGTACAGACTTAGGCCCGATTCACAAAGGGCAACTGAGACGTTTGTCTCAGCTTAACTTAAGGTCTCAGTTAGACTTAAGACCAAAACTTAAGTTACACTAAGACAAAAGTCTAACTTTACTACACGTAAATGCCCTTTGTGAATACCGAAAATTGCAAAGTTAGACTTTCGTCTCACTTTACCTTTGTGAATCGGGCCCTAAGTGTGGGACTCCCCCAGGCTGCCAGTTCACAAGTGCGTGGGGGAGTGTGTCTGCCCATCTGAGCGCTTCACTGGTGACGTTGCAGGGGTGCTTGTGCTGAGGCCCCGGCTTAGGGCTGCTGTAAGTCCACCTGCATGAGAGTCTGCTGGCTGCAGACATAAAGTCGTCCGAGTTGTCACTCTGATATCTGGCGCTAGGATGCAGCAGACCGACTGCTCTCTTGACCTGACTATGGCAGGCTCAAGTACACCAGGAAAGAGTACATTCACCGCTGCTGCCTGCTGCAAAGCTAGTGGCCCTTTGGGGAGGTGCTGGAATGTCTGCCTCGGGGCAATTATGAATAAGCGTGGCAAACCTTGCCAGAACATATCAACAGGTAAGGCGCAGCCTCATGGATCCACGTGTGCCTGGCACTGTCTGCAGGTGATCGCAGCTATGCTATCAACATTTGTGGAGGAGCCACACACGCCGATAAGACACGGGCTGACTCGACTACTAATAATGATTTAGGACTTTATTTTGCCTGCGCCAGAATCCAGACCTGCCCCCCCCCCCCCCCTCCCCTTGATTGGGGCTGTAGGACATAAATACCGGTTGTAGCAGGCACTATTGTGACAGAGCGAGCCACGGCCCGACTGGAAATTGAAAGCAGACAGCTCAGCATTGGGCAAATCATTGCAATCTCACGTGACGGATTGGAGTGCCATGACTGAATGTAACTGAACCAGAACCCCTAAACGTGCGTTGCCAGCTTTGCTCAGTTTTACTTCTAATTATTATAGCATCGCTCCAGCACTTGACAGCTCAGAAAACTATAAAAATGTGTGACTCTGCATTTCAGTTCGGTGATGCGGACCACCACATTGAAATGTGTTGCTCTAACCCCTGATGCGTGGTACTTGGCAGGCCTGTTCCCCTAAACGCAGGCACCCTTGCACTATGGTGCAAGGCTGCCTGCATGGGTGCTCAGCCGCTAAATTTAGCTCCAGCACAGGGTGAAACACAGGGCTGCACCGTATTCTCATAAATACGGCGCACCCCTGCATTTCAGAGGTGGAGGGTGCGGTGTTAAGCCAAGGAGGCTAAGGCCGTGATCCACCACTTCCTTGTAAATATGCCCCTTAATGACAACAGCCTGACCTATTTTATCAAGAGGCAGAAAATCCTCTCATTTCAGAGGATGCACCTCCTTGATGTAGCATTGCTCCCGGACACACACCTGTCACCTATTGAACATGATGAACTCAGAAGGGATTGGATGAGTGCGGTACTACATGCCAGCAGGATCCAGACTACCCTTACACACCCATCTACTCCTTTGGAACAGAGGCACAGTGGGTTGGACATCTGTTTTCACAAATCCCTGGGCATTTGCTCACTGCGGACATTGCAGGACCCCCTTTGGCAGATATATAATTTTGCCAAGGTGGGGCCCTTGCCAACCCGCGCTATCTTGATTACCCAAGTATCCATGAGGGAACTCCCAAAGCTTTTCAGGTACGAGTTGAATCCTAACCCTGGCCAGCCCCCTTCACCACCTACTTCCGCCTTCTTTACCCACTGTAGTAATTCTCTCATCACC
Source organism: Lissotriton vulgaris (assembly GCF_964263255.1). Classification (NCBI taxonomy): domain Eukaryota; kingdom Metazoa; phylum Chordata; class Amphibia; order Caudata; family Salamandridae; genus Lissotriton; species Lissotriton vulgaris. The sequence continues at coordinate 124,532,615 of NC_141685.1, read as the reverse complement.
ACATTATCTTCAATTACGCGCCCACACTGCCTACTCTGTCCCTGCTCGGCTCACGGCTCACGGCTGGACTTTATCTCATATAAATTTGGAATTAACACTTATTTGCCTCAGATTGTATGTGCATGGAATCGCTGTATGGTGTGTAATCGTGGAAGGCTCTGGACCTTGTTTGACGTTGTTGTACTGCGCTGAATTTCATCAAGGTGTGAAATGGGGGCATCTCTTGTGCTCAAAGATTACCGGCTGTGAATGAGACAACACGCAGGTTACAAATGTTTTTTACTTTGTGCTATTTTCAAGGTCTCACGTAGAAATGTTCCAAAAGAATTTAATGCGGTGTCTTTGCTGAGGTACCAGTTTGCCTGTGCACAGACACGTAAAGCGTCCAACCTCTGTGGGCGCCCACATCCCCTTTTGAATCCCAGACTGCAATGCGCGCCATCAATCATATACCACCACGGGGTCTCCCTGCCCCTGAAAGAAGGATGCGGAGTGACCTTTACGAGAAATACAGAACCCCAAAGTAGAAAGGAGACGAAGAGGACTTTCCTTTAACTGACAACACTAAGTTATCTGGGTGCGTCATCGTCCCTTTTTTTTTTTCCTTTGTGCTTCTCGTGAGATGATAAAGTGCACCGCGCAAAAATGACAGACTGCTGGCGTCAGAGGGAAGGTGCGTCCACACATGTTGCTACAAGCCCAGCCAAAAACGGTGCTAAGAAACGTAAGTGCTGCTGATGATTTAAGGCGTTATTAACTCCATTCGACCAGCCACAAGATGGTCTATTTTATTACATTATTGAAAGCAGTCCATACCGCCACGGCTCCTACGCAAACACTTTTCACTTCTCTTTTTTTTTTTGCACTTTGGTAACTGATTGCCAGCTTACCTCTTTCATCTCGCTCTCGACCCCGGTCCGCCCCGGCAGTGTGCCGTTTGTGCGGAGGGTCAGCCTTTTTCATTTTCATTTAGGGGGTTTTGTAAAGCGCTTGGTGACACACAGCGGCGTGTCCCCGCGCTGAGGAGCTGATATTTACTGGAACTTACACATGCGGAACAACTTACTGTGCGAATAGTACAGTTTTAAGCTTGGCTCTAAAGAGTGGTTCTGATGGTTCTAATCGCAACGCCGTGGGTAGCTTATTCCATCTAGAAGCTGCAAGGTGCCTAAAGGATCTTCCGCCCATCCGAGCTCTGGACACCTTAGGAATGACTAGGAGTCCTGAGCCGTAAGATCTCAGGGAGCGGGACGGCTCATAGGGTGTCAGCAGTCCTTTCAACGGGAGAGGAGACCTCCCATTGATAATCCGGTGGCACGTACATAGTGCCTTGAATTCTACCCTGCTTCTGATCGGGAGCCAGTGCAAAGACCGGAGGGCCGCTATGGATGCAGCTCTTCTGGGTAGTCTGAGCACTAGTCGGGCAGCGGCATTCTGTAAAACCTGTAAGCGGCTCAGATTCTTCTCCAGGGTCCCTAAGTAGAGAAGATTGCCATAATCCATCTTTGACGTGACTAGTGCATGTACCAGGGTTTGACGGGCTCTGATAGGTAAGAACTTCAATACCTTCCTAAGACTTTTGAGAGTCCCGAAGCATGATCCAACCACCTGATTGATCTGGGGGCCAAAGGTAAGGTCGGAATCAAACCAGATGCCCAGGTTCTTTGCTTTCTGGCAAGGGGTAGGTGTTGGACCTAAACAAGGCGGCCACCATGCCGACGTCCACGCCGATTGGCCTCCCCCCACTACCAGCACCTCGGTCTTGCCTCCGTTGAGCTTGAGGCAATTGGCGGACATCCAGGCAGCAAGGTCTTGCATGCAAGCTCTGAAAATGTCCGCCGTGGGACCGGGCGCACGCGACAGGGAGATGACCAACTGCGTGTCGTCGGCATAAGACACCATTCGAAGGCCGTAACTCTCTACTAAGGTGGCAATCGGGGCAACATCAAGGTTATAAAGTGTCGGACTCAGGGACGAGCCCTGCGGCACCCCCTGATCCAAAGATATTCGCTCCGAGTAATGATCGCCTTGCCTCACTTGGAAGCCTCGGCCTGTAAGAAATGAATGAATCCATTTCAGCGCTGCCCCTCTCACCCCGCCTTTGTTCAGACACTGTAGCAAGATGGCGTGTGCTACAGTGTCGAACGCCGCGCTGAGGTCTAAGAGGATTAAGGCCATGGTTTGTCCCTCATCAGCACCTTGCCTAAGGGTTTCGGAAGCCCTGAGAAGGGCAGACTCCATGGAGTGACGGGGCCGAAACCCGAATTGGGTAGGATGAAGAAGGTTGCTTTCCTCCACAAATTTCATTAGCTGTTTATTTACCAGCTTCTCCGCTACCTTAGAGAAATAAGGCAGCAAGGAGATGGGGCGAAGGTTGTCTAGCTTCTCACAACTAATGTTGGGCTTCTTGCGGAGGGGAAGCACCACAGCCTGTTTCCAGTCCTCTGGTATGGAACTGGACTGGAAGGAGATATCCAGCAGGTGTCTAATGTAGGGTTCGAGTGTTTCCAGACTGTCTCCCAACCTTTTTGGGGAGGCGGGATCTCGAGGAGAGCCTGATTTGACAGATCTGCATATTTTAACTAAATCCGCCGATGAAGGGGTGGTGAAATTGAGTAACCGATTTTGATCGGCTTCATCTCTTGAAGAGTCTGCTGGCACTTCCGCTGCTGGTGGTGTGTCGGGAAAAGCAGAGTAAATCTTAGACACTTTATCCCCGAAGTAGTTGGCAATGCGATTGCATGCTGCTACTGAGTGATCTTCATCTTGAGTGGAGGTTTTTGGTGTGGCCAGGGATTTATATATGCTGAACAGTTCCCTGGCAGAATTCTCTGCCTCTTGGATTCTGTCAGCATAGTATGTGGCCTTCTCTGTCCGGATCTTATTGTGATAGGTGCGTCTCTTTGCAAGGTAGGCCTCTTTCATCCGGTCATCATATGCCACTCTGCACTGTCTTTCTGCACGTTTGCAGTCTCTTTTGGTGCAGCGCAATACCTCGCTAAACCAGGGAGCTGTTCTTTGTCTGTGGACACCTTTTGTTGGCCGACCCAGTGGGGCTGTGCAGTCCAGAGCAGCCGTGATGCGGTCATTGAGCAATTTATTTGCACTTCCTGCCTGGCTCTGCACCACTTCCGCCCTGCCTCTCCACCGTGCAGGTCAGCGGTCTAGTGGCTCACGCCAAGACGGCATAAATGGCGACCTGGAGTAAGCGCAGCGGACGAGCGCAGCGGGAGCGCCGACTTCGCGCCGAAGTCGCGCATAAGTCAAGCCCATCTGCGCCCGTCCGTGGCCGACCGGGGCTAGGGGCACGTCACTCTGCCCAATGTATCACCTACACTTCCTCCCAACTCCGCAGCTTCCAGGGCACTTGGCCTTTAACCGCCCGTGCTCGCTCTCGCATATCTTCTCTTGATTTGGTCCCTGCCCCCCCTTCCTCCCATACCCCCCCTCCCTCCATTCCCCTTCATCTCCCTGGGGGAGATGCCAGCCCAGGATCACCTAGAACTCTCTCGGCCTACTACCTTAACACCCGGTCAGCAGTGGCCCACTCGCACGAATTGTCGGTACTGCTGGACCTCCACGCACCGGATCTTCTCTTTTTAACAGAGACCTGGTTTAGTGATGACTCTCTCCCGCCCTATTGGCCACCCTCCCCGCTCCATACTATGCTCTACGAGCGGACCGCTCTGCCGGTAGGGCAGGGGGCGGAGTAGCGGTCATTACCCGGGCTGACCTCCCTTTTCAACTTTTATCTTTGCCAGATATTGCCACTACGGAGTACCTGGCTATTCGTACCACATCTACCACCCCCCCTCTTACTTGTGTTCTCACTTACCGTCCCCCACAATCACCCTTATTGTTCCTCTCTGATTTTCAGGAGGTACTGGCCACGATTACGGTCAATAACTCCTCCATTTTACTATTGGGAGACTTTAACTTTTGGCCTTCAGACCCCGCGGAATGTCCGTCCTCAAGAGAGTTCTCAGATACCCTTCAATCTCTTAATTTTGTGTCCCATGTCCACTCTCCCACCCATGTCAAAGGACATATCTTAGACCAGATCTGGTCCCTGAATTGTCCGGTAGACTCCCTATCCATTTCACCCTGCACCTGGTCTGACCATCATCTGATTTCATTTACCCTTCCCATCAACCCCACTGTTAGGCCCCCACTCCCTAAGAATGTCTGGGTCCGCGCATGGAGCCGAGTGGATCCTGACAATCTATCCGCATTACTAACCTCTTCCTCCCCCTCCCTACAAGGTCTATCCACTCTCTCTCAGGCTACTGCTATTGAACAATGGCTCTCTTCAGGTTGTGACTCCATTGCCCCATTGAAGCGGGTCACTTCAAAGCGGGAGAAGGATGCCAACTTGTGGTTCAACGAGGATCTCAAGACCACCAAACTAACAGTACGCCGAGCCGAGCGTGCCTGGAGGAGGAACTACTGTTCCTTACTCAGATCTGAGTTTATTAGTATTCTGGCTCAATACAAGAAGTCTATCTTGGCTGCCAAAACAGCCTACTTTTCCTCGAAGATTCTTACAGCTGAGAATCAATCGAGGGAAATTTTCTCGATTGTGCATAATTTGGCATTCTCCGACAGGACATCTTTGAAGCCCACCCCCTCCCAGGAACTTTGTCACTCCTTAAATAATTTCTTCATTGAGAAGATTGCTATTATCAAAGCCAACATTCCCCCACCTTCCCCTACTTTTGTTGACCCTCAGTGCCCTCTTCCCAAGGGACAACTCGATGCCCTCCCTCCCCTGACCAAGGAATCCCTGACTTCGATAATTCCCCTTGTTAAATCTGGCTCCCCATTAGACACTTGCCCTGCACACATCCTCCGCCATATTTTTACTACTTGTCCAGACCCCCCTCTCCACTTCCTCAACAGTTCTCTTTCTCAGGGGGTTGTAGCCAATTCACTGAAAACAGCAGTTATTGTTCCCATCTTAAAGAAGCCTGGCGCTGACCCTTCGGTCCCCGGCAACTACCGCCCCATCTCCCTCCTGCCATTTCTGGACAAAGTGCTCGAACGTCATGTCACCGGTTCTTTGAGCTCTTTTGTGGAGGAGTATGGGGTCCTGGCCCCTCGCCAGGCCGGCTTCCGCCCCGCACACTCTACGGAGTCCGTAGTACTCTCGGTCCTTGACAACCTCAGGGAGGGTATGGATACCAATCAGACCCAGGCTTTGGTCCTCCTCGATCTCTCAGCCGCCTCATACCATCTTGCTTTCCCGTGTCAAGGCGGTGGGGATCGGGGGTACCGCCCTGGTATGGTTGTCCTCCTTCCTGAGGGACCACACCCAGGCTGTTCGCCTGGGTGATTTCTCTGCGGACTTCCGGAAAGTCCAGTGCGGGGTCCCCCAGGGTTCCTCCCTCTCACCTCTTTTGTTTAACCTTTATATTGCCCCCCTTATTTTCTCATTGCAGCAAATGGAGGTCGGCGTATACAATTATGCGGATGACTTCCAACTTGTCTTCAATCTGTCTTCTTCCCCTGCTTCTATCCTAAATTTCCAGTCTATTATGATTTTTATCCAGGACTGGATGAACCACAACCAATTGAAACTCAACCCAGACAAGACCGAGCTGGTGTTGACGGGTGGTTCATCCAGTCCCTGGTCCTCACTTTTTTGGCCCCGGTCCCTTGGTTCTCCCCCGGTCCCTTCTACCTCAGTTAAAACATTAGGCATTAAACTCAATTCTCAGCTCACTCTTCACTCCCAGGTCAGTTCTGTGGTGTCCTCTTCCTTTTTGTCACTACGCACCATACGCAAGGTATCCCGCTTCTTTTCCTTTGATGCCTTAAAATTGATCACCTTGGCGATGGTTATCTCCCGCCTAGATTATGGCAACGCTCTATATGCAGGTATACCTGCATATAGCCTAAGGCGTCTGCAGTTGATTCAGAACCAGGCGGCACGCCTGGTGTTCAATCTTCCAAAATCCCACCACGTAACTCCCCTTCTCAAGCTCCTACATTGGCTCCCTGTTCGTGAACGTGTCCAGTTCAAGCTTGCTTCCATCATCTTTCAAGCACGACTGGGCACGGCTCCGGCTTTCATTACATCAGAGATCGTTCCCTATGTTCCTACTAGGGAACTACGCTCATCTACTCAATCCCTCCTAACAGTCTCTTGTTTTCGGAGGAAGAAATGGGGAGGATCGAAGTTCGCGACCCTTGCACCAGTCCTATGGAATTCCCTGCCTTTAGAGCTTAGAACCTTACCTCTCTACTCTCAATTCCGAAAAAAGCTCAAAGCCTATTTATTTGCTAAATCTTTAACTAGATCACTTGCTGTTTTTCTATTCCTTTCTATTTAATTTCTGTTATTCCCACCCTAGGGGTCTGTCTGTTGCAGCGCCATGAAACCGCTGGTGAAAGTGCGCTATACAAATATTTTTAAACTCAAACTCAAACACACCAGTTTGCACGGGGGGTTCAGAAGTATACGTGTTACTACTGCATCCCTTTCCCTAGATACATTTCAGAAACTTTACTAAGAGAGGAGAATTCCATTAAATTCAGAGAAATCGGGATTCTGGTGCGAAAAGCATGTATTCTTCGTGCCTTTTCCCAGTTTTCAGTGGAAAATCTCAGAGTTCGAGATAATTATGGCACCTAGAAAGTTCTGAAGTCCGGGTATCTGTTTTCACGTGATATAAAAATGACATCAACCTCATCCTAGTCACTCGTAATTAGGACCTAACTGCCCTTCTTTCGAGCTAGCTTTATTGATGCCCTATATTGTATCTGATTTACTTGATCCACTAGCTAGTATTTTAGACGGCTGTGAGAGCTGTGTGGGCTGTGAGAGCTGTGTGGGCTGTGAGAGCTGTGTGGGCTGTGAGAGCTGTGAGAGCTGTGTGGGCTGTGAGAGCTGTGTGGGCTGTGAGAGCTGTGAGAGCTGTGTGGGCTGTGAGAGCTGTGTGGGCTGTGAGAGCTGTGAGAGCTGTGTGGGCTGTGAGAGCTGTGTGGGCTGTGAGAGCTGTGTGGGCTGTGTGAGCTGTGTGGGCTGTAAGAGCTGTGTGGGCTGTGAGAGCTGTGTGGGCATTGAGAGCTGTGTGGGCATTGAGAGCTGTATGGGCATTGAGAGTTGTGTGGGCATTGAGAGCTGTGTGGGCTGTGAGAGCTGTGTGGGCTGTGAGCTGTGTAGGCTGTGTGGGCTGTGTGGGCTGTGAGAGCTGTGAGAGCTGTGTGGGCTGTGAGAGCTGTGTGGGCTGTGTGGGCTGAGAGAGCTGTGTGAGCTGTGTGGGCTGTGTGAGCTGTGTGGGCTGTGTGGGCTGTGAGAGCTGTGTGGGCTGTGAGAGCTGTGTGGGCTGTGAGAGCTGTGTGGGCATTGAGAGCTGTGTGGGCTGTGAGAGCTGTGTGGGCTGTGAGAGCTGTGTGGGCTGTGTGGGCTGTGAGAGCTGTGTGGGCTGTGAGAGCTGTGTGGGCTGTGAGAGCTGTGAGAGCTGTGTGGGCTGTGAGAGCTGTGAGGGCTGTGTGGGCTGTGAGAGCTGTGTGGACTGTGAGAGCGGTGTGGGCTGTGAGCTGTGTGGGCTGTGAGGGCTGTGTTGGCTGTGAGGGCTGTGAGGGCTGTGTGGGCTGTGAGGGCTGTGTGGGCTGTGAGAGCTGTGTGGGCTGTGAGAGCTGTGTGGGCTGTGAGAGCTGTGAGGGCTGTGTGGGCTGTGAGAGCTGTGTGGGCTGTGAGAGCGGTGTGGGCTGTGAGCTGTGTGGGCTGTGAGGGCTGTGTGGGCTGTGAGGGCTGTGAGGGCTGTGTGGGGTGTGAGGGCTGTGTGGGCTGTGAGAGCTGTGTGGGCTGTGAGAGCTGTGTGGGATGTGAGAGCTGTGAGGGCTGTGTGGGCTGTGAGAGCTGTGTGGGCTGTGAGAGCTGTGTGGGCTGTGAGAGCTGTGAGAGCTGTGTGGGCTGTGAGAGCTGTGAGAGCTGTGTGGGCTGTGAGAGCTGTGTGGGCTGTGAGAGCTGTGAGAGCTGTTCGCAATGTAAATAACAATGCAATTTATTTATAATAAAAAAAAAAGAAATGTCATGAGCAATGCCAATAGCTCTACCATTAATAATTTCGAGACCATTGCATTGTAAATGCTTGTTTTTATGATACAATGTAACCTGTGTGAGAAATTTCTGGTTCATACTTGGTTGCCCTATCTTAGGAATTAATTGTTTCAAAGATATATTGCTTTATTGTTTGTCAGTGAATCCTTGTTGAGAGAGGATGGTGGTTACTGTAAACAAAACAACAAAGCCTGGAAGAGGCCGCTATCTTAATATTTTAGGAGACAGTTGTGCTCTTAAACCAGAAACGCAAAACCTAATTAGAACCTACAATTCAGTCTTGTTTGAGGATATAAAACAGTATCAAATATAAGGAATAAGCCACAGACATAGGAAAATTAGAAATAAGCTGTTCCTTCAATTGTCGCTTTGACACATGACCGATGCCGCATTGTCACTGATCTGGTGTTTAAAACTCCATGGTATTTACCTCTGTTTACTTTGCTATCTAGCACGTTGTGGGTTTGAAAAACTGCAAATAAATTATTTAAAAGAATAAATAGGCTGCCCAGTTTAATTGGAAAACTGACTGATATTCTGATATATTCTTTGAAATACTGATATATTCTTTGAAATACAGACTGCCAATTCCAGTTTTCACGTTTCTGTAAATACTCTTAAGTCCTTTACATCAGTGTTTTGAAGATGCTCATCTGAGGAGAAGCTATAAATACTTTTTTACAGCAGCCAGGTGTGAGGCCCTGTACTTGAGCTGTCTGACCCTTAAAAACATTCACATCTGTGACATCTGAAATCCCAGGTCTTTACAGGAACCAATGCGTGTTTGTGTGAGCCTGGAGGTGGTGGTTCCGTCAGCGGCCATCAGAGGGCACTCCTCGCCTGCCGATGAAACCCAGTGAGCTGCTCATTGCATGAAAGGGAAAAGGGTTTCCTCTTCCGGGTCAGCGGTGGCAGACACAGCATCAGCAGCGGTGACATCACTTCCGGCCTCTCCTGGTGTGTCCAGCCTGTTGCAGAGAAGGAAGGAGCCCTGTCTGGTGTTCATCTACAGACCCCCCAGACCTGCCCCCCTAGATCTCCCCCTGCCACTCAGACCCCAGACCTGCGACCCCCAGGAGGAGGAGAGAGCCTGGACAGGTTTCTGCTCAGGTAGGAGAGATGCTAACTCACTTGGCTGCAATTTATTAATCCATGGATCCTGCTGAGCCTGAGTGGGGGTGCAGAGGAGGTGAGGCCTGTCCAGGGGGCAGAAGTGAAGATGCCTGTCCAGGGGTGCAGAAGTGAAGAGGCCTGTCCAGGGGTGCAGAGGAGGAGAGGCCTGTCCAGGAGTGCAGAGGAGGAGAGGCCTGTCCAGGGATGCAGAGGGGGAGAGGCCTGTCCAGGGGTGCAGAGGAGGAGAGGCCGGTCCAGAGGTGCAGAGGAGGAGAGGCCTGTCCAGGGGTATACAGGAGGTGAGGCCTATCCAGGGTTGCAAAGGAGGAGAGGTCTGTCCAGGGCAGCAGAGGAGGTGAGGCCTGTCCAGGGGTGCAGAGGAGGAGAGGCCTGTCCAGGGGTGCAGAGGAGGTGAGGCCTGTCCAGGGGTGCAGAGGAGGCGAGGCCTGTCCAGGGGTGCAGAGGAGGTGAGACCTGTCCAGTGGTTTAGAGAATGTGAGGCCTGTCCAGGGGAGCAGAGGAGGAAAGGCCTGTCCAGGGGTGCAGAGGATGTGAGGCCTGTCCAGGGGTGCAGAGGAAGAGAGGCTTGTCCAGGGGTGCAGAGGAGGCGAGTCCTGTCCAGGGCTGCAGATGAGGTGAGGCATATCCAGAGGGGTGCAGAGGAGAAGAGGCCTGTCCAAGGGGTGCAGAGAAGATGAGGCCTGTCCAGGGGAGCGGAGGAGGAGAGGCCTGTCCAAGGGTGCGGAGGAGGAGAGGCCTGTCCAGGGGTGCAGAGGAGGCGAGGCCTGTCCAGGGGTGCAAAGGAGGAGAGGCCTGTCCAGGGGTGCAGGGGAGGTGAAGCCTGTACAGGGGTGCAGAGGAGGTGAGGCCTGTCCTGAGGTGTGCAGGGGACATCCCTGTCCAGGGGGAGCAGAGGAGGCGAGGGCTGTCCGGGGTGCAGAGGAGGTGAGGCCTGTCCATGGGGTTAAGTTCAGGTGAGGCCTGTCCAGGAGTGCAGAGAAGGTGAGGCCCATTCAGGGGTGCAGAGGAGGAGAGGCCTGTCCAGGGGTGCATAGGAGGAGACGTCTGTCCAGGGGTGCAGGGGAGGTGAAGCCTGTTCAGGGGTGCAGAGGAGGTGAGGCCTGTCCTGAGGGGTGCAGGGGAGATGCCTGTCCAGGGGGCATTCAGAGGAGGTGAGGCCTGTCCCGGGGTGCAGAGGAGATGAGGCCTGTCCTTAGGGGTGCAGGGGAGATGCCTGTCCAGGGGGAGCAGAGGAGGCAAGGCTTGTCCGCGGTGCAGAGGAAGTGAAGCATGTCCTGTCCATGTTTTTTAAGTGAAGTTGAGGCCTATCCAGGAGTGCAGAGGAGGTGGTACCTGTCCTGAGCTGGGGGTGCAGAGGGGGTGAGGCTTATCCGGGAGGGGTGCAGAGTGGTTGAGGCGTGTCCAGGAGGATGCAGAGGAGTGGAGGCGTGTCGTCTGCTGGGATGAAACCTGCCCTGTAGGAGTAGGAGCTGAGGCCAGTCCTGTTCTCTTGGTGTGAAGAATGTGGACCGGCTCAGCCACCGCCCAGAGATGCTCCTTTCCAGACATATCATTTTATTTTAAGAGATCATAATTGAGTTTTCGAAAAGTATCTGAAGTTACCACAGATGGCTCCTGGTTAGAGCGGCAGACCCTGATGCAGAGGTCGAACCCGGGACCAGGGTTCAATTCCCCGCCTCGGCGGGTCTTGGGCTCAAAATTCCACGGACCTGATAATTCTCGCCTCGCTGCCTATTCTAATCATAGAGTCCTACTCTGCAACTCTGGGCAATAGCTTGCTTAATCTCCACAACGGTCCCCACAACGCTCGTAAACCTGGGACTCAAGCAGCTGGTCACCACCCCCACCCACTACGCCGGACACACACTCGACCCCGTCTTCTCATCCAGCAAGGACATCGCCTTCAGCCACGCCACTGGACTCCACTGGACGTACCACAGCTGCGTCCACTTCAGCTTCGGAAGGACCACGATCCACCACCACCAGCAACAGGTTGCACGCAGAAGCTGTAACAAGATCACAGCCGACCAGCTCGCAGCCTCCCTGAGCATGAACCTTCCCATCAGCACAACGAACCCAAGCCAGGCGGCCACCAACCTCACCAAGTGGATCAGCGACTGCGCAGACGACCTCGCCCCCCTGAGGACCCCGCCTAGCAGACCCAGCAGCAAGAAAGCCCCATGGTTCACCGACGAACTCAAGAGCTCCAAGAAGAACTGCCGAGCCCTCGAGAGAACCTGACGCAGAGACCTAACTCCGGACAACATGGCTGCCCTCAAGCTCGCCACCCGGAAGCACCACCAACTCATCCACGCCACCAAGAAAACCGCATTCAAGGAACGACTGGACAACAACGCACACAACAGCAAGGAACTCTTCAACATCGTCAAAGAGCTCTCCAACCCCAACGCCGGAAACAACGACATCACCCCTTCGCAAGACCTCTGCAACTCCCTCGCCTCCTACTTCCACAACAAGATCGCGGAAATACACAACAGCTTCAGCACTCAACCGACGCACGCCACGACCGAACCTCCGCTCCCCACCACCACCCTCCGCGCCTGGACTCTGATCAGCACCGAAGACACCGTCCGTACGATGAACTCCATCCACTCCGGATCTCCGACCGACCCCTGCCCTCACCACGTCTTCAACAAGGCCGACGCTGTCATCGCACCCCACCTGCGGGACATCATCAACACCTCCTTCGACACCGCTACCTTCCCGGAGAGCTGGAAGCATGCCGAACTCAGCGCCCTACTCAAGAAGCCATCAGCCGACCCCACCGACCTCAAGAACTACCGCCCCATCTCGCTGCTCCCGTTTCCTGCAAAAGTCATCGAGAAGACCGTCAACAAGCAGCTGGCCGCCTTCCTCGAGACAAACAGAGCCCTCGACCCCTCGCAGTCTGGCTTCCGGGCCAACCATAGCACTGAGACCGCCCTGATCGCAGCCACCGATGACATCCGAGCTCTGCTCGACAACGGAGAAACAGCGGCCCTCATCCTCCTAGACCTCTCCGCGGCCTTCGACACTGTCTGCCACTGTACCCTAGTACAGCGCCTCAGCAACGTCGGAGTCCAGGAGAAGGCACTGGAGTGGATCATCTCCTTCCTCGCCGGAAGGACACAGAGAGTCCGCCTCCCTCCGTTCAGATCTGAAGCCACCAAAGTCATCTGCGGCATCCCTCAAGGCTCCTCGCTCAGTCCAACCCTCTTCAACGTCTACATGAGCACCCTCGCAGACATCGCACGCCAGCACAACCTCAACATCATCTCCTACGCCGACGACACCCAGCTGATCCTCTCCCTCACCAACGACCCCGCCACCGCCAGAGCCAACCTACACGAAGGGATGAAAGAGGTAGCCGAATGGATGAAGAACAGCCGCCTGAAACTGAAGTCGGACAAGACGGAAGTCCTCATCCTGGGATCCTCACCTTCCGCCTGGGACGACTCCTGGTGGCCCCCCGCCCTAGGCAGCGCACCCAAACCAACAGACCACGCACGCAACCTGGGCTTCATCCTGGACTCCTCCCTCTCCATGACCAGACAAGTCAACTCCGTCTCCTCGTCGTGCTTTAACATCCTGCGCATGCTACGTAAGATCTTCCGGTGGATCCCCACCGAGACCAGGAAGACGGTCACCCAGGCCCTCGTCACCAGCCGTCTGGACTACGGCAACTCCCTCTACGCCGGAACCACCGCCAAACTCCAGAAGAGACTCCAGCGGATCCAGAACGCCTCAGCACGACTCATCCTGGACATCCCCTGTTGCAGCCACATCTCCGAACACCTGAGAGACCTGCACTGGCTCCCGGTCAACAAGAGAATCACCTTCCGACTCCTCACCCACGCACACAAAGCCCTACACAACCAAGGCCCAGGATACCTCAACAGCCACCTCAACTTCTACGCTCCCAAACGCCAGCTTCGATCGACCGGCCACGCCCTCGCCGCCGTCCCCCGCATCCGAAGAGCCACCACAGGGGGACGGTCCTTCTCCTACCTCGCCGCCAAGACATGGAACTCCCTCCCGACCCACCTCCGTCTGACCCAGGGCCACCTCGCCTTCAGGAAGCAACTCAAGACCTGGCTGTTCGAGCAGTAGCGGACCCCCTCCCCTAAGCGCCTTGAGACCCTCTGGGTGAGTAGTGCGCTATATAAATGCTTTGATTGATTGATTGATTGATTGACAACGCTAAGGATGCCTGGCCTTCACCCTGGGGGTGCCCAGGAGTGGATGCCTCACAGGGAAAAGCCAGGACGGGTTCCACAGCGGTATTCGTACAAGCGCCTTGAGACCCTTGCGGGTGAGTAGTGCGCTATACAAGTATCAATTTACATTTACATTACATTTACATTACAAAGGCACACATCTCCAAGCATGGAGTTTCTTTTTTAAACCACTGTCTTTAGTACAGTAACCAAGACTACAACTCCCAGAATGCACTTACGTATTACATGAAAGTACAGGCATGAATATTCGGGGGACCACTCTATTGAAATATTTGGTTCCTCCTGGGGCATCGTGGCAGAGACGAGAAGAACAGTTCATGTGCAAGGACGTTCATTCTCAGCCTCTCTCTGCAGATTGTGAGTCCTGTGAGATCTGGGATAATATGAATCTCTATCAAAGAAATTTCACACAGTTTTATCTGTTTCCGAGAGAAATACAATGAAAAACAGGGAGTGCAAGTCCAGCGCCCCAGTCTCTGGTGTCTTTGGATCTCTGGAGTGACCCTTCCCTGGTCCTGCAAGAGAGGACAAACCAGGTGTTTTGTCTGGCCTCTCTAAGGGAGCGAGAGCGGGCTCAGTATCCTGGTCCACTAGGTCCCGTCTCCCATCCTGTAACTCACAAGGCCCCGGCTCACGTCCTGGTCCTCACAAGGCCATGGCTCACGTCCTGGTCCTCACAAGGCCCTGGCTCACGTCCTGGTCCTCACAAGGCCCGGCTCACGTCCTGGTCCTCACAAGGCCCCGGTTCACGTCCTGGTCCACCAGACCCCAGCTCACGTCCTGGTCCACCAGGCCCACGCTCACATCCTGGTCCTCACAAGGTCCACCAGGCCCATGCTCACGTACTGGTCCACCAGGCCTCGGCTCACGTCCTGGTCCTCACAAGGCCCTGGGTCACATCCCAGTCCTCTCAAGGTCCTGGCTCATGTCCTGATCCTCATAAGGCCCCGGCTCATGTTCTGGTCCTCACAAGGCCCCGGCTCATGTTCTGGTCCTCACAAGGCCCCGGCTCATGTCCTGGTCCACCAGACCCCGGATCACGTCCTGGTTTACCAGGCTCCAGCTCACGTCCTGGTCCTCACAAGGCCCTGGCTCACTCCATGGTCCCCATAAGGCCCCGGCTCACGTCCTGGTCGACACAAGGCCCCGGCTCACGTCCTGGTTTACCAGGCTCCAGCTCACGTCCTGGTCCTCACAAGGCCCTGACTCATGTCGTGGTCCACCAGACAGTGGCTCACGTCCTGGTCTACCAGGCCCATGCTTACGTCCTGGTCCTCACAAAGCCCGGCTCCTGTCCTGGTCCACCATGCTCCAGCTCATATCCTGTTCCATGAGGCCCGGCTCACGTCCTGGTCCACACAAGGCCCCGGCTCACAGCCTGGTTCTCACCAGGCCCTAGCTCACATCCTGGTCCTCACAAGGCCCCAGCTCACGTCCTGGTCCTCACAAGGCCCCAGCTCAAGTCCTTGTCTTCACAAGGCGCCAGCTCTCATCCTGGTCCTCACAAGGCCCTGGCTCAAGTCCTGGTCTTCACAAGGCAATGGCTCACGTCCTGGTCCTCACAAGGCAATGGCTCACATCCCTGTCCTCACAATGCCCTGGCTCACGTCATGGTCTTTACAAGGCCCTGGCTCACATCCTGGTCCTCACAAGGCACCAGCTCACGTCCTAGTCCTCACAAGGCCCTGGCTCAAGTCCTGGTCTTCACAAGGCAATGGCTCACGTCCTGGTCCTCACAAGGCCCTGGCTCACGTCCCTGTCCTCACAATGCCCTGGCTCACGTCATGGTCCTCACAAGGCCCTGGCTCACATCCTGGTCCTCACAAGGCACCAGCTCACGTCCTGGTCCTCACAAGGCCCTGGCTCACGTCCTGATCCTCACAAGGCCCCAGCTCATGTCCTGGTCCTCACAAGGTCCTGGCTCATGTCCTGGTCTGCCAAGCCCCTGCTCACGTGCTGGTCCATACCAGGCCCAGGCTCACATCCTGGTCCTCACTTGACTCCGGCTCACGTCCTCATCCTCACCAGGCTCCGGTTCACATGCTGGTCCATACCAGGCCCAGGCTCACGTCCTGGTCCTCACAAGGCCCTGGCTCACGTCCTGGTCCTCCCAAGGCATTGGCTCACGTCCTGGTCCTCACAAGGCCCTGGCTCACATCCTGGTCCACCCAAGGCCCCAGCTCACTTACTGGTTCTCACAAGGCCCTGGCTCACATCCTGGACCACCTGACCCCGGAACACGTGCTGGTCCATAACAGGCCCAGACTCACTTCCTGGTCCTCACAAGGCCCTGGCTCGCTTCCTGGTCCACCAGGCCCTGCCACACTCATCCTCACAAGACCCTGGATTACATCCTGGTCCTCCCAAGGCCCTGGCTCATGTCCTGGTCCTCCCATGGCCCCGGCTCATATCCTGGTCCTCACAAGGCCTTGGCTCACGTCCTGGTCCTCACAAGGCCCCGCCTCACGTCCTGGTCCTCATAAGGCCCTCGCTCACGTCCTGGTCCACCAGGCCCTGGCACATATCCTCATCCTCACAAGGCCCAGGTTCACATCTTAGTCTTCACCAGGCCCTGATCACATCCTCATCCTCACTAGACTCTGGCTCACATCCAGGTCCTCACCAGACTCCGGCTCACATCTTTGTACTCACTAGACTCCGGCTCACGTCCTGGTCCCTACCAGGCTCTGACACTCATCCTGGTCCTCATTAAGGCCCCGGCTCACGTCCTGGCCCTCACAAGGCCCTTGATCACATCCTGGTCATCACTAGACTCCGGCTCACGTCCTGGTCCTCACCAGGCTCGGGCTCACGTCCTGGTCCTTACAAGCCCCTGACTCACGCCCTGGTCCTCAACAGGCCCTGATCACATCCTGGTCCTCACTAGACTCCGGCTCACGTCCAGGTACTCACCAGGCCAAGCCTGAGAGGGAGATCAATTGGTTGTTGGCCCACAATGCCAACTCAAACAGGAAGCAGACATATGCAAATCAGCTTTAGACTTCTTCCAATAGGGGCAGTCCAGTCTGAAGAGCCAATCCAGATCCTTTATGAACCGGAACAGAAGCAACCCAAGACCGGTTTCAACCCATCTGAGCCTTGACTGTAGGGTGCGGCTTCATTTCAGTGGTGCAGTGAGCACGGGACCCACATCTGGGCTCTGACTGTAGGGTGCGACTTGATTCCAGCAGTGCAGCGAGCACGGGACCCACACATGGGCACACCTGGCGTATTTATGAATAAGCAAAATGATGGGTGGGATGTCTGAGAACATCATCTCCTACGCCGACGATACCCAGCTGATCCTCTCCCTGACCAACAACCCCGCCGCCGCCAGAGCCAACCTTCACGAAGGAATGAAAGAGGTAGCCGACTGGATGTCGACCAGCCGCCTGAAGCTAAACTCGGACAAGACGGAAGTCCTCATCCTGGGATCTTCGCCCTCCGCCTGGGACGACTCCTGGTGGCCCCCCGCCCTGGGCACCGCACCCAAACCGACAGACCACGCACGCAACCTGGGCTTCATCCTGGACTCCTCCCTCTCCATGACCAAGCAAGTCAACGCCGTCTCCTCGTCATGCTTCAACACCCTGCGCATGCTACGGAAGATCTTCCGGTGGATCCCCACCGAGACCAGGAAGACTGTCACCCAGGCACTCGTCACCAGCCGACTGGACTACGGCAACGCCCTCTACGCTGGAACCACCGCCAAGCTCCAGAAGAGACTCCAACGGATCCAGAACGCCTCAGCCAGACTCATCCTCGACATCCCACGACACAGCCACATCTCCGTACACCTAAAAGACCTGCACTGGCTCCCGGTCAACAAGAGAATCACCTTCCGTCTCCTTACCCACGCACACAAAGCTCTTCACGACCAAGGCCCGAGCTACCTCAACAACCGCATCAACTTCTACGCTCCCAAACGACACCTCCAATCAGCCAGTCACGCCCTCGCCGCCGTCCCCCGCATCCGAAGAACGACAACAGGAGGAAGGTCCTTCTCCTACCTGGCCGCCAAGACCTGGAACTCCCTCCCGACCGACCTGCGCCTGACCCAAGACCACCCCGCCTTCAGGAAGAAGCTCAATACCTGGCTGTTCGGGTAGCAGCAGCACCCCCCCCCCTAGCGCCTTGAGACCCTCCGGGTAAGTAGAGCGCTCTATAAATGCCTATGATTGATTGATTGATTGATCCCAGGCTCTGGTAATTACTCGGGGACACATCCAAGCCCATCCTTCTTGTTCTCGCCCTCCGTTGCACCCCAGCCTGCAGCCAATCAGAGTGTTTTAGACATCATTACTTCCAGATGTCTGCTCCAGTAGTCACAGCAGTTCTAACTCTAAGGATCGGCCTGTCTCTCTGTTCCTGATGTTCACCAAACTAACTGAGGCCACGGTGAACAAGCAGCTCACCAAATACCTTGAGTCCCACCAACTTCTGCACAAAGTCCATCCAGGGCTCCAACAGAGCTAAAGCCAAGAGGGATATTAGAGACATTATGTATGGGGTTGGGGAGGTGGGGCTCTGATCTGATTAGATCTATCAGAAGCCTTTGACACCATCCCCAACTCCACTTTACTACAGAGATTGGAGATGGTGGGTCTTAGGGGAAAGTGCCTGCTCGGTTCTTATCCTTTTTGAAAGATCCGACCCAAGCAGTGGCATCAGCTAACTTCAGATCAACCCCTAAGACAATTCCCCCTCCCCCCGGCTGGTTTTGAGCCACAATCTTTTCAATCTTTACATGGTCCACTTGGCCAGCCTGATCGAGTCATTCAATATCACCTCTAACCGAATGTACACAAATCATTGGTTTGTATTTGTATTTGTAGTTGAATTTATAGGGCGCGCAGCTACCCACAGGGGGTCTCCCGGCACCAGTAGAAAAGTGCTTACAAATCACAGTTACTATTGAGGGAAGAGCCACGTTTTAAGGTCTCTGCGGAATTTCAACAAAGATGGTTCGAGTTTAAATGTCACCGGAAGAGAGTTCCACAGCCTGGGGCAATGCAAGAGAAGGAGCGTCCACCCATTCTCGTCAGTTTGAAACACGGAATCAGGAAGTTACCTTGGGATGAGGATCTGAGAAGACGAGATGGGGAGTATTGTTGAACAAGAGACTGTAAGTAGGTTGGAGCTGGCACTTGTTTGATCTTATGCATAAAGCAAAGAGCTTTAAATTTGACTCGATTTTCAATACGGAGCCAGTGAAGGTCCTTGAGAAAGGGGGAGATAGAAGATTTCCACGGGACCTTACAAAGGAGGCGGGCTGCCGAGTTCTGGACAAGCTGAAGTCTCCTCTGAATCACCAAGGTGACTCCCAGGTAAAGCACATTGCCGTAGTCCAGGCAAGAGGTAATCAGAGCCTGGACCACCGAACGCCTCATTGAGACTGGGAGCATCCATAAGATCTTCCGGAGCCACCCCAGGATGGAAAAACAGGTGGCTGCCACCTTAACCACTTGGTGACGCATGGAGAGTGAATCATCCAGAACGAAGCCAAGGTTGCGGACCTGTGTCACTGGAAGGGGTGGAGGACCCATTTCTGACGGCCAATGAGCGGGGCTTCAAAGGTGCTTGTGCTTGCCCAGAATGACCTCCTCCGTCTTATCTCCGTTCAGTTTCAGGAGGTTTGCCTGCATCTACTCTGTCACTCGGCTAAGTCCTAGTTTGAGAGCAGATGGATTATTTGCTTCAGCCGAGGTGAGGGAGAAGAGAATCTGGGTGTCGTCTGCGTATGAGTAAAGGGAAAGACCTGCGTCTTCCACGATGGTTGGTAGGGGCCTCACATAGATATTAAAAAGCATAGGGCTCAGAGAGGACCCCTGCGGCACCCCATACGCAGATGAGCGAATAGAGGAGCAAAAACCAGAAGAAACAATCCAAAATGTCCGGTGGCTTAAAAAAGAGGCCAGCCAAGCAAGAGCAGAGCCAGTCACTCCGGCCGCTTTCAATGCTCTCAAAAGAATGGAGTGTGAGACCGTGTCAAATGCGCCGATTAAGTCTAAAAGAATAAGCGCCGAAGTCTCACCATGATCAAGGCGAATGCGTAGGTTCTAAGTGACCCCCAAGAGGGTAGTTTCGGTGGAGAAGTGGGAGCGGAACCCTGATTGGGTGTAAAAATCCTGTAGTCTCCACATGAGAAGTGAGATGTATATTAACATGCCTCTCCAAGATCTTTGAGAACATGGGCAACAGGGAGATGGGCCGGAAGTTGGCGCCAGGTTTTTTTAAAAGCAGAACCACCAAAGCTCTTTTCCATTTGTCCGGGACAATGGAATCCCGCAGTGAGGTGTTCAAAAGCTCTTGAATAACTGAAAGAACATCAGGAGATAGCTGGCAAAGGATGTCCATAGGGATTGGATCCAAAGGGGAGCCTGAATTTACTTTCGCCATACAAGCGAAAAACGAGTTTGAATCAAACAGTGACCACTCCGAGATCTGCGTTTCCGGAAGTGTGGGGGTCTAATATGTCCAGAGTAGAGGAGTCAAGAGGGGACTTGGGGGAGGTCAGAGAAAGGGCGTTGTAGATAGTTTCGACTTTGGATATAAAAAAGTCTGCAATTTCATTGTATTCCACTTCCCCTAGCGCAGGTGGGGTGGGAGAGGTGTTAAAGCCTGCTAACTTCTTGACCATAGAGAAGAGAGCTTTTGGCCGATTAATAGCCCTTTCAATAGACTTTGCGACAAAAAAGGCTTTCGCCTTCCTGCAGGCTCAATGGTATCTCCTGAGTGCTGATCGATAGATCAGTTTGTCATTAGGAGCGTAGGCTTTTCACCAGGATCTCTCCAGGAGTTTACATTCGGACTTCATTACCTTCAGATCGTCCGTAAACCATGGGGCTGGGCAAGATGTGGGATGGGTCGTCGAGGACGTGGCGGAAAATGGCGGTTGATGGTAGAAGTTAGCCAGGAGGTTTAGAATTAAATACAGATAAAATGCTCACTCATTTCAGGAGCTGCCGCCAGGAAGTCGCTGATTGGATGAGCTCAAACTCCCTGGCGCTAAACAGTGGAAAAACGGAAATAGTGGTATTTGGGACCGGAGCCTCATGGCACAACGGTGGCAGCCGGTGTCTTTGGGAGCTTTGTCCACCCCATTCCATCAGGTCAGTAAACTGGAAGTTTGGGTGGACTTGCATCTGTTCCTAAAAGGATACATTAAAATCACCTGCTCTACAGGCTTCTGACTGCTGAAAGTTTTCAGAAAAATACTTCCATTAATCCCTGCTTTATCTAGGAGGGACCTGGTACAGGTTCTGATTCTATAGGGAATGTATTCCTGCATCACCTTTTAAGTAGGCATATCTTAATATCGCCTACATAGATTGTTGCTGCTACAAAGACAGCAGTTGGGCTTGTTTTGAGATTAATAAAATCAAGGTCGATCTCCAACAAACTGGTCAAATTGCAACCGCTTCCTGTCCTGAAAAGATTTTAATATAAAGCACTTTATGTCATAAATGCTCTACAATCAGGGGATTCATTCTTATATGTCCTCGTTTTTTGCATGGTATCAGCTGGCCAAGTGCTGAGAAGAACCCATCATGCTTTGCGGCGTAAAGTCTCTAAGTTTATAAAAATCAGAATAGATGGCTGCTCTCTGCCTGTGGTGACTGCAGGTACCTGGAATGGAATGCGCTCCCACCTGCCCTGTGCAACCAAGAAAACATGAGTTCTTTCAGGAAACAAATCAAAACCTTTCTGTTCATGTTCAGGGGCTGTGGGATTTTGATACTTATGTGCTCATACTAGCGCCAGGACACTTCTTTCCTGAACTAGCTGTGCAGCGCTATATAAATTGGATCTTACAGTATGTCATAAGCCATCGATCTCTGGGCAACAGATCGTTGCAGCTATAGACACCCCAGAAGGAGGAAAGGCTCCGGGATCTGAAGGTCAGGTGTAGAGTTTTACAAAGCTTAGAAATAAATTCCTGCCTGAGGTGATTCGACTCGGCTATCCCTCCTATGAGAGAGAATTGTCTCCCCGTTACAGTTGGGATTTGTCCCACATGAACCCACAGCGGTTCATCTATGGACGGTATTCGCAGTGCTGCATCCGAAAAACACACACAGGAAGGCTGGTGATGCCGATAAGGCGTTTGACTCCCTGGATCAGTCTTTTATGATCGAGATGCTTAGGCACCTTGATATGTCAGGGAGTTTGAGATCTCGTATGAAGCTGCTGGACACCCAGCCTATGGCCTGAGTTTACGTAAATGGGCTCAACTCAGACGCCATTCAGATCGCCTGGGGCACTGGGCTGGGACGCCCTCTGTCATCCGTTCTTTATACCAGGAACGAACCCTTAGGCCTGTGAACTCCAGGGGAGGCATACCATAGTGGGCTGATGCCTTTTAGACACTGAAACCAAGAAGAAAACACATCTTTATGAATTGACAGGTTTATAGTCACGGTGGCCAGGCCGGGAGGTGGGTTGAGAGTTGAGAAGGGCAGACGACGGAACTTCAGAGTTCAATTGTTCGAAATCCTTGAAGTTAGAGGTTTTCTGGACAGGTCCGCAGTCCCCTGGAGATCTGGTCTCTATTGAAGAGGAGAAAATAAAATATCCTCTTGGAATCAAAAGTATCACCAAATAGGTATAAACACCATACAATCCACTCTACGCAATCACATCTACACAAGATCCGTTAATTATACATATATACCACCAAGAAAGAA
Source organism: Lissotriton vulgaris (assembly GCF_964263255.1). Taxonomy (NCBI): domain Eukaryota; kingdom Metazoa; phylum Chordata; class Amphibia; order Caudata; family Salamandridae; genus Lissotriton; species Lissotriton vulgaris. Next base: position 124,510,491 of record NC_141685.1, on the reverse strand, counting down.
ATTCCACATAATAGCTTTAATATAGAAAAAAAAACTCATGTTATTTCCTTTGTACGTAAAAAGGAGATTATGTATGTGACTCCCTATAAACAGTTCTAATTTTAATCCCCAGTACAAAATATAATTTGGTGCACTAAAACACTTCAGATAAATATACATGAGGTACTGGCATCAGTGTGGGTTTATTGTGCTGATAAGTTTGATACCAAACTTCCCAGGTTTCAGTGTAGCCAATATGGTGTTGTGGAGTTCGTAATGACAAACGCCCAGCACCATATACTCTTAATGGCAGGACTGTACTTACAATGCCCAAGAATGGACTTGGGCACTGTGGGGGTACAGGGCTCATTCACCTGTACCCTCACCACTGGCATAGTGGACCTAGCTGGAGGGATGGCTGATCTAGGCCAGGGCAGTGGGTTGTAGGCATGGCTCACAGGGATGTGTGCCATGTTCACTCTTCACTTTGTTCTGCATCAAAACACGCAGCCTGCAAAGGCAGTATTTATTTATTTATTATATTTATATAGCGCATTATCACCAATTGGTCTCTAAGCGCTTGTACTTGAGAAACTAGCCCTCTCAGAGAGCGGACAGCCGAGTTATATCACACCCCACGCTTCTCGAAAGAGCACTGTTTTTAATAGTCGCCTAAAAGGCATTAAATTTGGCTCCTTCCTGAGACTTGATGGTAGCTTGTTCCAGGCTGCGGGGAGAGTAGTTGCGAAAGCCCGTCCACCAAGGGTGGTCAAACGATAGCGCGGGTTTACCAGAAGAGCGTCCTCAGATGAACGCAGAGTCCTTCTAGGGATGTACTGCGCCAGCCTAGCTTTAATATAGTTGGGTGCATTGCCGTAAACCGCTTTATGAGCGATGCACAGACTTTTAAATAAAATCCTCTGCCTAATAGGAAGCCAATGTAATTGGCGTAAAAGAGGAGAGGCATGGGTGTTTCTGGATTTTCCGAAAATCAGTCTAGCTGCATCGTTCATCACTATTTGCAGTCTCGAAAGTTGCTGCTGGGGGAGCCCAACATAGAGGGCATTTCCATAGTCGAGACGTCCTAAAATCATTGCGGACACCACCGTCCTTCGTGTAGAAAATGAGAGCATTGGAAAGATTTTCCGGAGTTGCCTTAGGAGGCCAACGCATGTGCCAACAACCGACGACACTTGATTTTTCATGGATAGATTACCATCAATATGGATACCCAGGCTTTTCACCACTCTCGCTGGTATCGGAGATCTACCCAACTCCTGAGGCCAGAGAAGATCGCTCCAGGGGTTACCCGAGATGGTGATGGGCAATACTTCGGTCTTCTCTGGATTAATCTTCAAGGAGGTGGAAGACATCCAATTAGTCGTGAATTTTAGGATGTTCTGTAGCCTAGCCTGGGTACCAGATGACTCCTCAATTTGTATGATAATCTGTGTGTCGTCTGCGTAGTTATAAATTTGACATTCCATTTGATTTAGAGCAGAAATCAGTGGCTGTAAATATATATTAAAAAGGAGCGGTGAGAGGGCAGATCCCTGCAGCCCTCCGCATGTTATTGCCGCTGGTGTAGAGACCAAATCTGACAACTGGACCCTCTGCGATCTTCCCTGCAGGAAAGATGTTAACCAGCCCAGCGCAGCCCAGTATGTATGTGTGTAGAGGTACAGGGCCTCTAAGGGTGGCACAATACGTGCTGCAGCCCTTAGAGGCCTTCTCTGGTCACAGTGCCCTGGGTACCTGTGGTACCATTTACCAGGGGCTGACCAGTGGCCAGATAGGCCAATTGGGTTAGTTTTGGGGAAGGAACACAAGCCCTGTGAACCTGATTGGCAGGGTACTAGGGCACATCAAGTCAAAGTGCATCCGTTGTCTGGAAAAAAGTGGGGGGTAACTATAACAGAAACCCACTTTCCAACAGGTAGTCGTTGAACAAAATGTGGAGATGCATACCATGCCTTCTAACTTGTCATTTTCTGATCTATTTTCCAGAAGGGTCTCTCTTGGAGTCCACCAAGCACGTTTCATCGTATTTTCAGCAACTTGTTTGGGTATCCGCGTTCCTTTAATTTGTGCACAAGAATTTCTGCATTCATGAAATAATCACTTTTACCTGAGCAATTCCGTCTTATTCGGAGAAATTGGCCCGAAGGCAAATTGTCATGTAAACTGTGTGGATGATGACTTGTATAATGCAGGGCATTTTTCCTAACCCTTGATTTGGTAAACCATTTATTTATTTATAAAGTTTTATATAGCGCGAACTCGATCCCGAAGGATATCAGAGCGCTTTACAGTTAGAGGGAGAGGAAGGAAAAAGATCACAACAAGACTAAATTGGTGAAACTAATATGCATAAAATCACATAGAGCAAACATAACAGATCCTATCTAATTCAAGGTTAAGGTAGAGTGGGCTAGTCAATGATAAAATGACATCAAGGGAGTGATGATACATAATGATGTAAGCGGGGCGAATACAATTGTAACAAACAGAATTACTAATGCGGATAGCAAGCTTTTTTCAAAAATATTGGCTAACAGATTGAATGACTTAATGCCAAGTCTAGTTTCAATAAGGCAGCATGGATTTATCTTAAATCGAGATACAAAAGGCCACGTGAAAAGGATTATCTCTCTTCTGGATTGGGCACAAGCTACAGGATCTCCTGTTTCGGTAGCCCTGTTAGATGCTGAAAAAGCATTTGACAAGGTTTCCTGGAGGTTTCTGTGGTCTACTTTAGTTTGGAAGGGATTCCCTAAAGAATTTATAAACGCAATACAGGTATTATACAGTCACCCGAAGGCAGCAATCCGTATTTCCGGGGATCTTTCAGACAATTTGGCAATAACAAGGGGGACCAGACAAGGTTGTCCTTGTTCCCCTTGTTATTTGCCTTGTACATTGACCCATTTTTAAGTAGACTGGAAAAAACAAGAGGTATCATTCCGGTTAGGATACACCAGGCTGCATATAAAATGTTTGCCTATGCAGACGATGTCGCTATCGTAACTTCGGATATTAAGAGTGCTTTACCGAAGATAGTGGAATTGGAGGAACAGTTCGGGGGATGTTGTGTTATGTTATGTTAAGTACGTTTGTATAGCGCATTTCTGCCCCAGCAACAGGGCGTCCCAGCGCTTGCAGAATAGTCAACCAGAGGAGTGAGCAGGACAGGTAAGTTGAGCTAGAGAAGCTCGTGCTAAATGGAGGCGAACAGCCAGGTTTTTATTTTTTTCCGGAAGAGCCAGTGGTCTTGCGTGGCGCGTGCCTCAAGGGAGATGGAATTCCATAGAGCAGGGGCCAGGGATTTGAAGAAACGTCCGCCTGCTCTGCTCTTGCATACCCTAAAGGTGCGGGTGAGGTGAAGGTTCACAGAACGAAGGGCACGTGTGGGGACGTAGAAAGAGCAGAGACCCCGTAGTATTTGGGGGACCTGGCCATGTAGGATTTTGTGGGTTAGACAGAGTGTTTTAAATTGAATTCTCTGTTTCACCGGCAGCCAGTGAAGACGGCGAAGGATGTGTGAGGTGTGGCAGCGTTTGGGTAGGGCAAAAAGAGTACGAGCTGCTGCATTTTGAGCCCTTTGGAGTCTATTCGTGGTCGTAAGGTTAGCACCAGGCAATAGGCCGTTGCAGTAGTCCAAGTGGGATAGGACCAAGGACTGGACTATTACTTGTCTGCTGGGCGGCTCAAAGAAGCCCAAAATGGGCTTAAGGGTGCGTAGGCGACCAAAACAGGTACCAGCCACCTTTTTTGTATGTGACTCAAAGGAGAGAGAGTTGTCCATTAGGACTCCCAGATTCTTAACTTCCTTCTTGGAAATCGGGGGAGGGCCCTCGTCGGGGGCCACCACTGGTCGCCCCATTTCTGTGAGTCCCGACCAATCAGGAGCACCTCCGTTTTTGAGGAGTTAAGTTGGAGGCAGTTCTCCGTCATCCAGCGTGAGATGGCTGTGACATCTTCCTGAAATTGTACCTGATCCGATATGGTGTTATTGGAAAAGGTAAAAATAAGCTGCGTGTCGTCAGCATATGAGATCAACTTGATTCTGCGTTCTTTTGCTAGCAGGGCCAAGGGGCGTACATACACGTTAAACAGCGCAGGGCTGAGGGCAGAGCCCTGGGGAACGCCGCATTTGAGAGGGAATTTGCTGGATGAATAGGGTGGGGCGTGAGTCTGGAAGGAACGATCAGACAGAAAGGATGCGAACCATGCCAAAGCCTTGCCCCAGACCCCGATCTCCCCGAGACGTTTGAGTAAAATCTCGTGGGAGAGCGTGCCGAACGCCGCACTTAGGTCGAGCAGGATCAAAGCTGAGGTGTGTCCAAGGTCCTGTGATAACCTTAGCTGCTCCGTGACTGCCAGGAGCGCAGACTCTGTGCTATGGTTTGCCCGGAAGCCGTTCTGTGACTCGTCCAGGATCCCATGTGCTTCCAGATATTTGGTCAGGGTGGAGTTCACATGGGCCTCCATCACCTTGGCCAGGTACGGTAGGAGGGAGATGGGTCTGAAGTTTTCTGGCAGGGAGGGGTCCAGTGTGGTTTTTTTTAACAGGGGGATGACTTTGGCATGTTTCCAGGATCTGGGGACTGTGGAGGACTGGAGCGATCTGTTAATCAGTTCCTCGCGTACGAGCAGAATGGAGTCCTGGAATTGCCTGAAGGTATCAGGTTTGACAGGGTCATCGGGTGACCCAGACTTTACCTTTATCGCCAGGAGCTCGAGGTCTTTATTGGTCATGAGCGGGAGAGTTGGGAGGAAGTAAAGGGAGTCCAGCTGGTCAGGGGGGTCGGCGGGGTAACGGGGAGGGTCCACTAGTATTCAGCAGGTTATAGATCCCCTCTACCTTATTAATAAAGAAGCAGGCCAGATCTGCACATTGGGAGTTGGAAACTATTGTACTGTTGGTTCCCTCTGTTACTTTAGTCATATCTTTAATTAGTGAGAAGATAGTTTTGGATGGGTTGGGACTGATTTTAATCATGTTCGTAGAGAAAGCAGCTTTCGTTTTTAGGACTCGCACCTGCGACGCATCGCGAAGCGATGTCGCAGCGAGACCTATTGTTGTCAGCTCTGCTTACAAGGAGCTAAAGGGCAACAAGAGATGGGCACGAGCGGCCTCAGGAACCGGATCAGGTAGCGCACGCGTTCACCATCTCCTGTCTCCCTTTTAGCTCCATGTAAGCAGACACACACGAGCGCACACACAGAGACACACACACGCACACACCCCGCCGCCGCGCGCACACACACACACACGAGCGCACACACACACACACACACACACAAGCGTACAGAGACACGCCCCCCTGCCCCCTACAACTAAGCCCCACTCACCTCATCGGTGCCACTCTGGACTTCTTCAGCCTCTGCGGGGCTCTCCCTCGGGCATGGGAGCCCCGTGTCTCCACTGCTTCTCTGGCCAGGCACTCCGTGGGCGCAGGCTTCTTGCAGAAGCCGGAAGTCCCGCCCCACCACAGGTTTCGTTTTCGCCAGTGCACGCGCATGTCTTGTTGTTGCCCTGTGTGTGACATGCACACCACTGTGTCTCAGAGGAAGCTGGATAGCCGTAAGAAGCCCTCTGACCAAATTCCACAGTAGAGTAACTACGTTCTTTTCACAATGTTTAATAAACTTTCTAATGTTTCTAACTCCACACCGCTACTTTAAAGCCGAGCCTGCTCCCACGTCTTTTTCCGCTTTAATTTAACAGAATGTGCTCTCACATCGTCAATTTATTAGATAAACAGGAGTAAACCCATGAACCACGTTGGGATGGGTGAGTAATGCAAAAAGAAACAATTCCCAACTGGTCTTAATGAAAGTCAATTAAATGCAGTATGCAATTAGCATTACAAAAGAACAGGACAGAACCAAGGAGTCTCAAAAAAGTTTTTTTAGGAAAAGCTTATTATTTAGCAGGTTTTTAGGGGTCTTTCACATGGCTAAATACAGTTAAACAGCACTGTGTCGAGCAAATCATGTGACAACCGAAAAGGCACTTGGTGAATGGTGATATTCAGTTTCAAGTTGCAGTTACTTTGAAGCAAAATTCAATAAATTATTTGGAGCACAAAACGTAAAATGCGTCAACATTGCAGCATTATTTGTTGACGCATTTTACGTTTTGTGCTCCAAATAATTTATTGAATTTTGCTTCAAAGTAACTGCAACTTGAAACTGTGGAGCCATCACTGTATATAACTCTTGTCACTATGCGCCGTTCACGCTGCTCACTCTAGCACTTGCACTTTCACTTATTGTAAATATCACCATTCACCAAGTGCCTTTTCGGTTGTCACATGATTTGCTCGACACAGTGCTGTTTAACTGTATTTAGCCATGTGAAAGACCCCTAAAAACCTGCTAAATAATAAGCTTTTCCTAAAAAAACGTTTTTGAGACTCCTTGGTTCTGTCCTGTTCTTTTGTAATGCTAATTGCATACTGCATTTAATTGACTTTCATTAAGACCAGTTGGGAATTGTTTCTTTTTGCCTCACATCTTCAAAGCGTAACGGTCTCCGGATTTGCGTCTGGAAGAGGGCGCGCGGGCAAAGCCGCCTTCTTGGAAAAACAAGCCTCTGACGGCACAGGTGTCACTGTTCTCACAGGTGGACACAACAGCGGTTCTAAGTGCTGCTATTAGCCGGAACCGTCGTAGACATCGCCTAGAGTGAGCGGCTTCGTGGCGCTGGCCGGTCGTCAGGGAATGGGAGGACAGGAGCGTCTCAGAAGTATCCTGTTCGGCAGACCTGACCCCGGCGGCACCGGAATCAGAATCCGCAGGGTTAAAAGGTGAACTTGCAGTAAACCTGCCCCCTCCAAGGCCGGGCATTAAATATTCAAGGCCATCTGTTCGGGAGGCTGTCTCGGAGCTGGAGGCTGTCTCGGAGCGGCGCTTTCTCCTGCCAGACCCGGTCTTGGCCACTCTCCATTTCACCGACGCCCTGCCAAAAGCCCCATTTAACGCCTTCACTCCTTGCCAGGCTCAACAGCTCTTGGTTGATGCTCGGTGGGTCAATGCACCAGGTACTGCCAGTGTAACCTCCACGGGAAACCACCCCATCCCGGCAATTTGTGTGCTTGGGTGGAACAATCTATTTCGGGGGCACCTCTGAAAATAGTTAGCAGCACTTTCTTCAAAGCGCTGGACAGAACGCTCTCACTCTTTCCTGGAGCGGGCCTATTTTGATGGGAGGACAGGGTCAACGACCTGGGGATTTATTTTCACCCATAGCGCCCCCCCACCCCCTCTCCGTGGGCTGTGGGAATCTGCGAGCAGGTAGTTGGGCTAAGTGGGGTTTGGTGGCCCCCGAGCTGTCCTCATGAGGGTGTACGAGACTCGGTGTCGGCGGCACTGACTGGGTGGGCGATTCATACACGTTTTGGAGACGGTAGTTTCAGTTCAGAACCTGCCGGGTACCAGGCACACAGGAGCACTGTACTGCATGACGAGCTGAGCTCGTCATGAGCATGGAAGGGGTTAACAGTTGTTTTTAATATGATCTTGTTCAAGTTTTACCAGTAATTTTATGTATAGGGTATACTTTTAAGGTTGTAATTAACCAAATAAAGTTTTCTTACTGCCTGACTGACTGGGTTAACAATTGTCAATCTAGATTATTATCTACATATCACTTGGAGATGGCTGCATATAAATCAAAGGGGGTAAGAAAAAAGCTATTTGGGTCGAATCTATGGGCTCCTTTATTTAAATGGATTTGAATTTAGTGATAAATGTTCTAATTTTGGAGAATGAAATTATGTTGCATTTTGATTTTTATGTATAATGATTTGTGTCCTATTCAAGGCATATGATGTTTTACTGTTTTAAAGACTGTTTGCTGTTTGCTGACGTAAAACAATAAACAAAAAAACAAAAAAAAACAGAATTATTAACCAATGCTGTAGTATTTACAGAGCAATTAGGGTCCATGGTGTTAAGGTAAGAACTTATTCATGAGGAATCTTTTTGCTTCCAATTTGAAAGCAACCTTGGAAGAGATTCTACGAATTTCCGGTGGAAGCGAGTTCCAAATATTTGGTGCAGCGCCTGAGAAGGCTCGTTGATGGTAGTTCATAATCGACCATTGTGGCCAAAGACTGCTACATCCAAAAATGTGATAGAAGATTGGCTACTGGACACACAGAATTGTAAATCTACTGATCTGGCATTCAACCATTCAATAAACACATTTAAGATATCATCTTGTCCATCCCAAATGCAAAAAATGTCATCAATAAACCGAAACCATTTGTGGATATGATGCACAAATGGATTGCTATCATAGGTAAATTTCTCCTAAAATTTGGCCATGAATAACACGGCCAGCTCTGGGGCAAAGGGACAGACCATCGCTGTCCCTTTGATTTCCTCTCCATGGGCAGCTCGCTGGTGTGACAGTGCCTCCATGAAGACACGTTGAGATGTCTGCCCCAGAAGTCGTGGCGGAAGGTCGAGTAGTCACAGTATTCGTTCTGAGGTGCTGGTGTTATCGCAAAAGTGCAACAACGGTAGGCAGTGGTTGTTTGCATCTTCCCCTCTGGGGTCTCCAAATCAGCTTTTCTTATTTAGCAGTTGACACTGGTAAGTGAGACACAACCTCTACACAGACTTGCTCAGTCAGGGAGACTGGGGGACTCTGGGCACTTCACAGGACTTTTCGGCACTCTGCCACATTTCCTCTGTTCCTTCTGGGCCGTTTCTCACAACGGGCTCTGCTGCTGGTCCTCCTCAAAGGGCGGGCAGACTTCTTTCAGACAAAGCTCTCTCCTCTTCCCTCTCATCAGACAGGCAGCTCACAGGGCCACTGCCCGGGTCAATAGTTTCATCCCGGAAGACTTGCAGAAAGCAGGCAATGTGCCCTCGCCTACGGGGGGGTCACTATCAGTGATACTTATCTTGAAACAGCGGCTCTTCGTGTTGGGAAGTAAAGCAACTTGAGTTACAACAAAGCCCATATGGTTGTCACCCACTTTTCTGTGGTATTGTCAGACCCTGAATGCTTATTCCCTGTCTCGGTTTACCGGTTTCCCTGGTTTAATTTCATCGTCCTCTTTTTTCTGCAGCACAAACAAGGACTTTGTGCAGGACGATTGCAGGTAGTGACGATGCTGCCTCCATGCAGGAATACTTACAACATGAGCACAGTGAGTGTGAACCTTCTAAAGGCGGTCCTGACTCAATCCCTCCACCCTTGTGTCCAAAGTTACACCCTTCTCGCCTGGATTGCTGACAATATTGCCCATCTTGAGCCATGTTAGATGATGGGCAATCGAACATGGATGTAACTGGTAACAATATACTTACACATTTGAAACAATATAGAGCCCTGCTACCTTATATTATAAATACACGTCTCGAAATTCAAACGGGGATGCCAATGCGAGGTCTGGTCATGACACGTGAATGGAACTTTACCCAATGCCCTGTAAGCATTACAGCTGCCCTCTGACAAGTAAAGTGACCAGTTCAGCTGGTGACCTCTAAGAACATGGTACACTGCTACCACTACTCACTGTACATAGCAAGGGACACAGACCGTAGTCTTTGCCCTACCAACAGAGTGGTTGTAGTGTCCGTCAACGTCCCCAGAGCCAGGCTCTGGGTCTTCGGGTCAATTTTGGGCCTATTCATGCAGTGCAAACAAAGTATCTTCTGCCTGCTGAGGCCAAAATGAAAATCAGGATACCAGAGTCACTTGCAGTTCCGTCTCTCAAGGCAAGGGGGCACGGGCTTTGGCCGAGGTGGAGGTAAGGGTGACCAAGCAGGGCTCAGCCAGTCTATATTGTTGTCTTCCCCTAAAACAATTGGCCTCTGATATTTACATTTATTTATGTTAGCCTTCATTTGTAAAGCCACAATATACTGCAGCAGAACTTTGAGTTGGACGAGGGTCCTACCAATCAGGGCCGACTGGGAGTAATTGTAATATAATATACACATCTAAAATGAAGACTAAATGCAAGTTAAACTATTCTGTATGAAGTGGTCAATTGCTTAGTGTTACAATTTCTGATGCCTTCATCTCAAACTGAAGGGTCGTTAATTTGAATCCTGGTTGGTGCACTAGGGAATAGTGACTTGTATATTTACAGTGCTATGACAGCCCTGCCTGTGAGAGACAGCACTTTAAATAAGGAAAGCCAATAGTTTAAAGAAAGAATTAAACAAAATATAAAATACGCTACACAAATTATACAATGGGCTGGAGAGAGTATAAGATCAGTCACGCTTTATTTGCAAAAAGGTAGAACGTGTAAATGCTTACTGTGCTATCAGATGTTACATTTTTTGTTTCAGCAATCATACTGTAGCTAGTGTTGACCTTTTTTTTAGGTTGCATGCAGCCTACATAGAGAAAATGGCCCTGCCGGGGCGCTCTCCGCTGCTCCTAACCAATCAGAAAGCGTTGTGATTGGATTAGGGGAGAAGGAAGAAGGAGGCTGCCTAAAAGGGCGCCAGGACTCCGGAGCAAGCAGGAGCTGAGGCAAAGGCGCGTGATGCAGTTCCGGAGGAAGCAGGTACGTTTTTTTATTTTAAATAGATAAGATACTGATAGATTACCCCGGCGTGAACTCACCCGCTTTGCCGGCTGCGACTGTTTACATGACCGCATGGGATCCGATTAAATGTTCCCACCATAAATGCTTCATCTTCCTAAAATTATGGAACCCTATCATTGAAAACAATTAGGCTATAGATCAACAGCAGGGGTATTCTTTGATTGACAGTGCATGGTAGCACTGTTTGCATAAATTTGCGTATTAATATGCAAAGGTTCTTACGTGTCACCATCGTTTCTCAGGCTGAGAAAACCAAAAGCGTTCTCTGTTAACAAGCAAGATGCTATCACGGTTTTCCAGCGTACCTTATCCTCCGACGCATTTTGTAGAGAAGGCATGTGCAGTGGCGTAACGAAAGTTGAAGGGGCAAGGTTCACAGAGGGGCCCCTCTCCAGGTTTAATCTGGAGCTCTCCGGCGTGAGTACAGTACTGAGGGGGCTGCGGGGGATGTGGGGGCCTGTGTTACGTCCCTGGGCTTGTGTCTTTGCTAACTATTCAGGAACAGTTGAGCTGAAAAAGAAACTGGAATAAAAAGAAGATGGCGTTTTCCCAAGTGGAGTATTGGTTAATAAAGATAGTCTGTGAGACTCAAACACGGTGCACATAAAGCCGCCCACCCAGGGTAGACGATACGGTTGTATCAACGTCTAGTGCAGTTATCTGCATCAACAACGTTCTTTACTAAGCTCTCAACTGTGGATTACCGTTAGCATCCTAAATCCCGCAGTCTCTGCACTGTAAAACCGAGCAAAACAAATCAAACTTGAATACAATATACATAGCATGTGCATATTTACTGATCTGTTGTGTCCTGCACACGCTATTCCATTCTGATGACAGGCTTTTCAGGAGTCATAGGAGGGTTGAGCGCTGAAGTGCCTGGTCTGGCCTGGCCTGCAAGAACTCTCTGCCTGTTTTCTGCTTCCCGCCGAGCTGCTTGTGTTCCTGCTTGGAAATCGGCATCTCTCCTGACACAATATATTATCTGCCGTTTCAAAGATGCTGCCGTGTTTATGTTGATAATATCTTAATAGCCTCCCCTGCTTGGGAATACGATCGAAATGACCCATCCTCCAGTCCACCTGCCAGGGCCGTATCTGTGCACCACGGATTGTCTTCCCTGCAGTGCCGTCGACCAGATGCCACACAAGCAGGAGGCATCTTACACTCTCACTGCCTCTTATGTGTGGCTCAGTACTTAATCTTTACGATAGTGAACTTTATTATTCTTTTCCTGCTAACAAGCTGTGTGGCTAAACTCTCATTCACAGAGGCTGCAGAGGCACCAGAAGTCCTCTGCGGGGCTTCCCGAAGAGGAACACATAACCATGGGGTCAGGCCACTTTTATATTGGCTGTTTCCAGGTGTAGTCGCCGCAGGGAATGTACGAAAGCAGTGGGAACTGTGAAGGTTAGTCATGAATACGAGTGTTTTTCACTCCCCATCTCGTGCAAAGTGCCAGTGGGTGGGTCAGTTCAAGACTTAGGGCCAGATGTAGGTAATCCAGATTTACCGATTCTAAAATACCGAATTTTACAGATTCGGTATTTTAGAATCGGTAAATGGGATGTTGGTATTCATTTGGTAAGTAATACCGGATCGGTAAGATTCGGTAAATACAATACCGATTCGGTAAAAGGGGAACACATTGAAGGGTGGCAGGGTGTCACTTTGACACCCTGTTGCACCCCTGAATAGTGTATGGGTGCATATGTGGCACACATACATGCCCTAAGGGCATGTATGTCTGCCACATGGCACTGTAATAATTTGCAAAACATTGCTTCTTTTGGGTTTTTGATATTTACCACCAACTTGTAGTTGGTGGTAAATAACAAATCCTAAAATGGGAAAAGCACTCATTTGAGTGCTCCCTACATTAAGGTTTCGGTAATAATAATAATAAGGGTGGCTTATAAAGCGCTTGGTTACGCAGAAGCGTGTCCCCGCGCTACAACTGAAGAACACTGTGCGAGGTTTGCAGACCAGTGATCAGTTATCTGGAGAACAGGTATGTTTTTAGATTCTTGCGGAAGCTGGATTCAGTTGAATCAAGGCGGAGATGGAGAGGGAGGGAATTCCAGCTTTTTGCTGCCAGATAGCGGAAGGAGCGTCCGCCCATACGGGCCCTTCTGACTCTAGGAACCTGGAGTAGGCCCCCATATGAGGAGCGCAGATCGCGTGCTGGTGTATACCTTGTCACTAAGTTCTGGAGTGGGATAGGTGATTTTTTAGCCAGGATGCGGTGACAGGTACAGAGGGCTTTGAATTCCACTCTGCTTTTTACTGGCAGCCAGTGGAGGGTTTTGAGAGCGGCTTTGGTGTCTGATCGTTTAGGGATTTTTAGGATGAGACGGGCTGCCGCGTTCTGTATTACCTGAAGGCGATTCATAGCTTTGCAGGTGGTACCCAGGTAAAGTAGGTTGCCATAGTCTAGGCGTGATGTCACAAGGGCATGTACCAGTGTTCTCCGTGCTGACATGGGAAGGAGGTCAAGGACCTTCCTTATGGTTTTTAAGACGCCAAAACAGACACCTGCAACTCGGTCTATTTGGGGTCCAAAAGATAGGTCAGCGTCGAGCCATACACCAAGGTTTTTAACTCCCTGGCTGGGTATGGGAGCCTCACCCAGGCATGGAGGCCACCACGCCGATGACCAAGCAGATGGGTTCCTCCCCACCACGAGCACCTCCGTCTTGTTGCCGTTTAATTTAAGGCAGTTGGTGGACATCCAGGTTGCATGTTCTTGCATGCAATCCCTGAAATTGTCCATCGCAAGACCGGGTGCACGCGATAGGGAGATAGCCAGCTGCGTGTCATCGGCGTATGACACGATGCTCAATCCGTGACTCACGGCAATTGAAGCCACTGGAGAGACATAGAGATTAAACAAGGTTGGGCTCAGGGACGAACCCTGAGGAACGCCCTGTCCCAAACCTATGTCTCTCGAGTAGTGGTCGCCTTGGCGAACCTGGAAGCTTCTCCCTGTCAGGAAGGATTGTAGCCATTGGAGTGCAGCTTCGGATATTCCACCGTTATTTAGACACTGTAGCAAGTTGTCGTGCGCTACAGTGTCGAATGCTGCACTCAGGTCCAATAGGATGAGGGCCATGGTATGTCCCTCATCCACCCCCTGACGTAGGGTCTCTACTGCTGTTAGGAGTGCGGACTCTGTAGAGTGGCGAGGGCGGAATCCGAATTGGGTGTCGTGCAATAAGGCAGCCTTTTCCACGAAGTCCATTAGCTGTATATTGACCGTTTTTTCAGCCACCTTGGCCAGGTAGGGAAGGAGTGAAATTGGGCGGAGGTTGTCAAGTTTCTCAAAACTGATGGTAGGTTTCTTCCTGAGGGGTAGAACAACCGCCTTTTTCCAATCCCTAGGTACTGTCTTGGTGCTAAAAGATACATCGAGCAGATGTCTGATGTATGGTTCTAGTACCCTTAGACTATCTGTCAGGCGTGTGGGTGTGGTTGGGTCTCGAGGGGAGCCCGACTTCACCGACCTACAGATTTTTAAAAGATCGTCCGTGGGAGGGGTAACGAAGTTGGTAAGTCTTGGTTTATCTCCCCACTCCCTTGGGCTTTCAACAAACTCTGCCCCGGTTTTGGGCTGCGTAGGGAATGCTGAGTATATTTTCGGTAATTTACCGAATCGGTATTTAAGAATTCGGTAATTCACCGATTCCTTAAATTACCGATTCGGTAAATTATCGAATCCCTAAATTAGACCCCTACATCTGAAAAGCCTAATACCGGTCGGTAACGGCCGAAATTCTGTAATTTCGGCCATTACCGACCGGTATTAGGCTACCTACATCTGGCCCTTTTTTTTTTAACCTAGCTACCTCATTACTCTTGGCATTCGCCCTTCTTTCAACAGACATGTATCGGAGCTGGCTGCGTGCTGAAGAATCACACCACAGGCTGCGTATGTACATAAGAATCATAAGTGTTTGTTTTATTAAACATCATTTTCATCTGCTATTGTGTTGTACAAACTGTGAAGAGTTCATTTTTTGAAATCGGGCCTGCATTGTGACAGGCGTTACCAAACCGGAAACAACCTTTGTCTGCAACTGTTTAAGCAGTTCTTAGTTCATTAATTATTAACTTCTTTCGAGTGGTAGATGTATTCAACTTTGGTCTGTGAAATATAAAACGTGTCTTTGTAACTGCCCCGCAATGACGTCGGGAATAACACCAATTCATCAGAAAAACTTTTCATTCATTGGCTCGGATTTAGTTTTCTCACACCGAGTCTCATCTAAAAGGTGAGTGAATGGAAACTGTCAGGCCTCGTTTTTTTTAAATCATGTTTTAAAAATATTTTCTTCTGTTCGATACAGCTCTGTCTTTGAATTTGCCCCCATGCTTGTCTATGCACGCTGGAAGGCATTGAGCATGGACTCTACGGGTATCACTTGTTGTGATGTAGTATGTGGGATCTGTCTCTGTGTAGCGTGTGGTAGTAGCAGAGTACCTTATCCTAATGTAGGGTAGGTGTGGTCTGTCCGTGTTTTGGTGCAGGGCATCAGTAGGAATGGCGAATATGAGGCAGGAGTCCGAATAGTGGTATTACACTCTCAAATCTGCTTGAAAATGCACCATTTGCACCCCCCGTAGGTGGTTCAGTCTCGCTCGCTCGCCACAGTGAAGTACAACAATTGTGTAATGCCTCCCCACTTTCAAATGTCACCAGCCGCCACTGAGAGAAAGCCCAAGTACCTCTAGTTATGAAAAGCTTCCTGCATGGGATGTTCAGATTCAGAGGTTGATTTAAACCTTGGAACAGCACTTGTAGTGTTGACTTCTGGAGTCTTGTAGTGTGTGCTGAATGCGGTAGAACTGTCTCAATGCTTTACGGAGCTCATAAAATCCAGACTCTCATTCATCTCAGAGCTCGAGCTCTGGCATGACCAGTAGAACTGCAATAAAGAAGATGACCTAGACCAGTTTTACCTCTCCCGACCTTTGAACTGATCATTGAGGAAAGAAGCCCTTGTCTGGAAATCAGATCTACACAAGGCACAGCTGACAGAAGACCCTGCCTGGGAGGAAGATCTGCACAAGACGCAGCTGACAGAAGCTCCTGCTTGGTAGGAAGATCTGCACAGGGCACAGCTGATAGATGACCAGCCTGGAAGAAAGATCTCCACAAGGCACAGCTGACTGAAGTCCACCCTGGAAGGAAGATCTGCACAAGGCTCAGCTGACAGAAGCCCTGCCTGGAAGGAAGATTCGCACAAGGTGCAGCTGACAGAAGCCCCTGCCTGGAAGGAAGATTTGCACAAGGTGCAGCTGACAGAAGCCCCTGCCTGGAAGGAAGATCCACACAAGGCACAGCTGACAGAAGTGCGGCCTGGGAGGAAGATCTGCACAAGGCACAGCTGACAGAAGTGCGGCCTGTGAGGAAGATCTGCACGAGGCACAGCTGACAGAAGTCTGGCCTGGGAGGAAGATCTGCACGAGGCACAGCTGACAGAAGTCCTGCCTGGAAGGAAGATCTGCACAAGGCACAGCTGACAGAAGTGCGGCCTGGGAGGAAAATCTGCACGAGGCACAGCTGACAGAAGTCCTGCCTGGAAAGAAGATCTGCACAAGGCGCAGCTGACAGAAGTCCTGCCTGGAAGGAAGATCTGCACAGAGCACAGCTGACAGAAGTCTGGCCAGGGAGGAAGATCTGCACAAGGTGCAGCTGACAGAAGTCCTACCTGGAAGGAAGATCTGCACGAGGTACAGCTGACAGAAGTCCTGCCTGGAAAGAAGATCTGCACAAGGCACAGCTGACAGAAGTCCTGCCTGAAAGGAAGATCTGCACAGAGCACAGCTGACAGAAGTCCTGTCTGGAAGGAAGATCTGCACAAGACGCGGCTGACAGAAGTTCTGCCTAGAAAGGAAATCTGCACAAGGCGCAGCTGACAGAAGTGCTGCCTGGAAAGGAAGATCTGCACAAGGCGCTGCTGACAGAAGTTCTTCCTGGCGGTGACCTCAAAGCAGTGAGAGACCCACAAACCACAAGATCCTTCAAGCCCAGCTAGCCACACTGGACGCAATGTACATCAAAGGCCTGATTTAGATTTCAGCGGATGATTTATTCCATCACAAATGTGACAGGTATCCTGCCCACCCTATTAAAAATGCATTACATCCTGTGGCAATCATAATAAAGCAGACAGGATATATGTCACATTTTGATAATGCCTTGGAGTAGTTCGCAGAGTTTTACTCTTGCAGAACTCCACGAAACTCCACACTCTGCGGACTTCCGCAAGTGGCAGAGTTTGTTAAATTGTGCTGCTCTCACTGATCTTTAGTGTCAGGAGTTTGTCCCGCATTGTAAAATAAGCACGAACGGCACAACGCGTCACGCCAGAGGCCGCTGCTGCTTTCTGTAGCTCGAATTAACATTCTAATTGAGTGGCCGCTTCATCAACGAGAATAGCAGATTTCTACACTCAAGTGGTCGCGACCTCCCGCAATGAGCAATCTCGCCAAGAGGACGTCTAGCGCATTATATTTTCTCACAAGCGCTCGCCACCTTACCGTTGGAGAAACGCTTGAGAAATAAAACACAGTTCTGTATCACTTTGGATTTGGATTTTGGATTTGGATGAGGATTTATAGAGCGCATAGCTACCCTTGGGCATCCCAGCGCTAAGAGGACCAAGATTCTTCCGAGTGGGGTCGGTGCAGGAAAGTGTTTAGGGAAAGAGCCAGGTTTTTAATTTTTTCCGGAATGATAGTAAGTTCTGTTCACTCCTCATGGGTAGTGGGAGGGAGTTCCACAGTTTAGGCGCGTTGTAGGCGAACCTGCGGCCACCCGATCTTTGTGGAGGTTTTTGGAACTCCGCACCTGTGGGTAAAACATCGCAAGCTCCCCCGGCAGAGCGGAATTCTTCCACCACCCCTAGTTTTGAGGCAATAATCTGTTGGACAAACTCCTAACTAGGCCCTATGTCTGCAATAAGTGTTGTAGAAGAAGTGAGATTCATGGCCTTGTAACTATCAGGCCATTATCTGACTTCTGATGAACCCCACAGAGTGAGTGGGCAGCCACCGGGCAGTAGGGGCGCGAAGGACAGGAAATTAGTAAACTTGAATATGAGAAATAAGGAAAGATAGAAATGCTGCATCACCTGTGGATAACTGACACCTCTTCCCGATCTTCCAAATGCCCATCCAGTCTTACAGTGAACACCTCACTCTGATTTACACAAAAGCCCCTGAAGGAGCTGCAACTTAGAGAACTTTATCTACTTTTGGAAGAACTAAAGACTTGCTTTTTAAAGTTGTTTTTCATGCCAGAACCGGGTGCTGTAGGCTGCACTAGTTTCAGGGAGATGGACAGATGTTATGGCGATTGGAAACCCCCCTCAACTCACAATAATGTTCGTCTTCCAGGTACAAAGAAACCAGAAAGGCTTGAACCAAGGGAGCTGTTGAAAGTGTCAAAGGTGACTTATGAACAGCGAGGTAAAGACAGGAGTTGGTATTTGAGATGATCTTAACCCCTTCGCTGCTAGGCCTTTTCCCCTCCTGTGCTAAGCCCTTTTTTGGCGATTTGGGGTAGTGGCGCTTAGGCCCTTGTAACTTTTTGACCACATAAGGTATCCACGCCAAATTTGCGTCCTTTTCTTCCAACATCATGTGGATTCTAAAGGCGCCCAGGGTTTGTGGATTCCCTTGAAGGGGTCCTAGAAATTAACCAAAATATAGCGAACTTTTTGTTTTTTTCAGAAAAATGGGAAACACGGGCTGCAAATGAATGCCTCTGGGTTTTTCCATGAAAATGTTTTCAAAAAAGGGTTTGTGGGGCTGAAATCTCCATTTTCTCAGCTTTTAGGGAATGACAGTCTTTTGTCAGAGAACCGACATTTTTTACACAGTTTTGGCATTTTTCTGGGACATAGCCTATTTTTGCTATTTTTAGAGCTTTCCACCTCCTTCCAGTTAATGGTAGAAATGAGTTTGAAAGCAATAATGGATCCTGGAAAGCTGTACATTTTCAAAAAGTAGACAAAATTTTGAATTCAGAAAGGGATCATTTGTCTTATTCCATGAAGGTTTCTTTATAGAAACTAACAGTTAAATATTAGAATAATTGAAAATTTGTTGAAAAAACAGCCTTTTGTCTCAACGTTTTCACCTATAACTTTTTCTAATTTTGACAGCTCATCCGTTAGACCTTCCTGGTTGTGGGGATATATAGGACTTGTAGTTTCATCAAGAACCCGACGAACCCAGATCCAAAAACTGAGCAGCAACTTGCAATGGTATTTTTTCATTTACTGGGTATAGAACACTTTGTTTTGGAAAATGTATACATGGAAAAATCTGTATGAAAAACACCTATGTATTTCTGAATTGGGTACAAATTATAGAGTTCAGAAACAGTATATAATTGCACATTTTCAAAATAGGGAATACTCATACTAGCATGAGAATTATTGGTCATTTTTCAAAAAGATTTTTTTTTACACAATGTCTTTCATTGAATGGGAGAAATGCATGAAAGCTCAATTGGTAATAACAGTTTATTTACAAATCTGAATTACCCCAAGTCTCCCAATAAAAACGGTACCTCACTTGTGTGGGTCGGCCTTGTGCCTGCGACAGGAAACGGCGCAAAATGCAACGTGGTCACACCTAAATTTTGCAGTTACAAATTGATCCTTTTTTGACAAAGTGCCTACCTGTAGTTTTTGCACCCTAGCTCTGCCGGCACCTAGGGAAACCTAGCAAACCTATACATGTTTAAAAAGTAGACACCCAGGGGAATTCAGGATGGGGTGACTCGACTGCCTACCACCAGGTTTTGTTACCCAGAATCCCTTGCAAAGCTAAGAATTTGACAAAAATAACACATTTTCCTCACATTTCTGTGGTGGAAAGTTCTGGATTCTGCGTGGATCAACAGATTTCCACCCACCCAGCGTTCCCCCAGGTCTCCTGAAAAAAATGGTACCTCACTTGCGTGGGTAGGCATAGTGGCTGTGACACGAAACAGCGCAAAACGCAACGTGGTCGCACCTCAATTTCCCAGTGAAATCTTGCGCTCTTTGGACAGAGAGACTACCTTTTGTTTTTGAGCCCTAGCTCTGCCAGCACCTAGGGAAACCTAGCAAACCTATACATTTTCTGAAAGTAGACATCCAGGGGAATTCAGGATGGGGTGACTCGACTGCCTACCACCAGGTTTTGTTACCCAGAATCCCTTGCAAAGCTAAGTATTTGACAAACAAAAACGCATTTACCTCACATTTCTGTGGTGGAAAGTTCTGGAATCTGCGTGGATCAACAAATTTCCACCCACCCAGCCTTCCCCCAGGTCTCCCGAAAAAAATGGTACCTCACTTGCGTGGGTAGGCATAGTAGCTGCGACAAGAAACAGCGCAAAACGCAACGTGGTCGCACCTCAATTTCCCAGTGAAATCTTGCGCTTTTTGGACTAAGAGACTACCTGTAGTTTTTGCACCCTAGCTCTGCCAGCACCTAGGTAAACCTAGCAAACCTATACAGTTTTGAAAAGTAGACACACAGGGGAATTCAGGATGGGGTGATTCGACTAACTACCACCAGGTTTTGTTACCCATAATCCCTTGCAAAGCTAAGAATTTGACAAAAAAAACACATTTTCCTCACATTTCTCTGGTGGAAAGTTCTGGAATCTGCGTGGATCAACCAATTTCCACCCACCCAGCGTTCCCCCAGGTCTACCAAAAATAATGGTACCTCGCTTGCGTGGGTAGGCATAGTGGCTGTGACACGAAACAGCGCAAAACCCCATGTGGTCGCACCTCAATTTCCCAGTGAAATCTTGTGCTTTTTGGACAAAGAGACTACCTTTTGTTTTTGAGCCCTAGCTCTGCCAGCACCTAGGGAAACCTAGCAAACCTATACATTTTTGAAAACTAGACACCCAGGGGAATTCATAATGGGGTGACTCGACTGCCTACCACCAGGTTTTGTTACCCAGAATCCCTTGCAAAGCTAAGAATTTGACAAAAAACACACATTTTCCTCACATTTCTGTGGTGGACAGTTCTGGAATCTGCGTGGATCAACAGATTTCCACCCACCCAGCGTTCCCCCAGGTTTCCCGAAAAAAATGGTACCTCACTTGCGTGGGTAGGCATACTGGCTGCGACATGAACCAGCGCAAAACGCAACATGGTCGCACCTCAATTTCCCAGTGAAATCTTGCCCTTTTCGGACAAAAAGACTACCTTTTGTTTTTGAGCCCTAGCTCTACCAGCACCTAGGGAAACCTAGCAAACCTATACATTTTTAAGAACTAAACACCCAGGGGAATTCAGGATGGGGTGACTCGTCTGCCTACCCCCAGGTTTTGTTACCCAGAATCCCTTGCAAAGCTAAAAATTTGAGAAAAAAAAACATTTTCCTCACATTTCTGTGGTGGAAAGTTCTGGAATCTGCGTGGATCAACAAATTTCCACCCACCCAGCGTTCCACCAGGTCTCCCTAAAAAAATGGCACCTCACTTGCGTGGGTAGGCATAGTGGCTGCGACATGAAATAGCGCAAAACGCAACATGGTCGCACCTCAATTTCCCAGTGAAATCTTGCCCTTTTTGGACAAAAAGACTACCTTTTGTTTTTGAGCCCTAGCTCTGCCAGCACCTAGGGAAACCTAGAAAACCTATACCTTTCTGAAAACTAGACACCCAGGGGAATTCAGGATGGGGTGACTCGTCTGCCTACCCCCAAGTTTTGTTACCCAGAATCCCTTGCAAAGCTAAACAATTGAGAAAAAAAGACATTTTCCTCACATTTCTGTGGTGGAAAGTTCTGGAATCTGCGTGGATCAACAAATTTCCACCCACTCAGCTTTCCCCCAGGTCTCCTGAAAAAAATGGTACCTCACTTGCGTGGGTAGGCATAGTAGCTGCGACATGAAACAACGCAAAACGCAACATGGTCGCACCTCAATTTCCCAGTGAAATCTTGCCCTTTTTGGACAAAAAGACTACCTTTTGTTTTTGAGCTCTAGCTCTGCCAGCACCTAGGGAAACCTAGCAAACCTATACATTTCTGAAAACTAGACACCCAGGGGAATTCAGGATGGGGTGACTCGTCTGCCTACCCCCAAGTTTTGTTACCCAGAATCCCTTGCAAAACTAAAAATTTGAGAAAAAAAACATTTTCCTACATTTCTGTGGTGGAAAGTTCTGGAATCTGCGTGGATCAACAAATTTCCACCCACCCAGTGTTCCCCCAGGTCTCCCAAAAAAAATGGTACCTCACTTGCATGGGTAGGCATAGTGGCTGCGACATAAAACAGCGCAAAACGCAACATGGTCGCACCCCAATTTCCCAGTGAAATCTTGCCCTATTTGGACAAAAAGACTACCTTTTGTGTTTGAGCCCTAGCTCTGCCAGCACCTAGGGAAACCTAGCAAACCTATACATTTTTGAAAACTAGACACCCAGGGAAATTCAGGATGGGGTGACTCGTCTGCCTACCCCCAAGGTTTTGTTAGCCAGAATCCCTTGCAAACCTAAAACTTTGACAAAAAAAACACATTTTCCTCACATTTCTGTGGTGGTAAGTTCTGGAATCTGCATGGATCAACAAATTTCCACCCACACAGCATACCCCCAGGTCTCCCAAAACAAATGGTACCTCACTTGCGTGGGTAGGCATAGTGGCTGCGACATGAAACAGCGCAAAACACAACATGGTCGCACCTCAATTTCGGAGTGAAATCTTGCCCTTTTTGGACAAAAAGACTACCTTTTGTTTTTGAGCCCTAGCTCTACCAGCACCTAGGGAAACCTAGCATACCTATACAGTATTGTAAACTAGACACCCAGGGAATTCAGGATGGGGTGACTCGTCTGCCTACCCCCAGGTTTTGTTACCCAGAATCCCTTGCAAACCTAAAAATTTAACCAAAAAAACCACATTTTCCGCACATTTCTGTGGTGGAAAGTTCTGGAATCTGCGTGGATCAACAAATTTCCACCCACCCAGCGTTCCCCCAGGTCTCCCGAAAAAAATGGTACCTCACTTGCGTGGGTAGGCAAAGTGGCTGCAACAGGAAACGGTTCAAATCGTACGGTGGTGAATTTACAATACCCTATTGCAAAACTATCTTGATTTTTTGGGGGGGCACCTGAGTTTTTGGCCCGGGGCTCGGTGGCCATCTTTGGAAACTACGAAACCCAAACAGTTCTGAAAACTAGACAGCCGGGGGAGTCCAGGGAGGTATGGCATGCATGGGTCCCCCAACGTTTACCCCTCTTGCAAAAGCTGGTGGTATTGAATGTCAATACCACCAGCTTTTGCAAGAGGGGTTACCTGGGTTTTGGGCCCCGTGCTAGACGGCCATCTAGGGAAACCTACCAAACCCACACATTTCTGAAAAGTAGACACCCGGGGGCTTCCAAGGAGGTATGGCTTGCGTGGATCCTCCAACGTTCCTTTACCCAGAATCCCTTGCAAACCTCAATTTTAGCTAAAAAAAACAGTTTTTTCACACTTTTTTGTGTGGGAAAGCGTGGCATCACTGGGCTCACACAAATTTCCTCCCACCCAGCGTTCCCCCAGGTCTCCCGATAAAAATGGTACCTCACTTGCGTGGGTAGGCATAGTGGCTGCAACAGGAAACGGTTCAAATCGTACGGTGGAGAATTAAGTTTTCCATTTGAGAGCGTGCGATTCAAGGAAATTGTGACAGAAAATTTCAAGTTTGCAGGAGATTGTGGATAAAAATCAACAATAGAATTTACCAGAAAGACATGACCATATACTTCCATGGTTTAACAATAATATCTAATTTTAGTAAGTTATTTATAGCTATAATGTACACCTTAACAGAGTTACTCAAAAGTCAAACATTCAAGCACACATTACAACAATCACAATAAGGGACAAGGTACATCCTACTTCAGAAAGAGATAAAAAACAAACATTACTGCACAGCCATCTAATCCGCAAGCACACACACATTCTGGTTGGATTTGGCACGAGGGTGAGTGATGATTCAGTACATACAATTGTATTCGGAAGTAATTTCACAAAAATGAAATACACTGCGTATAATTGAAAGTATGATAAACTGAACCACTGACTCACAGCTCGTGAGCTGTAAAGCCACGTCAAGGCACCAACCTCTTTACAGGCCATTCATACACCTTTCGTACGTGTGACACATACAAAACATTCACACCGCCAGCCACGGACCCATCACATTTCAACACTCACACCAGCAGACAGCGCCATTCAAGGGCCCATCACTTTCACACGCCCACATTTCTGACATTGCAGCAACACAAAATGATGGACTGCGTGGAGTGTCACTCAACTAGCAGTGTGTGTAGTGACCAACAGAAAGTAACTACTCACACACCGCCAGCCGAGCGCCAGTCCACCAACACCACCATCCAAGCACCAGACCATGCACACCGCCAGCCAAACACCACTCAGCACACACCGACAGCCAAGTACCACTCCACACACACCACCAGCAAGCACCACTTCACGCACACTGCAAGCCAAGCGCCACTCCACACACACCGCCAGCCAAGCACCACTCCGTGCACAGACAGCCAAGTACCACTCCACACACATCTTCCAGCCAAGCGCCACTCCACACACACCGCCAGCCAAGCGCCACTCCACGCACACCACCATCCAAGCACCAGACCATGCACACCGCCAGCCAAACACCACTTCGTGCACAGACAGCCAAGTATCACTCCACACACAACACCAGCCAAACACCAGACCACGCACACCGCCAGCCAAGCACCAGTCCACAGACACCGCCAGACAAGCACCAGTCCACAGTCCACAGACACCGGCAGCCAAGCGCCAAACCATGCACACCGTCAGACAATGGACACTACACGCAATCCAACATCATACTTTAGTTTTTTTTTAAAATAAAAGAAAAACAAAAACAAATTGCAAATTGATACAAATCTACTAACTCAACAACTAAACTAAAAAGACTACACAAATGCAAACTTTGAAACTGAACAATAAGACCAACCAGTTCACTTTACCACTCATTGATACTCCCAAAAATTATTTTGCGTGTGGTACAATCTAAAACAAGCAGGTAAACACAGCCCAGGGTTTGAAGGGCAGTCAGGGCAGTACATACGAACCTCCTTCCGCAAACCTCTTCGCCAACAGACTCTACATCTCCGACTGAGAAAGTCTTTTGAGATTGTAGGAGGAATTGTATCAGGAAAGTGGCGATCTTTCAATCTGGCAATATCCTCCACCACTCCAACTCTAGGAACACTTGCCTGTTCCACTAAAACAAGGCTGCCTATTACAGACTCCTGAAACTTTTCAAAAGTCATCTTTGACTGGGGACAAGATTTCTGGAACACAACAAAAGCATTAAAGGTTGCCAAGTGGAAAAGATGGATAGACAACTTCTTGTACCAAATGTAAGCCTTACGAAGAGCAGCATACGGTTCCAACCTCTGATCTACTCTGTCAACACCACCCATGTACTTATTGTAGTGCATTATGCACACAGGTTTGAGCACTTCTGCAACCTGACCCCAAACAGTCACCGGTTCAGTACTTTCATCATGTATTGTAGTCAACATGTAGACATCTCTCCTGTCTGAAAACTTCACAGCTAGAAGCTCCTCACAACGCAATGCACTGCACTGTCCCCGAGCAAGCTTTCGACAAACAAGTTCTTTTGGGAAACCTTTACGGTTTGAGCGGATTGTGCCACAAGCAACAGTGTCCACTTTGCCCAATTCCCTGAACAACCGCACACCAGTGTAGAAGTTATCGACATACAAATGATGGCCTTTGTTAAAAAATCCACGACCAAGTTCCCACACAATTTTCTCAGTCACTCCAAAAGTTGACGGATAACCGGGGGGTTAATCCTGGATTCCTTACCAGTGTACTCCCTGAAATTAGAGACATATCCAGTCTCACTGTCACACAGCATATACAGTTTGATTCCATAGCGTGCCCTCTTACTAGGAATGTATTGCCGAAATACCAAGCGGCATTTGAACAACAGCAAAGACTCGTCCACTGCAATTTCTTTCCCAGGATAAAAGATCTCAGAAAATCGATCAACGAAATGATCAATGACAGGCTGAATCTTGAAAAGACGGTCACAATCAGGGTGATCTCGTGGCAAAGCAAGACTATTGTCAACAAAATGCATCATCCGAAGCAGAAGCAAATACCTATCACGACTCATGACTGCCGGAAATATAGCTGTTGCCATCACGGGACTAGTAGACCGATATGAAGCCATTGATGGTTTCCTAAGCAAGCCCATCAAAAAAGTTAAACCCAAAAACTTTTTCATCTCCTCCAAATTTGTGGGAGTCCACCGGGTGGCTCTAGCGTGGGGCTTAAGGCTGGCACTGTTCACCCTCAAAAAATTTTCAGCATACAAATTAGTCTGCTCTACAATCTCTGCCAAAAACACATCATCCATAAACAACTTGAAAAAATCAATAGGCAAAAACTTTTCAGTGTTCACCCTACACCCTGGAACACCAGTAAATTCAGGCAATGCCGGCTGCACCATGCCTGGTGCAACCCAGAGGTCAGAACTTTCAACGTCAAGTCTTGCAGCCGCAGGCTGCCGCCCAGCTGCCTCTCGTCTCACTATACCAACTGGAAGTCTAGCAGCCCCAGGCTGCAGCCCAGATGTCTCTTGCCGCACTATTGGCACAGCAATGTCTTCCGCAACCACAGGCACAGCAATGTCCCCCGCAACCACAGGCACATCATCCACACCAAAAGTAGCTTCATCAGCACTCAGAGTGTCTTCATCATCAGATGAAGCCATGTGTAGAGAAAACTCACTACCTGAATCTTCACCTCCCACCTCTGGATCAGAATCAGAGTCAGTCTCTGGACCATGGTCAAAGGAAGAATCAAAAAGCAATCCAACAACTTGCTGAGCAGTAATCCGACAGCTAGCCATTATCCTTACAAATAAAGGAGTCTGCACAAACAACTCAACAACCCCAACACTGCGCAAAGTAAGATAAAAAATGTAAGCCTTTTTAAAAAAAACTATATTTAGAAAAAAAATACAATTCACTTACAAGACACAACTACACTCACCAGCACCTACTCTGCAAAGACACAGCAAAGAGGCAACGATATCCCACTAGAAAGAAGAAAAAAAAACTTACATCTACAGAAGGACACATCAAAAACAAATGCAAAACATGTTTTACAATCACAACAAACAGAAACCAAACATAATCGTATTACTACACACTTTGCAAAAAAAAACAATTACATTACAAATGAACAAAAAAGAGGTCTCTTACCAAACACATGCAACTACAGAAACAGCAGAACAACAAAACCACCAGTAACGGAACCGCACACTGCAACAATCTAAAGAGAAAAAAAAAACAATACACATTAGAAGAAACAAAAACAACACACATTACAACAGGCTATGTCACAGGGTATGTCACAAATGGGGTGTCAGTCCCCAAGGGGGGAAGATTATAAATCATTATAAACGTGGGCCCCCTGGAAGCAACCCTACGGAGGGCAGAGAGGCCAAATAAAGACACAGCAGAACATACTTTTGAAAACAAATGGGCCCAAGGAAGCAACCCTTTGCCAAGGGGTCGCTCCCTATAAAAAAAAAACTGGAGTCTAGTGGGCTTTCCTATCCCCCCTGGGTCCAGAAATGGTAAAATAACCAGCCGATCTGCCCCCAGGGGGGGCAGAACAGTCTACAATATTTATAATGCCCCCTGGAAGCGACCCTTGCCCAAGGGGTTGCTTCCTTTATAAATATAATCCAATCCCTGGTGTCTAGTGGGCTTTTCTGCCCCCTCCTGAGTCCAGATGCGTCCCAAAAAACGTCCGTTCTGCACCCAGGGGGGGCAGACAAGTCTAATCCAAAATTAGGGCCACTAGGAAGCGACCCTTCCCCCAGGGGTCGATTCCTTTTCAACCGTCAACAAATCCCTGGTGACTAGTGGGCTTTTCTGCCCCCCCCCCCCCCCCCTGGGTGCAGATCGGCCAAAAAAACGGCCGATCTGCCCCAGGGGGGGCAGAAAAGTCTGAAAAATATTTTATCCCCCTAAGGAAGTGACCCTTGCCCAAGGGGTCGCTTCCTTTATAAATAAAAATCAATCCCTGGTGTCTAGTGGGCTTTTCTGCCCCCCATGGGTCCAGATGCGGCCCAAAAAACGGCAGATCTGCATCCAGGGGGGGCAGAAAAGTCTAAACC
This sequence comes from Lissotriton vulgaris, assembly GCF_964263255.1. Taxonomy (NCBI): domain Eukaryota; kingdom Metazoa; phylum Chordata; class Amphibia; order Caudata; family Salamandridae; genus Lissotriton; species Lissotriton vulgaris. The sequence continues at coordinate 124,482,699 of NC_141685.1, read as the reverse complement.
AAAATTGGGCCACTAGGAAGCGACCCTTCCCCAAGGGGTCGCTTCCTTTTCAACCGTAAACAAATCCCTGGTGACTAGTGGGCTTTTCTGCCCCCCCTGGGTGCAGATCGGCCAAAAAAAATGGCCGATCTGCCCCAGGGGGGCAGAATAGTCTGATAATGATTATGGCCTAAAAGGAAGCGACCCTTGCCCAAGGGGTCGCTTCCTGCACAAATATATTTAGCCCAAAAACAATCCCTGGTGTCTAGTGGGGCATTCCTGGTGCACGATCGCGACGCTGTGCGCGATCGTGCACCAGGAATGCCCTGCATTGGAACATCAGGGGAGAGAAAACACAGTTTCCTCCCCCCCGATGCCTCAAGGCACCAAAAACCGCCCCCCCCCGCCCGACCGGAGCACCAAACACCAACCTGTCTGCTGGACGCGCTGGAACGAAATGGCTTCCAGCGCGTCCAGCGCTTCCTGATGACGTCGGCGCCACCCCTGCAAAAAAAAACAAGATCACTGCACAGGGGTGGGGGGGAGCGCCAGCGCTCCCCCCAGGGCTGTACTGATGACGGAGCGGTTCCGTCATCAGCACAGCCCAACCGATGCTGATGACGGAACCGCTCCGTCATCAGCATCGAAGGGGTTAAGTGAATGGGAAAGGAACGAGAAGAAGTGTGTGACTGGAGTTACTTTTGTTGTATACTTCGTAAAGAGTTACTGGAAATTTTGCAGCCCAACCTGATCTGTCGCTTTTTCTCAAATCTATTGTTGTTTAAATTAAATCTTGACCATATGCGTCTGTCTTAAGCTATACCTCTAAGTACTTGGGTGCTCCGTGAGCGCCCTTACTTTGCTAAGTTACTCTGTGAACACTTGTAAATCACCTCCTTTTCAGACATTAATAAGATATCACCTGACCAACAGAACTTTTAGTTGAATATCTGTGTATGATGAAAAATTCCTTGCTAAGTTTCAAAGGCTGTAAAGAAGAAGGGGGAGATATACTAAGATTTTGCGCCATATTTGCGTCACAAAAGTGGTACAAAACAGTGCAAAATCAGTTTTTCCTAATTTATTTTCAGGCAAACAATGTAAAAGTAATGTGAAGTATTGCATAGCACTGCGTCGCATTACTTTGTGCCATGGGGGCCTGCCACAGGTGGTGCATGGGTGTTCCCGTGCAACCACCCAAGAGTTCTCACGCTAAACCCAATTTACCAAATACAGTAGATTGGGTTTAGCGTGAGAAAACTGAACCCTTTAAACTAGGTGCAAGGAAAGAGAAATGCTTTCATTTCTCCTTCCTTTTCTGACTTTGCATGCTTGCTGCAATGTGCAACACGCATACAAAGTGGGAAAAGCTTTCCCTCGTGCCTAGGCATAGTAGTTAGTACAGGAAGGGTGTCCTTCCTGTACAAAACCTATGCTGGACTCACACACACAAACAACCTAGAGCTCTGGTGCTAAGGTGTATGCATGGCGCAGGGATGCTGTAATCAGTGCTGGTGCAAGGGGAAGGGAAGGATAGAGCCATATCTTTGAAAATATGGTGCTCTCCAGCTCCCTCCCTGCCGCGCAACGCAGTGCAGCCTCAAGCTGCATTGCGTGGAAATTTGGTAAATCTCCCCTGAAATGTCTTTTAAAACCAATTAAACATTGTGAATTCTCATTCCATTATGTTTCAATTTATTAATGTTAAATATCTTTACATCCAACAGAAACAAGCCTCGAATGTATGAAATGACCATCTATAATTAAGCGAATGCTGGAAATCTTCAATATTAGCAGAAATAATGAGCTACAGTATTCAGCAAAACATCAGCGCAGTCAGCGACAGATGAACCTGCACACAAACTGACAGATCCCAGATGAAGCATCAAGGGCAATTCAGTGATTGCAAGAGGCTGAGCTGTGCACCTCCACGCCACGAGATGAAGAAATGATCTTTGGAAAATTAAGGCAACAACAATAACAACCGCGTCCTGTATAAACAAGTGTCCAACACCAGATTTGATCATGGGATCGGTATAGTGTGTTTACCGTAGTGCTCTGTTTTCTAAAATGACGGCAAGCCATCATTCAGTGCTCTAGGTGAATAGTAAACTCTTTCTGGCCAGACCACAGTAACCAGAGAAAAGCCCAAAAGAGCAGAGCCGGACAATTGACGGGTAAAGAGGACTTCTTCTATCTACAATACAATAGACTGCCCCAATTTGCGTGCATAGCCATAATCCAATCTAAAGGCACAATCATCTACAAAGACACCTTATAGTGTGGCAAATATTTGGTGGCTATTGCAATGTATTGTTAAAACAGAAATCAAACGTGCAAAATACTGCACACAGTGATTGGCCATGTTGGCCCATCAGGAAATACAGTCATGGGATGTAGACAAATATATACCCGACCCGCAGACACTAACCAAGAAAGAAGAATCATACGCATGCAGAAAAAGCTTTAGTTTGTCATCACTACTCAAGCTTCATCAGCACCCGTACACAGGACAAAAACCATTCAAGTGCTGTGAATGTAGGAAGAGCTTTAATAGGTTATCAAACCTACGAAGACACCAGCAAATACACACAGGGGAAAAAACATTCAAGTGCAGTGAATGTGCAAAGTGCTTTAGTCACTTATCAAATCTTCAAACTCATCAGCGAATACACACAGGGGAAAAACCATTCAAGTGCAGTGAATGTGTGAAGAGCTTTAATAGGTTATCAAACCTACGAAGACACCAGCAAATATACACAGGGGAAAAACATTCAAGTGCAGTAAATGTGCAAAGTGCTTTAGTCACTTATCAAATCTTCAAACTCATCAGCGAATACACACAGGGGAAAAACCATTCAAGTGCAGTGAATGTGTGAGGAGCTTTAGTAGGTTATCAAACCTCCAAATACATCAGCAAATACACACAGGCGAAAAAACATTCAAGTGCAGTGAACGTGCAAAGTGCTTTAGTCACTTAGCAAATCTTCAAACACATCAGCGAATACACACAGGGGAAAAAACATTCACGTGCAGTGAATGTGTGAAGAGCTTTAATAGGTTATCAAACCTACGAAGACACCAGCAAATACACACAGGAGAAAAACCATTCAAGTGCAGTGAATGTGTGAGGAGCTTTAGTAGGTTATCAAACCTCCAAATACATCAGCAAATACACACAGGCGAAAAAACATTCAAGTGCAGTGAACGTGCAAAGTGCTTTAGTCACTTAGCAAATCTTCAAACACATCAGCGAATACACACAGGGGAAAAACCATTCAAGTGCAGTGAATGTGTGAAGAGCTTTAGTGGGTTATCAAGCCTCCAAACACATCAGCGGATACACACAGGGGAAAAACCATTCAAGTGCAGTGAATGTGTGAAGAGCTTTAGTAGGTTATCAGACCTACAAAGTCATCAGCGAACTCACACAGGAGAAAAACCATTCAAGTGCAGTGAATGTGTGAATAGCTTTGGTCGATTATATCACTTACAAAGACATCAGCGAACACACACTGAGGAAAAACCATACCAGTGCAGTGAATGTGGGAAGAGCTGTAGTCGATTAGAAAACCTACAAAGACATCAGCGAACACACACAGGGGAAAAACCATACCAGTGCAGTGAATGTCCAAAGTGCTTTAGTCACTTATCAAACCTGCAAATACATCAGCGAATACACACAGGGGAAAAACCATTCAAGTGCAATGAATGTGTAAAGAGCTTGAGCCAGTTATCAAGCCTTCGAAGTCATCAGCGAACACACACCTGAGAAAAGCCATTCAAGTGCAGTGAATGTGTGAAGTGCTTTAGTCAGTTATCAGTGCTTCAAAGTCATCAGCGAACACACACAGGAGAAAAGCCATTCAAGTGCAATGAATGTGTAAAGAGCTTTAGTCAGTTACCAAGCCTTCAAAGTCATCAGCGAACACACACCGGAGAAAAGCCATTCAAGTGCAGTGAATGTGTAAAGAGCTTTAGTCGCTTATCAAACCTCAAAATTCATCAGCGAACACACACAGGGGAAAAACCATTCAAGTGCACTGAATGTGCAAAGTGCTTTAGTGAGTTATCAAGTCTTCGAAGACATCAGCGAACACACACAGGAGAAAAGCCATTCAAGTGCAGTGACTGTGTAAAGAGCTTTAGTCGCTTATCAAAACTCAAAATTCATCAGCGAACACACACAGGGGAAAAACCATTCAAGTGCACTGAATGTGCAAAGTGCTTTAGTGAGTTATCAAGTCTTCGAAGACATCAGCGAACACACACAGGGGAAAAGCCATTCAAGTGCAGTGAATGTCCAAAGTGCTTTAGTCACTTATCAAACCTGCAAACACATCAGCGAATACACACAGGGGAAAAACCATTCAAGTGCAGTGAATGTGCAAAGTGCTTTAGTCAGTTAATTCACCTTCAAACGCATACTCAAACACACACAAGGGAAAAAACATTCAAGGGCAGTAAATGTGCAAAGTGATTTAGTCAGTTATCAAACCTCCAAACACATCAGCGAATACACACAGGGGAAAAACCATATGAGATTGCTGTGAATGTTGGAAGAGCTTTAGTCTGTTTTCAAACCTACGAAGACATCAACAAACACACACAGGGAAAAAAAGCCATTCAAGTGCAGTGAAAGTGGGAAGAGCTTTAGTCAATTATCAAAGCTACAAAGTCATCAGCGAACACACATGGGGAAAACATATAAGGGCTCTGAAAGTATGAAGGACTTTTGTCAATTTTCGATCCCACACAGCCCTCAGTCAATACACTCCTTCATTTAACTCACATGGAAATAATCCTAGAGATGCCGAGACTCCAGAGAGATCTTAAGAGCATCGAAAATGATATTAACCCCTGTGAGGACATAGACAAGAGTAGAACAGTGCAGTTATTGTGAGAAGAATGAATTACGGAAAAAGATAAAATTCTAATTATGTGGGACATTGAAATACCAGATGATAGAAGACCGGACTAGCAGTAAAGAAGAATACCAGATAACAGTATTTGCAGAATTATAGAAGTGTTTGTTTCCAGTGATTGTTCACTTCCGTACACATAGCAAATCGACATGATGCACCAGGATACACAGTGGGAGACTAGCACAATGTGGATTAAAAGAAAAGAAACATTCTTGATTTTTATTTGGTGAAGAAGAAATACATAGAAAAACATTCTGTTGTACCTGATCACACTACCACTAAAAGCAACACTGAACAATACTGGGACTAACAACGGTACTTTCAGCTAACTTGTTGGATTTTTGATAAAACCTACAAACCCAACACACCCAGAGTGGATATGTTGTCCCGGCTCTGGAGATGGAAGCTTCATTGGTAAAATGTATGTATTACTATTAACAAATGCCAATGCAGTATATGTAATGAACTAAAGCGAAGCACAGGTGTTCAAGAAATAACCTATTTTTAGATATGCAAAAGTATATACCTTGTTTTTAAGTAACATTTGCTGCATCTTTTACAGACTGTGTTTGGTTAATCGAACAGCTTGTGCCTCGGACCTTATAACGAAGTGTGACCTGTGGCTCCTCTCCAACTTGACTCTCCCTATTCATTTTGTGCCTTGCCAAACTCTTCTTTTTACCAGGATTGAGCCACTGTAAGCAGCAGACTCTGTTTGAAGGATGTGATGAAATAGTGAAATCCCACATCAAAGGCATGTATGGACTAGGACAATCAGTTGCACTCCCAGCAACTCGTCTTTCACACTGATTGTCCCTTGTCCTCAAATGTTCGGAAGGATTTGTCGTATGAATGCCAGAAGTGGCAGTACATTCATGAAGCTGAAGGTAACAGGAATGTGTGGAAGATAGAGAGGGGGAGAGATAAAGAGAGCGAGAGAGACAAAGAAAGGGGGAGAAAAAAAGAGATGGAAGGAGGGGGAACGGCAGTTGATTTGTATTCACCTAAAAATAAGCAGCTGATCGAGGAAGCCTGGGAGGCCTAGTCTGCAGTCCACTGATGTGGATCCTCAGTGCCGGGCCCCTCCAGTTGCTTCCCCGCTGGCGCCCTTTGGCAAAGAGCACAAAGGCGAGAAGAGGAAGTGAGAGGACCCACAGGCCTCTGCAGCAGTCGTGCACCCAGCACAACAAGAAGTCTATGTACAACCGGGCAAGTGGGCAGCCCGCGTGGAAGCAGTCTGTATGCCGCAAACAGGGGAGGAGATGTACTCCAGCCAGGAGCAAAAGCAGACCTCAGGGAGAGCGCTAGCAGTACTCTCTGTGACCAGTCCCAGTTTGTGGGTCCGCGTCCATGCAGGGGGACAAGCGTGGGGCCCGGGTCACATTCAGCACAACACGTGTCCTCAATTACGGCCGTCCGGCTGTGCGTGCATTTGGTCCACCATCAGACCACAGAGCCTGCTCACCGCACCTACAGCGCCAGTCCAGCTGGCGGGCCCCTCCCCTCGTCCAGGGTCAAGGGTTTTTTCAGCACGCTGTAGAGTGGCTCCAGCCACGCAGCCTTGGGAGCACCAACAGCAGCCCCAGGGCGGACACCGCAGCCACTCCCAGTGACGCAGCCAACAAGCAGTGCGGCTGCCACACACCCGGCCGGCCAGCGGTTGGGGCCCAGAGCAAAGCACCCTCGCAGAAGGCAGACGCGGAGGCCGCACAGCAAGGCACCCCATGCCACTCCAACCTCTCCAGAAAGACTCGCAAGCAGGGCAGTCGGCACTCCGCAAATCAGAAGGCCCTCATATGGAAGCTGGGGCCCTCTGTCTCCAGGGCCCCCAGTCCAATGCCGATCCGCATCCCCCGCTGTAGCAATGTGAGTCCGAGCGCATGTCCTCGGTCGCCTTCAGGGCAGGCAGTGATGGCAGCTGGCAACGTCCAAAAATGGAGATCTCACCCGTCCTGGGGATTTGCAGCCCCGTCGTTACAGGTAGGAGACCCAAGTGGATTCCGCAAGCTGGCAGACAGCTTCTGCAGCAGGGAGACTCTCAGGGTCAATGGGGATATCAGGATGACTCAAGTCCCGGCTGGGAGCTCTGCTACAGTACGACTGCATGTTCAGCGACAAGCCACGACCCCATGGGGTCCTTCACCTTATCCCCTCAGGTAATGGGTAGGATAATCCCTTGGGGGGAGTCTTGGCTCTAGACCTACACACACTTTAGGTACACTTAGAGTAGTGTTCACATAGTAGGAGTATGCTAGTTTACTGCCTTTTTTATATGCGTGCATATATACAATTGTTTAGCACCATGGTAGAACTATATCTACTATTTTCTCCTTTGGTTCTTGTAATCACCTTTATCTACTTCTGTCATAATCATTGCAGCACACATATTTTATGAAAGAATAACGTTGGTTCAATAAATATTATTGAAAATGTCAAACTGTGTATTCTCTGTATGTTTCTCTGAGAACAAGTAAGCAACAGTGACTGAGTGAAAGGTATTGCACTCTTTCCATGATCCCTGAGGAGTCAGGGTTGTCATGTTGAGTGGTTACCAGAAACCATTCGCTGCCTGGTAAGGTTAGGGAGGTTTACGGTGGCACTGTGAGCTAGCTGGTCTATAGTCAAACATGTCCTGTGGCGGTGTCCGGAATCAGTCTTGACAACTTACTCTTAGTTCATGTTGTCCAAACAATGCGCGGGTCCTACAGATTGGTAGGAACTATACAAAATGGCACCACCTACATCAGTTAGGCTCTTATTTAATGGTCAAATCTGAGTAGTTCTGTCGCGCTTTCTCAGAGATCCCTACTCACATTTTAACCGGATTCGCCCATAGTGGAAAGGGAAACATATCCGTCTCAGCTGAGTAGGTATACCCTATATATTGACTGTAGGTTAAATCAAGCTTAGAGGATTTAAAGTTCCCGCATTGTAAAACAACAATCTCTATAAAATATCAGTTAAATACTAATGCTGCGACAATGACTGAACAGGATGAAAATATTTAAGAACAGATAGTTGAACTATATATTTCAGAAAATTGCAGAGAGGCAGTTACTATGAAATTGTTACAACATGGCCTCCCGGCGACAAATGGAGATGTTACCTTACTGGTTGAGGCACACAAAGCTTACAGAACAGAGGTATTCTGTTCTTGGGTTAAATTCCCACCTGCAGATGCACGCACATGGTTGTTTCATGAATACATTGAAGTTGAACCACCTGAGGAGTATTTCCCATATGGGGACTTAGAAGTCCTATTAACTTACCAAGAGCACATTAATTGGTTTAAAGGCACCCAACTCCATACCACAAATCATTTGAGACTCGGTCCGCTCAGCAGAGAAGGAGCGACCTGGCTGGTCTTAGCTTCATACACACCCCATCCAGACATTGATGCTTTACCATTAGCAGGGATGTGAAAACTTTACAGAGATTTAGTAAAAATATACAGAAATCGAACACAATACATAATGAAAACATTGACAGTCCAACCTGCGGGCTGCTCTGGCTACACATGGCTACCACAGGTATTAGCCCACAAACACTCAATGCCATTATGGGAAAAGTTCCCAACCCAGGAGAAAATCCTATTCTAGATAGCACAAAAAACAGCACAGCTTGAAGCAGTTTTTCCCCACACAGGCTCGCAGGAAAAACACAGAATATTGACAATTTGCTTGCCAATGGGGATGGCTCCCCAGTTAGAAGATTGTGCCACTTGGGGTACAATTTACTCTGCCGTATAAACCAGAACACATGGTACCCATTTAATAGCAGTTATACCAGATGTACTGAAACAGATTCAGAATGAGTATCGGGCAGAGCCTTCCTTAGATCTAGGGCTGAAACTCATGGACACAGATTACAAACATTAAAACACAGATTACAAACATTAAAACACGTACACACATATTTACAGTACGAAATGCACACAATGTCGAACCAATGAATAACATTGTGTCGAAAAACTCTAGATATCTCAAATGGATTTTTCTGCCAAAACATAGCCCTGGAGGCAGATATTTGACAGTATTCTCAGTGCTAGGCTCTCATTGTCAATTTTGTTGATTACCCCAGGTGTATAAGAATAGCCCTGGGTTGTTCGCAGCCAGGAAAACAGAGTTACTTCAAAATTGTAATAAGGAGGCTTTTCTTATGTAGATGAAATACATCTGCTGGATAATGAATGAAGGGAACACTTGTCTAGGGTAAACCCAAAAATTCTTGAATCAAAAAAATAAAAAATTGCCCACGTCAGTGTCCTATTTGTAGGGTTCGAATTGTCAAGTGAAAAAAAAAGGCCTGGTGGCAAAATCTTTAGACATATGTGCCCTACTCCAGCCTCTTACAACTCTGAGAAGACTACAATCCATTTTAGGATTCCTGAATTTTGACAGGACATACATTTTGGATTATGCAGAAAGGTTAGAACCTTTACTTAATTATATCTGATTTGTCAGTGCACCATTGGACACAGAAACATACTGATATCCTATGTTCTGTATATGCTGACATTTACACACACGTCAACACGACTAACTTGGTTATTTGCATAGTCACTGGACTTACCGGGTACAGGTGGGCCTCGTTTGAACTGGCTTCCTCTGATTCTTGTATATGTAACTAATTAGTGGGTTAGATTGATAGTTTGACCGTTTGTCAACCATTTTGCCTAAATATTCCCTCTTTGCCTCTCTACAGCTTCGAGTTTTATCATTCAAAAATCGAAGGCTATGCTCGTCGTCAAGGCCGGCTAGGTAATGACACGTATAAATAAGCGAGGCTCTTTGTCTACATTTGGGTGTCTAATTGTATTGCGCCTTTACTATGTATCTCTAATTATACACGTTATTTTCTTTTTAGATTCCGTTATCAGGCCATGTTTGCGAGAATCTATAACAAGGCACATCTTTACATTTTATTTGCATGATCGTATAGACGACTGTGTCGCAACATTGAAATTCTAAAGATACTTCCGGAATGAGTAGTATCCATTGGTTATGCATGTTTCAGTGTTGCATTTTAAACCAGCTTAGTCTCTCAGATCAAATGTAACAAGCCTTTATTGTTTACTTGTATCAATGCGAGGTATATATTTTCTTTATTTGGATGTCCAACTGTATTACTCTCCTACGGTGCGAGTCTAATACGCTATTCACTGCCCGTTTTACGTATCCAGTTTTTGGTTAACATGCGATTTTCGTAAATTTTCAATAATAAGGTATTTTTTAATGCCTTATTTCCATGATTCTGTGGACGAATGTTTGGAATATTGAAATGTTTCAGGTTTTCGCCCAATATGAATTATAGACAGTTTAGTCTTTAAATTGAACTTTACAAGTCTTCAATGCCCACAATAAATTTGTGTTTGCTAAATCCGTGGCATTTCTACTGTTTAACAATATAGTATACTTATGATGTGGATATCTGATCTACACTAATCAATTACAGTATATTAAAATGTATTATTTTTGGCGTTTTTCAACCTGATTATATCCTTTAGTATTAGCCGTAACAAGTAATTATTATTCATCACAAACAAAAATTACTAAAAACTAATTTCTGAATTATATTTAATTCTTTTTAATAGATAAGGAATACGTGAACAATATTTCCTCTTCTGTTCTGTCACATTCGACATCACGAATTAGACAGCAATTCACAACAGAGTAATGCAACTAGAACAAAAATAAATCTGAAAAATTTCTAGTAAGTACAAATAGAAATACTCCTATGGTTACTGAATATATCTTTTTGTTTTCTCTTTTGGTTTATTTTTGAGAAAAACTTTTTTTTTCTTTATTTCAGATAATTTAATCATGAGTGTGACCTGCAAATCTTAATCGTTTTTTATTGAATTATCAAAATTGTCTCATAAGTAAGTATTGTATTAATTATCCCTATAATCCAGATAGGGTATTATCTATGCTCAGAGTAAAAATTGGTAGCAACCTGACCCTTTGTCCATGTTAGTAATATTTGGTTACGGATCTAGATGAGCATTGCAGTACACCACATATATAGACTTGATTTGTTTATAAGTCTTTCTTTTCCATTGTTGGGAGAATATAATTTTGGTTTGTCAAATTATGAGTTCTGTCGATATGTTGTTATAACTGATTTAATAGAACATGCATCTTTTTAATAGAGAGTATTATGGTTATTATGTGATACATTGAATGTAACATTATTCTAATAAAGGTATTTTACTATATACTTTTTTCTTAGGCAATTAGTGGCTATTCCTGAAGGCGCTGGTTCGCTGAAACGTGCGTCGAGATTATTATTGTGCCACATTTCCTCTTTTTTGTTTTATATTTTATTTATACCTGTGATCTTGTTTTTAATGAACTGTTTGTTATAATATTATGCTTGATTTGTTTCATATTGTATGTTGATACAATGTTTTAATTGATATATGTACACCAAAAAGTGTTTTTTAAAACCATTAAAATCTTGATATTAAAGACAGTTCTCCCATGTCTCATTGTGTAGACAAGAAAATACAATTGCCTAGGTGTGTTTCTTCTCATAAATAAGTGTCCCTGACCTAGGAATTGAGCTAACTGTTGTTCAGGGGGTCCTTGTTATATACATTGCTTACCGGGTACACCTACATCACTTTCAGTGAAGGTGATACAGTCCCTTTAGCATACAAATCACATTTGTACACGAAAGCTGAAATGCATTTTACACCCACTGAAAAAATACTCATAGCAGTACAAACTACTGTAGTGAGAGAGAGAGATAAGAGGGAGATAGAGATAGAGAGAGAAAGAGCACTAGCGCAGGGGAAAAATAATTGTCTTGACCCTGGTTCCGACCATGGAGGTCATTTCAAAGGCAAACATCCCAATGCTAAAGCATTACATCCAAGATGGATTAAATGAGCTAACTCTCTCAGTGCAATAGACATAGATTACATATTCGATTCGACATTACAAACATATTCCTGCAGTACAAACTAGAATATCCTCTGCCAAATAAAATAATGCCTCTAGACAGATATAAATATAACATTTTTACCGAGGGATCTGCCCATGCAGCCTTAGAAATGAAACAGCAATATTCTGCGGCATGTGCAATTGTGAAAAGGCACATGCAAGATAGAAATGTCTTTCTGGGAAAACACTCACACGGTCTCTAGGAGACTGTACGGCACAGCTGGCTGAACTAAAAGCCCTAATACTGGCATTATAAAATATGGATCCTGAATTACCCACACTTATAGTGTGTGACTCAACGTATTGTGTCAAGTTTCATAACTAATATTTACATTATTGGGGCAGAATAGATTTAGGGATTCCAAATGTTGCGCATTAAAGTACTAGATGCTCTGGGTACAAGTGGCAAAGCTGAAAGAAGGCCTGCCACAGGCTCATGTTATTCATACTTTGAGTCATCAACGTGCTGGCATTCACAATGAAGGGAATTCAATGGTGGATAAGGCCACCAAGGCAACACTTCGTATTGCTGCAGTTACTGCAATAATTTGCTCTAGTACAAGGATAGATGGAGCAACTATGATAGCTGTCGATTCCACACACAAGAGCTCGACACTTCCGAAAGGCTTTCCACTCAACTACTCCAACAAGTTAGATGAAAAGAATATTCCATATTCTCAAATTATAGGAGTGGGCAATAGAGTAATAACAAACACTGATCACAGATTGGGATTGATACTAGCTGCACATGAGGGTCTGAGTTCAGCCCATGCAGGGATGTAAATGTATTTGAGCTTATATAGCGCACAGCTACCCACAAAGGGTTTCCCGGCGCTTGCTTAGGGAACCCGTCCTGGTATTCCCCTGTGAGATAACCCCGGCAGGGTATCCACAAGGTGAAAGCCAGGCATCCCGCCGCGAGGGGCCGTTGTGGAGATTAAGCAAGCTATTGCCCAGAGTCGCAGAGTGTGAACCCGTGAGTTGAGAAGGCACCGGAGCGAGAATTATCGAGTCCGTGGAATATTTGAGCCCAAGACCCGCCGAGGCGGGGAATTGAACCCTGGTCCAGGGCCGATCTCAGCTTCCGGGTCTGCCGCCTCTAACCCCTGAGCCACACTTCTCCACAGCCACACTTCTCCACCAGGGATCATTGGTACAGTTTCACTATTAAAGCAGTGCTATTTGTGGCCTGGTACAGTTTCACTATTAAAGCAGTGCTATTTGTGGCCTGGTCTTTCTATGCGGACCAATGAAATTGTCTTCAAATGTGACCTCTACTGGCAGATGAAGGGCTCCACCATAGAACGTCCTCCAGAAACACATTTACTGATCTCAGACAAACCTCTCCCGTGTGTATATTTGGATCACTATGGTTCGTAATACTCAGACGGGCTTCCAAGTACATCTTGGTGGCAGTAGATTCATGCTCTAGATTCCTGTGGGTTTGGCCCCAGAGTTCGGCTGATGCTCAAAGTGTTATAAAGAATTTGTGAGTCTTTATCGCCATATACGCAATTGGCACACTACATTCCGACCAGGGACCGGCGCTACAAACACAGCAGCTGGGCTGGTTCTGGGCTTAAAAAAAATCAATGTCGATCTCTAACAAACTGGCCAAATTGCACCGGCTTCCTGTCCAGAAAAGATGTCAATTTATAGCACTTGATGTCATAAACGCTCTACAGTCAGGGGGTTCATTCATATGTCTTCGCTTTTTACCTGGTATTAGCTGGCCGAGGGGTGAGAGCCCACTGTGCTTTGCTGCGTAAAGTCTCTTAAGTTTAGGAAAATCCGAATAGATGCTGCTCTCTGCCTGTGGTGACTGCAGGTACCTGGAAACAACTCAAACCTTTCTGTTCGTGTTCAGGAGCTGTGCGATTTTGATACTTATGTGATTATATTAGCGCCAGGACTTATCTATCCCGAACTAACTGTGCAGAGCTATATAAATTGGCTCGGACATCCAGTCATAAGCCATCGATCTCTGGGCAACAAATCGTTGCAGCTATAGATTCCCTAGCAGGGGGAAAGACTCCGGGATCTGAAGGTCAGGTGTAGAGTTTTACAAAGCTTAGAAACAAATACCGGTCCCACGTCGCTGGGGGTGTTTGCCGAGGCATTCAAGGGTGGTGTGTCGCTGCCGTCTATAAGTGACGCAATCATATCAGCTCTCCCCAAGCCGTGAACAGACCCAGCTAAGTGTACCTCTTATCGCCCTCTGTCACTACTTAACAGTGATAATAAATTCTTGCCTGAGGTGATGCGACTCGGCTATCCCTCCTACTAGAGAAAATAGTCTCCCCCGTACAGTTGGGATATGTCCCACATTTTTTTATTTTTTTTATTTGTAGAGTTTTATATAGCGTGGGCATGACCTTTGGGTATCAGAGCACTTCACAGTTACATATGGAACATTTGTGATACAGTGCGATTGGCTACATAAACAATTGCTGTACAATATTTTCTTATCAGTTTCAGCAAAAACAGGAGCATTACTATATAAAATATTCCTGAACAAGACATTCTTATCCGTTTCAGCAAAGTAATAGTATTTTGTATACAAGGTTCTGTAGTGCTTTCCGTGAGTTCTACCACAGGACCGGGTTTAAAATGCTAAAGAGCAATCTAGACTTATGGAAGGAACGTGCTCATTAGGAAGTTCTTTGCTTCCTTCTTGAAAGTTGCTATGTTTGGAATTTTTCTAAAGTTTGGAGGGAGTGAGTTCCAGATTCTGGGGGCTGCTCCAGAGAATGCTCTATCATATGTTTTCTTCTTCCGAAAGATGGGTAGTTTCAGCAGCAGTTCTCTGGCACTCCTAGCTGGTCTGCTTCCCCCTGAGAGCTCTATTTTCTGAGCTAGGTACCTTGGAGTTTTGTAGTGGAGCGCTTTGTGTGTAGTACATGCCAGTTTGACTTGATTCTGGCTTCGTAAGGTACCCAGTTTAATGCTTTCAGGTGAGGGGAGATGTGGTCATATTTTCTGGATCCAGTAATGAGTCTTGCTGCTGCATTTAGACATGCTTTTAGTGGAGCTGTAGCAGGGTTTCCGTTCTCCCACAGAACTGTGCACAGAGATCTAGAACCTGGGTGAGTTAGGGTGACCCAAAACTCACCTTTGTTTCAGAAATCCCCTTACCAAGCTAGCTACAGTGTCTCATCGGTAGTAATTACTTCCCAATGACTTAGACAATCCAGAACATGAACTTAGGGTACCTCAGGTATCGTGGAACACATGAACACTCTTTCGTTATATAATCATTACAAACCGAAACTGGGAGGCAAAGAACACACGTGCAAGTTTGAAATGTTTATTTTTCAATGCAAAGTTCTCAAACGCAGTATCTTGTATAATACCAACATACATATTATAAAAATCAGAGTTAGCAGCATAGTCACTAATCCATAATAAGCAAACGGTGATAGCATGTTATGATGCAAAATCTATAGAATTCTGTATCACCTATATTTCGCACACCCTAATTAGCATGTTATATTATATCTAAGAAGGTCTCGTTTGGGTTCTAGCAGGGCGGGCCCATACCTCTAATTCTCAGTAGGAGTAGATCACATCAACAGCTACCAGCTCTCTGCATGCGAAGCATCAAGTGTGTCTATTCATTCCCTGTAACTCTATCTTAAACCCGCGTAGAGCCCAATGTTGGGAGCAACATTATTTGTGTTATGTCTAATGTAGTGCGAGGATCAGGCTTTCAGCAACCTTGTGTTAGGTTATTCTTAGAGGGTGCAGTTCTCAGTGTGCAGACAGTTGTACCAAACACGACTGATATCAGAGCAATAACATATTATTCTCAAATAAATCACATCTTTCGTCTAGGTTGAAAGCTACAATAACAATTAGGTGTCGTGTGCAAACTGAAGCCGAAGGAAAATATGGCGTTTAAACATTTAATAAACTCATGCTAACTTAACACAATATATAGAAACGCAGTAACCATATGACACCCCCCCAATGATCCGAGGACGGTTAAAAAAGGAAGAAAATATAAGCCAATACTATATGAGAGGCCAAACATGAAAGCAGAGTTCAACAATATTGAGCCAAGCTAAATGTATGTAAGTGTATATATTTTTTCAATAATAATAAAAAAAATTATGAATGCCTATAGTGGCCACACAAAAATATAAAAATTCGAACTTAAGGCCAACTACAAGTACATAGGCCTAGAACAAATGAAAGTCGAATGTTCGTAATAAAAAAGGCACCATTCAGAATTACTAAAAAGTCACGTGCCATGATAATGAAAGTCTTCAAAGTCACTCATGGGTTGAATGAATATGCAAAATAGGTAGCTACAGCTTCCAACATGAAATCACTGTCATCATCCGAAAACAGTTCAGCCATCCAATTAAGCAATGGGAAAGAACATACGTGCTCCTCCAGCACTGAATCCTCTAGCAACATCAGAGGACAACTCAGTGGGTTCTCGAGAATGCTATGCGCCAGAAAGTCATGCGCTGCTGCGGATATGTCCCACTGACCCATTAGTCCATGCATCGCTGCCATAGCCATAACCCTTTCGCCAGAACAAACCAACTCGTGAGCAACTACGGGGCTCATCAGCTGATCAAAACTGACGTCAGGAGAAGTCGGTAAGCAGAGACACAAATCAATGGCCCAGTCGAAATCACAGCTCAGGCAATGAAACACAGGCTGGACATATGTGAAATAGGAAAATCGGAACGATAATCCAAAAGCCGTGCTTAAAGTCGCAAGCGGCAAGGAGCCATAGTAATCAAGCATCCGGTTGCGAAACTGCATCAGTAGTGGTTGAGCGTTTCTTTGCGCAGGATGGGCATCCATGTTTTAGAAAGCAAAATATCACCAGAACGCCTGCAGCCAAAGCCAGCAAAACAGGAAATCCGCCAAACAGGCTTGCAAATATAGAATGAAAGAACGCAGGGATAATACCAAATACTTTCTCAAACATAGTCACGAGACCACTGCTAACCAATTAAAAAAAATGTGCCAGGCCGGTTGTGGAGGAGGCATTGAAGATTTGATGAACCAGCTCGGAGAAATGAAACGGCAAATCAGTATTTAAAAGTGCCTGCACCTCTGTGCGTGTGTTAGCTATGTGAAGGACATAAGTTTCGCGGGCAGAGTTCAGGGCCACTTCTTTCTGAGACAATAGGGCTCTTATACGGCTCAAACCATTGAACTCCGTTCTCAAGGTTGGTATCCGTGGCCAAATTGAAACATCTGAATCCCCATGCGTGGGTGGATATAACACATTCTTGCAACAAACCACCCTTTCTGATACAGTTACCACATAAGCGATACCGACTATTAACCCACAACACATTTCGTTATTTAAAAGTAAATAACTACCGTTGGATAATAAAGTAAATGTGGGAACTATTGCAGGAGCTGGTGTACCCTTCAAAACACAGGCCAAATTAGGCTTGTCCTGATTACAAGAACCAATCAACTGGATGTGTCTGCACATTAGTGAGCGGTCAGGCGACTGTGTACATTCTTCACCATTCAGATTCACTTCATTCCCCTCCTTTAGGCATCTGTAAGTGTATGGTAAAGACCATGTCTCATGGAGGAAAGTGCTGTCTAATGGTTCATATCGCCCTATAGCTATATATTTCATACAGTTTGTAAATTTATACACAGCAAAATGCAAGGTAATAATACCATGGATAAGCCATGTAGCAGCAGTCACCTCAGCCACAGAAAAGGGCAGGGATTCTAATTTTTCAATGTGTAACATAGAAAATGATGCATCTCTCATTGAAAGCATGCGTTGTTTTTCAGTCAAATTAAATGGGGCAAATAGTGATGAGACGTTCATATAACTCCAAGGCACTCGACCAGACTTCAGAGTCTGTAGTGTCCAAGCAAACTGCATCACAGAACGCAATTGATTTTGACCATGATATAACACGGACACTTCATCGTGTACAATGTCAACAACAGAAGACACAATATTGTTCAACGTGTAAATTCGGGAAGAAAGCGTGTTAATACTATTATCGACAACTGCAAGCACTTTTTCTAAATTAGCTTGATCAATTGCTCTCAGGCGTTTAGCAGCCTCAACTTGAGAAACTTTCCAAATTTCATTGTAAATCGCATAAAGCCATCGTTTAGATCTACCTTTAGCTGGGCCTTTTATAAAATCGTTCAAATCCACATTTTCAGTTAATTGAGACAGATGTAGTTTAACTGCAGCTAATGTGGAATGTTGTAACCAATTCTGACATAGCTTCCCAACAGAATAAGTTGTGACAGTATAATCTTCTTCAAAACGGGGATCAGGTCTGACTTCTGTGAACCCTTCAGCCAAACCCAGAAAGCGACGTTGGCAAGAATCAGCACTCCTATGCCACATCAGCCAACCCTTGGAATCCAAACTGGAAATGTTAAAGGACAAATTGTGCAATAGAGCTTGCAACTCATGAATGGACAAATCAGTATAATTACCCCAACTTAAATATTCCTCTAAATCAGGTATGATTGGTGTATTTAATTTTTTAGCAGTAGCCAATCCAAAGCATGTTGTTTGGAAAATGGATGAATTTAGAAACAACATGTGATTCGGGATGAGACATGTGTATTTTTTCAGAAACATATTGGAGCTGCCACCTAATGGAGCAGGGCAATGTTCCCATTGTGTATAATTTACAGCAACCCTCCTTGAATTTGTCTTATGCAAAAAATGATTACCATAATGTTGAAAACAAAACAAATCATCATAATTAATAGAATCTAAATAAAGATCCTCAGCATCGAAGGCAGCATAATATTTCAAATCAGAGAATAATGCTTCTACGGCCTGAATATCCCAATCATCAGAACGTATATTTTGTTTAATCACATCTCCCATGTTTACTCTAAGCACATTTGGAACATTAATCACTTCAGTGGGCCCATGTATCTGAAACCTAACCGCATCCCACACAATCCCATCAAGGACAGGCCAAGCAGTAATGTTAACTGTATTTAAGTTTCGTTTCAGTCTGTGCGCTGAATGTGAAGAGGAAAGAGGAGCCAATGTTCCATTAAGGTACCGAATTCCTGTTCTTTCTTTAACGTAGTGACCATCGATCAGGCGGAAAAAATAAAACACAAAACCAATTGACATAAAAAGGTAAAATGAAAATAGGATCAACCAAATGTATGTCCAAGGGAGAATTAAAAAATGTTTTTTAAACAACGTGGCATATTTTGCAATAGTTGAGGGTTTCTTCGAAGGTTCCGAAACAGAGTCAAAAGAGAATCTGGACTGGTCGGCCAAGCGAGTCTGCAAATCAGGCATCGATAAATCAGCAGGATAGGTGTAGTTCAACTCATCAATGTTAGTTACAGGAATAGTATTTAATAAAGGACTGGATATGGCAGGCATCTCGAGGGACACCTCCTGTTCTGCACCAGATGTAATAGCCAGCACAGAGTGCCTCACCATGGAAGGACAGGATACAGCCGGTGTCATGCTATGAAGAATCGGCCACCCTGTGTGTCTTGACATTGTCAATAGAAATAAATCTGTTTTCCTTACGACCTGGAAGTGGTGGTAAAATGACTGTTCTTGTGCCCTTCACTCCAAGAACTCGAACCGGTGCACGATATGAGGGACCAAACTCTTTCTTGTTATCGATCTTCTCTCGAACCAGTTCTCCAACTTGGGGTAGCCAGCCAACTACCGGGATCTGCAGCGCATCATCCGATGTGGAGGGCAAATGTTCCTTTGCAAGACTGTCTCTGGTCTTTTGTAGATTCTGTAAAACATTGCAATGTTCATCTACGTCAAAGGCCGTGGCCTGGGCCTTGCTGTCTAGCCCATCGAGGTCAGGGACATACATCTTGATACCAAAGAGCATTTCGTACGGGGTCCGCCCACCCAGAGACCTTCTAGGGAGATTATTAAGCGCACGCTGCACGCCATTGAGGTGGGCTAACCAGTTTCTGCCAGTGCCTATAACTCGAGCTGTCAAAGATTGCTTTAAGTCGCGGTTCATTCGTTCAACTACACTATTGCCCTCGGGCCTGTAGGGACTCGAAAACTTGACTTGGACCCCCAACGAAACCATAGCATCCTTATACGCCTTAGAGGCGAAAGCCGGACCCTGATCCGAATGGAAGGTACCATAGGCAAAAATTCCCACAAAGACACGCAAATCCTTAATGACAGTCCGTGAATCAGCGCTCCGATGTGGCCATACCCACACAAAGCGTGTGCATGAATCAACTGGTACTAAGATGTATTTGGATGCAGTATCAGAAGAAAAAGGACCGCAGTGATCCAAATAAACGCATCCAAGCGGTTTATTAGAGATGTACAACTTTGTCTGAGGCGGACGCGTAGCAGTTGAAGGTTTAATCTGCTGGCAAATGTCACATTGAAGGACATAATCACGCGTCTGTTTGTACAGTCCCCGCCACCAGAACCTCTGTTGTAGCTGAGTTACAGTGGCAGAGACGCCCGCATGCGCAGACGCCACACCTTCATGAGCTGCTGTAATCAAAGCCGTTCTGCGATCCGAGATGGGAACTAGACGTTCGCCAACATCAGGAAGTTTCACATAAGGAACCTTATCGGGACTTAAGTGGTATGTGTATTTAGAAGGGAACCCCGCAGGATATTTACCTCCCTTCTCGGTTGCAGCAACAGCTGCCAAGATGTCATCATCTATTTTGCTTTTGGACCTTGTGACTGCTGCAACTAAGTATTTCGATACCGCTGATTTCGCTGCTTCATCAGCAAGCGAATTTCCAACAGCGTGGACCCCCACCCGCTGATGGCCGAGAGTATGAATCACAAACACGAGTGGCAACTTCTCTTTAAGTTCCGCCACTCGGACCCAGATCATTTTATGTTTTATTGTGCTACCTTTGGAATCACGAAACTCATTTTGAATCCAAAAGAACAAGTTTTCATTGTAAGACTGGACACAGTAGTAAGAGTCACTTGCGATCAAGGTCGTCACACTAGGATCTGCGTACTCCAATGCAAGCATTAGGGCACGAAGCTCTGCTAATTGTGCGGTGCAGTCTCCAAGCGTCTGCGTGTGCACGACACTGGACTTGAACTCATTGTTCACCATGGCACCGACCACAATGGCGCACGCGGAAACGTAGGCATGTTTAGAGCCATGCGCAACCTGCGCCGAACCATCAGTGTAAATGATGCAATGGAAATCCTCCAACGGCCGCATTGCTAATGGAGCAGGATGAACAAATTCATACTGTAAGTACTCCTGCGACCGTAAAGTGGCGTCAGAAATAAACGTGACATCCTGGGACGTCAAGGATGCAGCCCATTGAATCCACCGAGGGTGCAAAGCTTTGGAATTAGGTACACTGGCTTTCGTAACCGCCTCTAAGGCCGGACACGGGGTAACAACCAACATGCGTTTTCCTTGTGACAGGGCACGTTCCTTAAGAATTGCCATCTGTACTGCAGTCAAAACTTTCTCCACAGTGGAAAAACGCAATTCAGCCGAAGTGTACAAGTGTGACTTGTAAGCAATAGGTACTGTATCTCCCTCATTAAAAGTCAGGTAAGTGAAACCCACCGCCCCAGGGATAATTCTTATCACCAGGTTGGTTTGGTTATCACGAGTCTGTAAGTATTCAGAAGCGAGCAAATCAGCCTGCAAAGACTGCAGAATGGCTGAATGCTCAGGCAGCCAGCATGATTTGGAGAAAGATGGTTGTATCAAAGCATACAAAGGCTTGATACGCTGGGCATATTCCGGAATGTACGTCCTCCCGAAATTCAAAAAACCCAGTAAAGATTGTAATTTTTTCAGTGTTGTCGGAGAGCGCAACTGTGCGCATTTCTCCAGGAAATGAGGGGCTAACCCTTTTCCCTCGTTGTTAAGCTCGTAACCGAGAAACAACACTGTGTACTCTGCAATGTGCGACTTTGCAAAGTTAAACTTGTAACCAATGTCAGCAAAGTTACAAATTATGCTATTTACTCGACACAGATGCTCCCAAAGATCGTCGTCTGTGAGATAAATGTCATCCACATACGAACAAGCAACCGGGTCGATGCCCTCCAGAAGAGAGACAAGGCGGGCGGAGAATACTCCAGGACTGTTTTTATAGCCCATTGGGAGACGCCGAAACCTTTTTTGCACACCGCCGCATGTAAAACTGGTCCATTGGGAACTTAGACTGTCTAATCTATGTGCATAAGAACCATTGGAAATGTCGAGCGTGGTTTTGAACCGTTTACGCTCAAGACTATTCACTAAAGCAGAGCCATGAGTATTCTGTACTGCGCAGTTACGGCAATGCGAGTTTAAATGCCTATAATCCAAAACCAAACGATATGAGCCGTCCGGCTTGTTTACAGTAAAAAGGGGGTTATTCATCGGTGAAACACACGTTTCAATTACACCTTGATATTCCAATTGTTCAAGGATAGCCGCGACTGAAGCTTTGGCTTCACGCCGTATGGGATATTGAGGTTGAGGCTGCGGCTGTGACCGCAATGGAATCTCGTGGCTTGGAGACAATTTATCCCAGCCACACTGATTGCGATACACAGCCGGCGCAAACGCCAGAGCCCACTCTTCTGCAAAATGCAGAGCTTCCACTCTCGATACAGTGTGCGCGAAACTGGGGGGGATCACATCCTCCTCTCGCGGAGCTGCGAGAACAAAAGGTGGGGGCTAGTCAGCCTCCGAAAGCAAAATGTCATACGTAGACGAGAGATTTTCCCAAAAAAACCCTTTTACAGTTCGCTGCATGTCACCTTCAATTAACAGGACAATTTCAAAAAGACGTTCATGGGGAGCAACATGCGTATCAGCAGTTTCAATCACAACATAAGTATCAGTCGCTGTCTCCTTCAACAGTGGACGGAGGGCCTCTCTCACTATGGTAATCTCTGCTGCGCTGTCCAGCAAGGTCAGAGCCCACGTCAGATTCCGAAGCCGCGTTCTCACTATCTGGGGCATATCGATGCGCTGTCAGGGCGGCGACTTTCTTCGTGGCAAACTGTGGTCTCTTGGACGTAGCGCCTTCCTGCTGATCTCCACCGTTACGCGGGCGGGGCTGACCACGTCCTTGCTGGCCACCCCGGCCCCTGCCGCCCCCTCCACCACCGGTTGACGGAGCCGATGAGTCCTGAAAGGAACGAGGAGAGCGTTGGTCAGAAGCCTGAAACCTTTCAGGTGATTTAATCATCGCGCGGTCGCGCAAATCATAAACACGATCCGACTGTGCAGGCAACGGAGACGCAGGAGCAGAAACCTGTGTTTGTTGTTGTTGTTGCTTACCCTGATTCTGCTTTTTAGGCCAATTCTGTTTCTTGGACTTTGGTTGACCACTAGCTTCCGAAGACTGACCCTGGGGCTGCTTTTTCTCTTTATCAGGAAAAGCCTTAAGCCCCTTTGCATTGCGGCCAACCGTTTTATAAGCAGCCACAATAATCCTTGCCAACTGACGGGGTCTCTCGGCCTCGGGAATCAACGCCAAAGCGTTAGCAACCTGAAAGTTCACTGCATCTCCCTTGACATTTGCAAGGATCAGATCGCAAACTACATCAAAGGAGCCACACAGGCGCATACCCAATTCGACCGCCGACTCCGGTCCGTGTTCATCCTGAACACGTTTAAAGACCGCACCCAGATTGGTCACAGACGGGGTGCCGTAGCACCTCGAATAGACCGCTGCAAAAGTCTTACCCCAGGTCTCACAGTCAACAAGCTCAGGTGCCAAATCTTACGGTAAACTTAGTGTAAGAATCCGGTGCTTATCACCGGGATTCGTATTAGGAAACACAGCTTCCAGCTGGCCGAATTTCTCTGCAAGCCAGAACGGAAAATCATCCTTGTCCTGCGGCTTTTTGCCCATCACGGAATTCACCATGACAGGATTGATTTTCAAACCAGCCTGTTCTGCACGAAGCTGTGCACCCCTAGGGGCTGCGTCTTGAACATTACGGCTAGTGTAATGAACAAGCGCTCTAATCACTGCCACTGCGACTTCATGAAGTTGCCGCAGATCAGCTATGCCACAAGTGGCTCGATTAGGGTGAGGAGTGAATCCAGCCAGAGCGGGCCAAGGTGTGCCCGGAATGGACAAAGGACCCAACCTCGGAGCGGTTAAAGCGTGTGGTAGGGCGCCACCAAACCAAACTCCATGCTGCCAAGCGTCAATAGGAACCTCCAGTGCTCTGTACGGACCATACGCAGCCGGTACAGCTGTAGCAGTGTATGTGTGGAAAACACCAGAATTAGCGTTCACCGCTGGAAATGTCACCCACGAATAAAACAGTTCATACGGGTAAGCATATTCCGCACTCACCACTAGAACAACAGCCAAGCCTTCCATAGGGACATTATAAGCCCGCAAATGGTCACGCACCGCAATGCGACTATGCGGCGGGATGTCCACGGCTTGTGCCATGTCAGCACAGGAGAGTGAAAAAACAAAGTTTACTTTGTAGCACAACTGGGTAGTAATTCAATGAAACCGTTTTTAGATAGATTCAAGCTTGAAAAAGACCTATTTCAAAAATAGGTAGGTTTTTCCGACACTGCCGTTTTCCGGAAACGGGAATGAAGGGGTTAAGGTTTGAATGATATACTACTCGAGTGTCATGATATAAGGCCAACAACGTATGGGCGCCATGTAGCAGGGTTTCCGTTCTCCCACAGAACTGTGCACAGAGATCTAGAACCTGGGTGAGTTAGGGTGACCCAAAACTCACCTTTGTTTCAGAAATCCCCTTACCAAGCTAGCTACAGTGTCTCATCGGTAGTAATTACTTCCCAATGACTTAGACAATCCAGAACATGAACTTAGGGTACCTCAGGTATCGTGGAACACATGAACACTCTTTCGTTATATAATCATTACAAACCGAAACTGGGAGGCAAAGAACACACGTGCAAGTTTGAAATGTTTATTTTTCAATGCAAAGTTCTCAAACGCAGTATCTTGTATAATACCAACATACATATTATAAAAATCAGAGTTAGCAGCATAGTCACTAATCCATAATAAGCAAACGGTGATAGCATGTTATGATGCAAAATCTATAGAATTCTGTATCACCTATATTTCGCACACCCTAATTAGCATATTATATTATATCTAAGAAGGTCTCGTTTGGGTTCTAGAAGGGCGGGCCCATACCTCTAATTCTCAGTAGGAGTAGATCACATCAACAGCTACCAGCTCTCTGCATGCGAAGCATCAAGTGTGTCTATTCATTCCCTGTAACTCTATCTTAAACCCGCGTAGAGCCCAATGTTGGCAGCAACATTATTTGTGTTATGTCTAATGTAGTGCGAGGATCAGGCTTTCAGCAACCTTGTGTTAGGTTATTCTTAGAGGGTGCAGTTCTCAGTGTGCAGACAGTTGTACCAAACACGACTGATATCAGA
This sequence comes from Lissotriton vulgaris, assembly GCF_964263255.1. NCBI lineage: Eukaryota > Metazoa > Chordata > Amphibia > Caudata > Salamandridae > Lissotriton > Lissotriton vulgaris. Next base: position 124,457,472 of record NC_141685.1, on the reverse strand, counting down.
GCAATAACATATTATTCTCAAATAAATCACATCTTTCGTCTAGGTTGAAAGCTACAATAACAATTAGGTGTCGTGTGCAAACTGAAGCCGAAGGAAAATATGGCGTTTAAACATTTAATAAACTCATGCTAACTTAACACAATATATAGAAACGCAGTAACCATATGACAGAGCTGTGGACATTTTTGGGAGACCTGCTAGAGTTGTCCATCCATATTCAATCCTAGAGATAACTAAGGGCTGGACTGCCAGTTTGAGGTCCGCCGTAGCGATGAGTGGATTCATTTTTCGAATATAGTTCAGATGAAGCCGGGCACTTTTTGTCATTGATTTGATGTGTGTTTTCATGTCTAGGTTCTTACCAAGCGTGATTCCCAATGATTTTGCGGATTCAACTAGTGTAGGGGTGGAGTTTAGTGCTGTGATCAGTTTGGTCCATTCTTTCACTTCTGTGGGTTTCTCCGGTGGTGATATTAATAGGAATTCTGTTTTTTGTGCGTTTACTTTCAGATGATTACTAGTTAGCAGTGTAATGACATTCTCAAGGCCTCATTCATTTTCTTTATGTCTTCCAGTGACGTTATCTTGATGTATATCTGAGTGTCATCTCGGAGAATTTCTTTGAGGGGTTCGACATAGAGGTTGAATAGTGAAGGGGATAGTGTTGATCCTTGAGGGACTCCAATTGAATTTGGGTAAGACGGGGAGAGCGTCTGGTTGACTAGGAATCTTTGAGTTCTGTTCTGGAGGAAGGATTCAAACCATTTCAGAACAATTCCAGATTGACCCATCCTGTCTTGCAGCCTGGCTAGCAATTTTTCATGGTTTACCGTGTCAAAAGGTAGACGACAGGTCAAGAAATACTAGTAGGCAAGTTTGATTGTGGTCTAGGGCCTGCAGCGCATCATCCACTATGTGTAGGATTGCTGATTCTGTACTATGGCCAGGTCTGAATCCGGATTGACAGTCGTCGAGCAGCTTGAAATTGGCGATGTGGCTGTTCAGTTGATTTTGTACACATTTCTCGATTAGTTTGGCAAGTATAGGAATATTGGTAACTGGGCAAAAGTTATTTGGCTTTGCCGGGTCCGCTGTAGGTTTTTTGATAATGGGGAGGACTTGACCTGTTTTTAGGCAATCTGGTAGGATCCCTTAAGATAGTGAGGCATTTATTATCTTTGTTCATACTAGGACGACAATATGATTGATTCTTTTTTTTTTTTTTTAATTATTTTTATTGTTGCATCAGAAAGCATAATCAATGAAAAAAAATCAGCAGTCGGCAGGGCGTCAACATTCCGCCACTGTCCGTTATTTGAGCAACTTTTTGGTTCCACAATTTTCAGTGTATCACGTATATCTACAACATGAACATATAAAAACAACCCCAAAAACTGCAGCATACACCTCCTCTCCCCCCCCCCCCACCTCCCCCTAGTCAAGGCATCCTTCCATCCCTCTCACATAGCCTGATCAGTCAATTATCATAAGGCCCCTGTAGTTACTTCTGACAGATCCACTGCGCTCTAAGCCCTCTCGTATTGGCCCCCCTCCAAACCATGATATTGCCTCCACTTTGCCCACACTCTCCGGAACTTCTTGGGGCATCCTCTGGCTTTATAAGTCTCTCTTTCGGCGGCCATATACAAGTCCAGGCCCCTCCTCCACTCCTCTATATCTGGTGTTTCCGTTGCCCCCCAATATTTTGCAATGTCCCTTTTTGCCACCACCAATGCGAGTACCAAAAAGATAAGCAGAGGGCGTGTCAAGTCCACCTCGGTTGTCATGCATAGTAAAGCTAATCTAGGGCCGCGCGTTAGAGCCACTCCCAAGACCTCATCCAGCTCTGTGAATATGTGTCCCCAGTATGTTTGTATGGCGTCGCACGCCCAGATCGTGTGGAAAAAATCACCTCGCTGGTGGCGGCACCGAAGGCACGCCGAGTCCGTAATCCTTCCCATTTTAAGGAGGCGTACTCTGTCAAAATAGGTTCTGTGGAGCACATTCAGTTGGATGAGGCGTAGCCTTGATTTAATCGCCACCTCACGGGGGTGCATGAGTACAATCTCCCAGTCTAAATCTTCCATCCCTCCCACGTCTGCATCCCACACTCTCCGTAGCCCTGTCAGGGCGCCTAGCATGTTGTTTGTCAGTGTTTTATACGTGAGGGATACCGCCCGACCCATGACCTGCTCCTGAAGCAACCTACCCTCCAACGGTGCATACTCTGGAATATCTGTGAGCGTGATGTTTTGTGCCCTCCATGCATGTCTCAACTGTGCATATTTGTAGAACTGAGTGTTGTGCAGTCCAAATTCGTCTCTAAGCACCTGGAAGGACTTTAGTTCCCCCCTTGCAATCACATCTCCAATTGTTGAGATTCCTATATCATCCCACCTCCTGAAGCCTCGCAGTTTACTGAGTTCTCTCAACCATTTGCAGTGCCACAGCGGCGTCTGTCGGGTAGGCCTCTCGTCCCACCCCATGCGTCTAGTGGCCTTGTTCCATGCGGTCAGTGTGATCATCGTGGCCGGTAGAAGCGATGCCCGCACCGCCCCCCTTATAAATAGTACAGTAGGTTTTTGGTGGACATTTTAAACCTCTCCAACGCATAGGTAGGGTGATCTGCTGCTGCGTGTAACCAATCATTGATTGGAGGGAGGTGCTCCGCCCAATAGTACGCCTCCAGGTTAGGAAGGGAGATCCCTCCGCTGTACTGGTGGCGCTGTAGAGTTGACAGGGCCAGCCTCGGTTGTTTCCCTAACCTCAGGAAGGCCCGAAGGTCCGCATGAATTTTGTTCATCCTTTTCGCTGACAGCTGGTAATACTCGTTCTGGAGCGCATACAAAAACTTCGGGAGGATAATCATTTTGTATATTGCCGCTTGGCCCAGTAGGGTGAGCGGGAGCTGCCGCCACCTGTTCATCTCTGCTGTTGCGCTGTCTACGATTCGTGCTATATTTTTGCTAAAGGAGAGTTCCCTGTCTAGAGTAATGTATATACCCAGGTATTGGAAGCCCTCCGTGGTATGTATTAGCTGCCCCGGATAGGCATCTCCCTCGCTCCAGACCCTGCGGGTCATAAAGGACTGATTTGTGCCAATTAATGGCGTGGCCTGCCCTCGCACCAAAGCCATCCAGCTCCCTGAACATTTCTGGGATTGTTGTGTCCGGCTCGGTGATATACAGTATCACGTCATCAGCGTATAAGGATATTTTTTCCTGTGCAGAGTCAGAGTCTCCCCAGGAAAAGCCCCGAATCCCATGGTTCTGTCTGACCTTTATCGCTAGGATTTCTATGGTGAGTGTGAATAGAAGGGGGGACAGTGGGCAGCCCTGGCGTGTGCCCCTACCGATGTGGAATTCGCGGGACAGCCTCCCGTTAACCCGAACCCACGCCCTCAGAGCTGTGTATAGGAGCAGAACCCATTTCTGGAACTTAGGGCCAAACCCAAACCTCTGTAGTGACGCCATTAGGAAAGGCCAGTGTACCGCGTCGAAGGCCTTCTCCGTGTCCAGGGAGAGGAACCAATGGGGCGCACTCTTCCCCTTAACCTCCTGCAGCCAATTATGTGTGCGGCGGAGGTTCAACTTGGTCGCCCTGTCTGGCAGGAACCCTGACTGATCCATATGTATGAGATCCGTTATAACCGATCGCAGGCGTTTAGCTAATATAGTGGCCAAGATCTTTACCTCCATATTGAGGAGGGAAATGGGGCGGTATGAGGCACATTCGTCTCTTGGCTTGCCCTCCTTGTAGATCGGGACGATAGTGGCCAAGGCGAGGTCCGGTGGTAGGCTCTCCGCCTGGTATGCCTCTGAGAAGAGGGTTTTTAAATGACGTTGCAATAGATCAGTAGCCCGTTTGAAAAATTCTGCCGGAAAGCCATACGGCCCGGGGGTTTTTCCCGGCTTCAGGGAGGCTATGGCATCAGATATATCCTCCAGGGTCACCTCCGCCTCTAAAGCTGTGCTAGCCTCGGGGGACAGTATCGGTATCTCCGTGTCACCTATGTAACCCTGCGCGTCCTCACCCGTACCCAAGTCCCTGGCCCCATAGAAGCTCTCATAATAGGACGCAAAGGCGTGTGCTATGGCCTCGTCTGTGTGTACCTGTCTACCTTCCGCCGATGTGATCCGATCCACCCACCTCGCCGCCCTTTCTTTCCTGCCAAGCCAAGCCAGGAGTCTGCCGGACTTGTCCCCCACGTCATACAATCGGTGGAGGGTTGCCAATGATTGAGTACGTACCTCATCAGCGACCACCTCCCTGTTATTTCTTTGTGCATCTAACAGTTGTCTAAGTAAAACTTCCTCCTTCCGCTGCGGGTATTCCGTCTCTAGGGCCAAAATAGACGTTTCCATGCTAGCTACCTCGGCCTGTTGTGTTCGCCGTACCTCACCCAACCTGCTCTGTATTCGATCCCTCAAGACCGGCTTCATCGCCTCCCAGAAGGTGACCCCTGAGTCGACCGTACCTTCATTTTCGGCCACGTAGACCCTGATGTCTGCTCTGATGCCCCGCAGTATTTCCGGTGTTTGGAGGTCCCACGCCGCCAGGCGCCATTCAGCCCCCCCCCTTCCCTTCTCTCTCCCCAACTGTGCATATAGTGGAGAGTGGTCTGATAATCCCCTCGCTTTGTATTCCGCTATGTCACTCGAGGTAAGGTTCTGTCTGGATGTGAATATGTAGTCTAGTCTTGAAAAGACCCTGTGTGCCCCTGAGTAGAATGAGTAGGCCACTTATGTAGGGTGGAGCTACCTCCAGACATCAGTGAGTTCCATGACATTCATCTGTCGTGCTAAGGCCGAACTTGTCCCCACTTTACGTGCCGTCCCTGTCCGATCCTGTGCTTCACACATAACATCGTTAAAATCTCCACCCACTATTTGTACGGTATCTGCTGTATCCATGAGAATGGAGGTGATTGCTTTGAGGGTGCGCGCCTGGAGCTTTGGAGGCGCATATATCGAAATGATAGTGTACCTACGCCTTTTCCATGTCCCTTGCATGCCTGCGTAAGTCCCCTGGGGATCCAGCCAGGTGCGGGTGATACTGAATGGTGCTGTTTTTTTTTATGAGGATCGCCTCCCCCCTGGAATCCGATGTGTACCCTGCATGCGCTAGTACTACGTGGCGGCCTCTCGCTATAAACGCGCACTTATTGCCCCTGAGGTGAGTCTCCTGTAGAAGGATGATATCTGGCGCTACTCTCTTGACGTAGGCATTCACCAGGCCCCTCTTGATATTCGACCCTAAGCCATTCACATTCCATGTTAAAACGGTGACCCCTTTGTCACCCAATTGCGGGGTGTCTAGTGTACTTGCCATTGTGTAACGCGACTCTTTTCCCTAGTGAGTCCCTGTGGTGGAAGAGTTACAAGGTGTATCAAGGTGCGTTGCTGCTGCTCATTAACTGTCCCCCCCCTCCCCTCCTTGTCCCTCTCTGGCCCCAACTCGAGGGATTTCGAAAACCTTCCCCCCCGACCCCCCTCCCCACCTCCCTCCCCTTCCAGTCGCATCCCAACGTGGGACCAAACTATCCACGGGAGAAGGCCTGTCGCCCTCCCACACTTCCCTCCCATCACAAACCAAAGAACAGTAGATGAAACTAAAAAAACATTGAAGGGCGTGTCAACGTGCGTGCTCCCCTTAGTCGAGCTGCAATCTCCCTGGTCCAAGAGCACCATCGTTCATGAGTGCGAGTCCTGTGTGTCCATAGTGGGCACCTGTCCCGATGAGTCCTGCTCCAAATGTTGGATTTCTTTGACTAGCGGGTGCACTGAGTCTCCAACGCCATCTTCCTCTTCTCCTCCGGAGGCGCGGCCCTCCGACTTGTCTTCCTCATCTCCTTCCGAACGGATGCCATTCCGCAAACAACTGAACCTGGAGCCCGCCACAGAGTCAGTTCCCGGCGAAGTTGATCTGCCTCCCCTTCTGTCACTTGTACCACGGGTCTGATAAGGTGTTGCCGGTGTCTGTTTCCTTATCCTCCTAGTTTTCCGTCGCTGCGGTTTCAGAAGCTACCATCGCGACCTTTCCCGCAGTGCTTCCCTTCCGGCCGCCTCTCTGCTATTCAGGATAGGACGTTCCTCAAGCCATTGCCACGCATCCTCTGGGTGGGAGAAGAATATGGACTTGTCTTTGTAGAGCACCTTGAGCTTTGCGGGGAAAAGGAGCATGTACGTTATGTTCAAGGTTCTCAGTCTGGCCTTCACGGAATCGAATGAGCGGCGCTGTTTCGAGACTTCCTGGCTGTAATCCGTGGTAAATGGTTGTATTCTCCAAATGGATCTCTCCCAGCTTCCTGGCTTCTCGTAGGATTAAATCTCGGTCCGCATAGTTCAGGAATCTCGCTATGACTGGTCGCGGTCTCGCCCCCTCCGGCGGTTTGGCCAGAAGAGCCCTGTGTGCCCTCTCAATAATGAAGCATGTGGAGAACTGCGCTGTTGGGAAGGTTGTCTTCAGCCAGGCGTGGAGGAAGGAGGCCATGTTCTTCCCCTCAATTCCTTCCCTAAAGCCCACAAAGCGAAGGTTGTTGCGCTCGATCTATTTTCCGCATCATCCCCCTTCCATTGCAACTGACGGTGTGAGGCCTGTAGCTCCGCCATATCTTTCTTCAGGGATGATATCGATGCATCGTTTTCATTGACTCTCGTTTCCGTTGCTGCCACCCTGTCCATCAGATTCCGAAAATCCTGTCGCAGCAATTTAACCTCGAACCCACTTCTCCAATCTTCACCTCCAGGGCCGCCCGAGATTCTTGGATGTCACTCCTGGATGCCTGGATGGCAGCCAGCAACATCACCGTATCCGTCTGCGCTCCGGATGTCACGACCGTTGCTCCGCGGCCTGTCGTGGCGCCGCAAAGTTATCCATGGGGCACTGCTTCGTGGATTTAGGTACCGGGTCTCTTTTCCCCATGGCTGCCCGTGTCTTGGGAAGGGTTCCCGCAGTGGGATGCTGGCCACCAACTTCCGGAATGCCCAAGGCGTGGTTGAGGCCAATCAGGGGGCGGCGGCTGTCCGTCCTTCAGCACCTTGAGCCGTAGTGTGGTGCAATATGGTGTCCCTTGGAGCCTCCTCACAGTGGAACCTTTGCCTCGTGCCTCCCCTCAATACCGTGATCTCTGTCCTGAGTCTCTGCACCACTTGAGTCGTGCTGGATGCCCCTCCGTGCACCGCGGTGACCGCCTCTCTCAGTCACTGGCCGCCCAAGCCCTCCAAAATCCGTTCTTCCCGCTATTCCTGTGGGTGTCCCCTCAACCAAGGGCCCAGTTGCCGGTGCAGCGCCCCGATGGCGGGGGGGGGGGTGGGGGGGGAGTGAGGCGGGTGAAGCCGGAGGGCGAAATCAAAGGCTCTCACCGCGGTCTCCGTTGGTCGCCTCCTCCACCTGCGGGCCAAACCACCGCTCCTCCGCTCTCAGTTACCACCGCCCCTCAGACTCGCCTCAATGTGGGGACGGCAGCGCACGGCCCCCGCCTCCCGTCACTGGGTACCGATCGTGCTGGCCGCCATCTTGGTAAAGGCGGCCGGTCTTCGGCGGAACCTCCGATCCCCCTCCGGGCACTCCAGTCGCGGTTATACTGTACCGCTGGGCAGGGCTGCACGTTGCGGTGCCTCCGCTTGCGGATTTCTGCTCCTTAGGGCTGCGGGTGTGCTCCTCGGCTCCTCTGCATCAGCCGGGCGTCGCGGCCGCCATCTTGGGCTCATAGGGTTTCTCCGGTCCCGGTGTATTGTCTCTCTTTTGTCCGCTAACCCCAGCGTGTTTCCGCTGTCCCGGTACGCTCTCCAGCTGTTAGTGCGTCTTGGGCTCCGCTGGGTAGTGTCTGTGCTTCCTGGGGTACAATTTTTAGTCGGATTTCGATGCAGCTCGGCAGGAGCTCCGGCCATGCTGCTGGCCACATCCCATGATTGATTCTTTTTAAGCATTTAGAGGGGAGGGGGTCTTTTTAGTGGTTGTTAGGTTTGATATGCGAGAGAGCTTTGTCAATAGTATTCTGGTCATATAGCTTGAAGGTTGCCCATTGTGCATTGTTTTTCAATCTATCATGATCGTTTGTCGAGGTATCATTGTTTTGTGTTGGTAGTTGACTATGAAGGTTGTCGGTTGCAAACCTGAGCTCTCTTTCTAGCATGTTGGCCTTGTCAGTGAAGAATGTAGAGAATTATTCGCAGCTCAATTGAGTTTTAGTAGTTTCTTGTGTGGATTCGGCCTGCTTATTTGATTGTTGCTTTAACATCTCGAATAGTTTCTGCTGTCCGTTTTTGGCGCTGTCTAGTTCCGATCTAAAGAATTCCTTCTTGGAGTTAAGTACTTTTTTGTTGTACTCGTTTCTGATCTTTCTGAGTGTTTTAAGGTGGGGGGATGATGTGTGCTGTCTCCATTTTCTTTCTGAAAGTCTCAGTTTACGCCTATCTTCATTCAGTGTCCCATTAAACCAAGGAATTTTATCCTTCTCAGATATTCTTTTTTGTTTTTGTGGCATGGTGAGTTGACTATATTCCTCATTGACTTAGTGTAGTGCTCAGTGAGTTCGTTAGCGTTCAGCAAGTTGTTAGGCGGATTTAGTTCCTTCTCACATCTTGCTATTAGTAGCTCAATATTAGGATCTTTGATGTCCTTGGTCTATTTTTTCAGTTTGACAGGCTGCCCGGTTTTGCTCTTTTTTAATGTGGGTATCAGGAAGGTTATGGTATGATGATCTGACCAATCACAAGCAACAATTGACAAGACTGTAACATTTTTGCTCCTTAAAATTATCCAATCTAAGGTTGCCTCTTTCAAGTGGGTTGGTTGTGTGCAGGTTTGAGTGAGGTTTAGATCTGTTCGAAATTGTTTGTCATTATTGTTATCCCAGTGTAAAATGAAGTCGCCGAGGAATATGTTATTAGTGTGACTGTTAGAGTTAGCCATGAGGATCTCCATTAACTGTTATATGAAAGAAGCATTATTGCCTGGTGGGTGGTAAAGCACATACAGGTTGCATCTTTGATTGCCTGCTGTTCTTACATTGAGGATTAGGTATTTACAAGATTCGAGAGGGCCTGACTATATTTGGTTGAACTCTATATGCGATCGGTGTATGCATGCTATACGCCTGCTTTCTTTTTTTGTCTGACTAATCTCACAATGTTATAATGAGGGGGCACCAGAAGATCCATGAACAGGGAAGGTGATTCCATAAGCCATGTTTCTTTGAGGATCGTTATGTCTATTTCCTGACTAACGATGAGGGCATCGATGTCCGAGGCATGTTTTGCTGCAGGTCGACAGTTGAGCAGTAGGCATAGTAGTGGTTTCCCTGCGCTACTAGAGTTCATTTCTCGAGTGTTGGCGGTGAGCTGGACTTGTTGTAGGTTGCTAAGGTTGGGTTTCCTATTCTTGGGCCAGGGTTTTCTATTGGCATCCATCGGGATTGACTTAATTACTTCCCCTCTGCTGCTAGTTTCCGGCTCATATAATCATCTAATAGGTATTTAAGATTTCTGTCTGGTCTGTTATGTCTGTGTGATAATGGCATGAGTGTCTCTCTACTCTTTTCTTGAGGGCTATGCACTAATTTTTGGGCGCGTTCGACTTTGGCGTGGGTGCTTACCGTGATTTCCAGTATTGTTTCCAAGGCTTGTAATGCGTTTGAAATGTCCTGCGACATCTTACCCACTTTTGTTTGAAGAGCTTCGATTTATTTCCGAGGTTGTGAAGATATTTTGGGAGTATGCGTCTGCCAGTTTCGAGTTTTGCTTGTGTCCTGATGTTTTAGAGCTTGTTTTCTTCATTTTTCCTATTTTTGTCATTGGTTCGGGAGATAGCGTCTCCTATATTTGTGGGGTGGGATGCGCTTCCTGAGACCTGGGCTTTCGGTCTAAGGTTCTGAGGATATGAGTTTCATAAGGTCCTTGATGTACTTTGTGATGCTGTTGAGTGGGGTATGAGAGGGGTGTTAGGAGCCCAAGGATATAAGAACAGTTTCGATAGATAGCTGTCCGTAAATAATCAATTGGTCAACATGTTTCAGCACCTGAAGGTAGATGTACACCTAGTGCTTTCATCAAAACCTATTTAATATTAATGCTACTGCAATAGTGAAAAGTGATTCAAATAACACTGTTTTTAACCTTTGATCGTTTCAGACAATAATAAATTTGGGGTCTGATTACGCTTCAATTTTAAAGTTCACTTCACTTATTGCACTGCACTTTCCCATAAACTCTATAAAAACATTTGCTCACATCTGTATTGACATCTAAAACATCCTTGGGCTCCTCCATCATTAGGGTGGAGTTGAAGCCCTATTTAAGGAGACCCAGATGATGAAGCATGTCACCTGGAATTGTGAGTGATGGGAATCCATACAATTTTTGTATATTCCACTAGAGTCTTGGATAGTTAGAGCATTTGTGTTCCCTATCACTAGACCCCGGGATATATGTTGTGTTTTAATGGGGCTGCGTATCCCGTTGAGTCTCTAAATTTTGGCCTCTGACCCTACCCAAAATATAGTATATTATGTTCTTGTTCAGCTACGGCTGTGGGTCTTTGTTATAGGTCTTGCATTGTATCTGGACCTTGTTTGGAGTTACTCGAATTGTGTGACATCGCTCCGTTTTCTCATTTTTGTTTGTTTTTTGTCACAGTAGAGCTATTTCACTCTCACACATTTCTTATTTATCATGGCAGAAAATTGGGGTCTGGCTTACGATGATGACGAATTACAGTCCATCTTATCCCTTAATCCCAGTATTCTGGATAGTCTTCCATCGACTGCGACAAGTAATGAGGACGAGTGGTATAAAGTCCTAGGCTTGAAAAAGTCACATTCACGTACTGTTGTCCATGGCCTTGCAATGGCGGAGTACTTAAGAGGGAACTGTGCCCCAACAGGTCTTGTGGTAACTAATGCCCCTAGATAGTTCCTTAAGGATAAACAATTCTTAAAGGACTGGTCAATGATTGCGTGGCGATGCACACGCGACTGTCTTATACTAATCATCAAAACAGGCAAGCGTGTGGCAGACACCATCCTGATCGAAATTCAAGTGCTAGAATCACAAATTAAAACAACCATCAGCACGTCTTTTAAGAAAAATCAAGATGAAACAAACAAAAGTAATGGAGAATTTAAGGACAACATTCTCTTTACCCATATTGAAAAATTTAAGAAGGATCTCGCTATATTTGCCTTCGATAAGGTGTATCCATATACTAGTGATAACTATGTCCCTCCTGAATATAACAATAAAGGACACAGGCTAGTGTCCACATATGGTTCATCCTCATCGGAAGATAGATCAAATTCTAGCGATTCAGACACATCCTTGAAGAGTAGTCAACAGGGTAGAGGGAGAGGCAAGAATTATCAACCAAGATGGCCTGGGGGTCCACCTAATCATTACCAACAATGGTGGCGACCAAACCCATGACAACCTTCTTTCCCCACAGGCCCGATGGGACCTATGGGCCCAATGGGGCCTTTTCAACCCAATTATCCAGGGAATTTTCCAAATCAGCCTTTATTAGGGTTTGGCCGGGGACACCTGAGGGGGAGACGCAGAAATCAAAGAACTCAGGTCCATTGGAACCCACCACCATCTCCCCGTACTCTTCACAGCTCCAAGAAGAAACAAGTGGGACAGGCAGGGCCCAGCACGGAGTCGGACTAGTTATAAATCTTAGTTCTAAAGTACTGAGTGTAGATGAAGAAAAGGTTCTTAATGGAGGACTCGGGTTTGTCACAACAACAAATGGAGATCCTTTTAAGACAAACTGGGAGATGGCAAACTTTTTCCGTAAGGTGAGACTTCATTTTTTCTTTAAAGATAAGAATGAGGAAGTGGAGCCTATTGATACCAATACTGGATTGAGACAGAAGTCCACCTTCTATCCCCCTACACATATGGTGCCATCACAGGTGCTCACATTTGAGAAGGCAGTGAGTGATGATATTTCCCGTATTCTTGACAGAGATCAGAAGAAATGTTCTAGTCTTTCTAAAAAGGAACAGATAGCCTTGCGCAGCCTTATGTCAGACTCTCAGATTACTATCAAACTGGCTGACAAAGGCGGCGCAATAGTCCTCCTAGACTCTGAGACTTATCGGACTGAATGTTTGAGACAGCCGGGAGTGAGAAGTGCTTACCGCCCTCTGAAAGAAGACCCTACTGAAAGAATCAAGAGTAACATCTCCACTATGGTGTAAGAGGCATTGAGTGAGGGCTGGATAACAGCACATGAGGCACTTTTCATTATGGTCTGTGCACAAATTGCGATGAAAGACAGCTTTTTTAGATTCGAAGACACTATCTACCTCCAGACGTCAGGTACGAGCATGGGAAGCATTTTTGCTCCCAGCTTGGCGAATCTGTATGTCGATGGGTTCGAACAGGAGCACATGCTTAATGAATCTAATCCTTACCGTGAGTCTATACGCCTTTGGAGGCATTATATTGATGACATTTTGGTCATATGGCGAGGTGACGTCACCAGTGTCAACCATTTTTTGGTTTGTCTTAATAGTTGTAACAACTTCCTTAGATTCACGGTCGAGGTTGACAAACACAAGCTGTCTTTTTTGGACCTATTGATCGTCGCCTCTCCCAGTGGCCTTGAGACTGAACTGTATACTAAACCTATGGCTAGGAATTCCCTTTTGAGCTACAATAGTCATCACCCTAGGGCTCTGAAGGATAATTTACCCTCTGGCCAGTTCCTGCGAATCCGCAGGAATTGTTCCACTAAAGACAATTTCCGAAAACATGCCCAGAAACTTACATCTCACTTGGTAGAAAGGGACTACCCTGTGAAATTGGTACGGCGTGCGGCCAAGCGTGCAAGTAACAACAATAATAATAATAATAATAATAATACAGATGCTTGTAGAGCGCGAGCAGCTACCTCTCAAGGAGGTGTCCTGGTGCTAAGAGAGTGCTTTCAGCTGGGAGGAAGCTAGGTGAGATGGTTTAAGTGGTTTAAGTTTATTGCACAAAAAGCCAGGTCTTTAGGAGCTTCTTGAAGCTTGCTTCTGTCGAGGCAGATTGAATGGCCAGAGGCAGGGCGTTCCAAAGTTTCGCCGTGCCAGCGGAGAAAGAACTGCCCCCCAGTCTGGCCTTCCTAACTCGTGGAATAGTTAGCTGAAGCCGAGTATTAGAGCGTAAATGTCTCTCCTGATGGTAGCGGGGGAGTCTGAGTTTTAAGTAGGTAGGGCAGGTACCTTTCAATGCTCTAAACGCTAAGGTAAGAACTTTGAATTTAACTCTGCTTGCTACTGGAAGCCAGTGCAGTTTGCGCAGATGCGGAGAGATATGATGTCTGAAAGGAATTGGTTTTATTGATCTCGCAGCCGCATTCTGCACGATCTGTAAGCGCTGCACCAAATATTTGGGCAGGCCAAGGTAAAGGCCGTTTGCATAGTCCAGTCTGGACGTGATTGTCGCATGTACCAACATTTTGCAGCATTCAGCAGGTAGAAGAGACAGAAATTTCCGGAGGTTCCTGAGTTTGTGAAAACATCCAGTAGTAACCTGCTGAACGTGCGAGGAGAAAGAGAGATTCACGTCCCATCTTACTCCCAAATTCTTCGCATTGGTCCCAGGGACTGGGGCAGGACCCATTTCGGAGGGCCACCGTAAGTCTGATGGAGGATGCGTATTTTTCCCAAAAAATAAAACCTCCGTTTTGGATGCATTCAACTTAAGTTTGTTGGTATTCATCCACTTGGCCACGTCTTGAAGGCAGCCCCTTATTTGGCTAAAAGCTGCCTCTGATACTTCAACATAGGGGAAAACTAGTTGTGTATCGTCGGCATATGAGATTGCCTTGACCCCCCATTTGGCGATCAGGGTGAAAAGAGGGGCTAGATAGACATTAAAAAGGAGCGGCTGAGTGCCGACCCCTGAGGGACGCCACACCACAGGCGTTTTGGTTTGGAGGAGAAGGCACCCAATGCGACTTTCTGAGAGCGATCTGTTAGATAGGATTGAAGCCAAAATAGTGCCTTGTCCTCCAAGCCCGTGTCCTGCATCCTTGCCATTAGTCTTGCGTGGTCCACCGTATCGAAAGCGGCCGAAAGATCCAGGAGCACCAGCATAGCTGATGCCCCTGTGTCTAAAGCCCATCTAATCGACTCGGCAACCTCAATGAGGGCCGTTTCGGTGCTAAACCCAGTCCTGAAAACTGATTGTGTTTCGTGTAGGGTTCCGTTGTCCTCGAAAAAACTGTTCAGTTGACGCTGAATCAGTTTTTCGAGCATTTTTCCTGGAGCGGCCAGCAGGGAGATGGGACGGAGGTTGCTCAAGTCGTCGGAGGCACCACTGGGCTTTTTCTTTAGGGGGAGAAGTGTGGCATGTTTCCAGCAATCTGGGAACGTGCCAGTTACAATGGATGTGTTCCATATATGAAGGAGTGGATCTACAATCACATCCGACATAATTTTCCAAAGTTTTGGTGGACAGGGTTCGTCCGGGGCTCCTGATTTGCATTTATTTAATTCGTTCAGCGCCTCATCGCGAGAGATAAGACGGAATTGTGTTAGGGGGAGAGGGGGTAAGAATTTTATTTCTGTGACTGCCATTGCTGTATGCACCGGGGTAGAGAAGGACTCATAAACCTGAGCGATTTTTTTATCAAAAAAAATCTGAGATGTCCTCACAGAGTCTCTCTGATGGGGTAATCTCAGTCTCGATGGCCCTCGGTTTGAGGAAGGATTGAACAATCTTAAATACTTCCTTACTAGATTGTTCGGCTTGTTGAATGGAGGTCGCATAAAATGATTTTTTAGCTTTTTTTATGGATCGATATAGACCTCGGAGGACTTTTTTGTAGCGAGTTTTAGCTGCTACACAATAATTTGTCCTCCAGAGGCGCTCCAGCTTTTTGCAATTGCTTTTTATTGCCATCAGCTCAGTGGAGAACCAGGGGGCGGTAGGAGATTCTCTTCGAGAAGTAGCAATTTTGGCAGGAGCAATGGATTCCACTGTGCTACCTATCCAGTGGTTTAGCATCATTGCATCAGCGTTAGCGTCTGAAGTCAGTTGGGGGGGCGGCTGCCAGCGCCGGGCATAGGGTATCCTCAGATATTTTATCCCATTTCCTACGCATGTACGAGCGTTTGCCTGATTTCTGAGAGTAGGACGGGAGGGAGATGGAGAAGGGAATTAGGAAATGATCCTTCCATACTAATGGTAGTGGTGGGAGAGTTGTAGAATCCCGTATGTTGGAGAAAATGAGGTCTAGCATGTGGCTAGCCCGGTGCGTCGGTCCTGAGGTAATCTGGGTAAGATTGGCAGCTTGCAACGTTGCAATGAGTTGAGTGGTCTGGGGGCAGTCAGGCCTATCAGCAAGGACATTGAAGTCGCCCACTGCAATAAAGTGTGGGTGAGCTAGGGATATTAGGGTAATTAAATCCAGAAGTTCATCAGTGCGTGAGGAGGGACAATCCGGGGGTCTATAGATAATCAAGCCAGCTAGAGATAGCTGGGGGTTAATTTGAAAGCAGAAGTGAAGCCCTTCTATGCCTGGGATGGTGGTAGGAGCCGAGGACGTTAGAGTGAGTGTGTCCTTGAAAATAATTGCCACTCCGCCGCCACATTTGGCTTCAAAAGGTAATAACTCTAAATTAGTTGATTGCGGGAGGGCTAGAATGACCGCCCCTGTTTGAGTGGTCGCGGAAATGTTTAGATAAAAACTGAGTCCATTCTTCTGAGGTTATATTTGCGCTACCATGCCCACTTCTACCTAAAGGACCCCTGTTAACTAGAGACCAGAATACCTTTGTGTTGGAGTTCTTGCTTGCGTGAATCAGCTTCAGCCAGAACTGATCAGACACTATTTGTTTGTCCCTGTATATAGATGATTTTAAGGCTTTTTGTGCTTGCTTGTAGTTGTTAAATGAGCTTATGTTGCCTGGAGTTTTCCTAACCAGGTGTAGGACCAAGTTTCTTTGAGATTTTAACTTTTTTGTCGCTAATGAAATGTGAAGTTGTGTAATGTGCTGACGAGTACGGCTCGTAGACGGAAACTCGGACTCTGATCATCATTTGTCCTACAAGCGTGAAAAAAACAGTTAGGAAATATAATAACAAAGTGGACCTTTAGGTAAAGACAAATTGTGAACAACCAAGTATAATGAGTTTTCAAAAATAAAATATATGTTTATTTTCACATATGTTATTTTTTTATAATATTTATATATAATTTTATCTTTTTGTTTGAAAAATTGAGAGAACAATGTATCACGGAGACAGATACTCAATATAAAAATCAGTGTATCAAAAAACATTACAATGCAATTGTGATGGAGATGATCAATATTCAGCACTTAGTTGGTGCATGGTCCCTACTGAAGATATACAGGCCTACTTCCACATTCATCCATTGCCTATTTCTATATAGACGCACTGTCTAATTTTTAACATAATTGTATAACAGTTGCTACATCGTAAGGACAGACCAAAAGAGTAACATCAATTCAATTGTTGTCACATAGTTTCACAGTTAAAACAGAATCATTATTTTCATGGCTGAAGAATTTTGTGTCCTCATTTGTTCTACATCAGAGCTTCAGAGGTAAATGTCATGCACTGCGAGGGTTAACCCAGAGAGCTGCAGCTCACATTCTCCTGCTTCAGAGGTAAATGTCATGCACTGCAAGGGTTAACTCATTGAGCTGCAGCTCACATTCTCCTGCTTCAGAGGTAAATGTCATGCACTGCGAGGGTTAATCCAGAGAGCTGCAGCTCACATTCTCCTGCTTCAGAGGTAAATGTCACGCACTGCGAGGGTTAACCCAGAGAGCTGCAGCTCACATTCTCCTGCTTCAGAGGTAAATGTCATGCACTGCGAGGGTTAACCCGGAGAGCTGCAGCTCACATTCTCCTGCTTCAGAGGTAAATGTCATGCACTGCGAGGGTTAACCGTGAGAGCTCCAGCTCACATTCTCCTGCTTCAGAGGTAAATGCATTGCACTGCAAGGGTTAACCCGGAGAGCTGCAGCTCACATTCTCCTGCTTCAGAGGTAAATGTCACGCACTGCGAGGGTTAACCGTGAGAGCTCCAGCTCACATTCTCCTGCTTCCGAGGTAAATGTCATGCACTGCGAGGGTTAACCCAGAGAGCTGCCTCTCACATTTGCCTGCTTTCACTTCTGCTTTTCTACACAGTTCTCTGGGCACTGTCATAGAACCATTAATGATGCATAAAATGACCAAAACCACAGCCAGGTCTGAAGAATCTTCATTTTGTGCTTGTTAAATTGTTTTGAGTGTGTTGGGTTTATATGTTTTAGTACTAATCTTTAAAATTAGCTGAAAGTACCCTTTTCAATCCAAGCATTGTTCATGGTGTTGATTTTACAGGTAACATGGCCAGGTGTGCTTGGATTTCTTTAGTAAAACTCTCACAGAACAAAAACCAGCAATGTTTCTTTACTTTTAGTCCACTTTGTTCTAGTCTCCCAATAGGTTTCCTGATATTCCATGTTTTTCCTAGCTGTAGAGAAATAAACAATAGCACAGAATAGACACTTTCATTGATGGTGGAGTGCTGCAAGATTGGTTGCACTGCACTTACACCTAAGAACCCACAATCCCTAGACTGACTAGCTATAGTGTCTCATTAGCTCCCCAGACCTTCCGAAGATACCTAATGCTTAGACAAACCCAGAACACGGAACTCCCGACCTCTCAGAGTCGCGGTAGCAATGCACACCCTTTTGGTCACTCACCTTTGCTTGTCCACACCAAATAATGCAGAGTCTATGTAAAGTTTAAAATGTTTATTTTTCAACTAACAAACTCTGTGCGTTGTTCTATAATGCAGTCAATGAGCTAGCACCAGCAGAATAATACATAAGATAAAAACAATGATCAAATTTACAATACCATAAAATAAAAAGGGAGAGATCATTCTGAATGACCACTGGATATTACGGCTATAGTGCCTAGACCACCCCCTACTGGTAGAATTATGTATTTTATATAAAAGAAGATCTCTGGGACAATTCTGGGGAACCCCTCACCATAGAACGTAGGAGTAAAGTTACATCATAGGTTCAGCAAGGCTCTAGTTCATAGCAGGAATCTTCCATCTGTCTTGAGGAAGCTGCTGCGTGTTAGTATAATGCAAGCATTTCTCAATTGTGCCAAGAAGTGCCTAATGTTATGTCTAGGTAGTACAGACTGACCAGAACTGGAAAGCACAGTGGCTTGATTTTCAACCTTGTACGCTGTGAGCAAACTATAACAATATGAGCTCATGAGGGCAGAAAGGCGTCTTGCACAAGAAGATACAGAGTGCGCAAAAATATAAAGACACGCAGCTAAAATAGTTGCTAAGGCTAACTTTAGCAAAGAATAGTGTGACCCTTGGGGCCACACTACAGTTTTTCCACAGTGTGTGCTCGCTGATGCCGTCTTCGGTTTGATAAATCACTAAATCTCTTCCCGCAAACATTGCACTGGAATGGTTTTTCCCCAGTGTGTCTTTTCTGATGTTGTTTTAGGTATGATAAGAGACAAAATCTCTTCCAACATTGACTGCAATGGTATGGTTTTTCTCCAGTGTGTGTTCGCTGATGATTCCTTAATGTTGAAGATTCACTAAAACTACTTTCACATTCACTGCAATTGTATGGTTTTTCTCCAGTGTGTGTTCGCTGATGAATCCTTAATGTTGAAGATACACTAAAACTACTTCCACATTCACTGCAATGGTATGGTTTTTCCCCAGTGTGTGTTCGCTGATGCAGTTTTAGATTTGATAAATCACAAAATCTCTTCCCACAATCATTGCACTGGAATGGTTTTTCCCCAGTGTGCGTTTTCTGATGCTTCTTTAGGTGCGATAAGTTATGAAAACTCTTCAGACATTCACTGCAAAGATTTGGTTTCTCACCTGTGTGTGTTTGTTGATGATACTTTAATCCTGAGGAGGATCTATAACTACTTCCACCTTCACTGCAATGGTATGGTTTTTCTCCAGTGTGTGTTCGTTGATGATCCTTTAATGTTGACGAGTGACTAAAACTACTTCCACATTCACTGCAATGATATGGTTTTTCTCCAGTGTGTGTTCGTTGATGAACCTTTAATGTTGATGAGTAACTAAAACTACTTCCACATTCACAGCAATGATATGGTTTTTCCCCTGTGTGTGTTCTCTGATGCATTTTTAGTTGTGATAATCGACTAAAGCTCTTCAGACATTCACTGCAAGGATATGGTTTTTCTCCAGTGTGTGTTCTCTGATGCCGTTTTAGGTGTGATAATAGACGAAAGCTCTTCAGACATTCCCCGCAAGGATATGGTTTTTCTCCAGTGTGTGTTCTCTGATGCAGTTTTAGGTCTGATAAATATATAAAGCTCTTCCCACATTCATTGCACTTGAATGGTTTTTCCCCTGTGTATGTTCGCTGATGACTCATGACTTTAGATAATTCCGTAAAACTACTTCCACATTCACTGCAATGATATGTTTTTTTCCCCCTGTGTGTATTCGCTGATGCTTTTTAAGGCCTGATAATTGACTAAAGCTCTTCAGACATTTATTGCATTTGTATGGCTTTTCCCCTGTGTGTGTTATGTGATGCAGTTTTAGGCTTGGTAAATATACTCTGTGCTTTATATAGCAGAACCCCCATTTCTTTTAACTTTCAGTTAACTGTGCTTTTCGCTGGTTGCCGTGGAATGCCCTGAAGGAGTTTACAATACACCTCTAGCTCTGAATGGTGGTCTTATTTCACTTTAGGAAGCAGAGTACTGCTGTAACCACCTCATGATCAGAGCTGGTATTGGACATGTTTACACAAGAAGTGGTTGATCAGTGTTTCCTTAATTTTCTAGAGGTAATTTCTTCATCTTGAGGCATGGAAGTGCACAGCTGAGACTCGTAGAACCACCGAATTGCCCTTGACGGTACTTCAAATATCTGTCAGTTTATGTTCAGGTTCGGCTGCCCCTGTCGGCACTTATGTTTTCCTGAATACTGGAACTCAATGTTTCGGACTTTGCTTTTGCAGATTTACAGTATTATCTTCATCATTCTTAAACATTTTGTGCAGTCAAGGATAGTTTTCTGTCGGATGTAAAGAGATTTAAATTACTTAATTGGAAAATACCAGAATGTGCATATTCAATTTTTTGTTGATTGCAAAAGCATCTCATTTATTACTATTGAAACTTATGAAGACATATTTAAGACACATTTAATCACACACAGATCTTTGCATAAAAGTTCCTTTGAATACGCCACATCTTATTTATTTCAGCAAAGGTTTCATAGAGTAACTTAACAGAAAAAGGGCGCTCGCATAGCACGCATATGATATGGTTATATATAGTTACAGCTTTGGGTAGATGCATATGGTTAAGGTTTTGTTAGAACACGAACAGCTCTTGGAGTAAGAGATGGATCAGGAAGACTCAAGACAGCACGGTGGACATCAGGATGTTGTGCCACAAAACAAATCTTATTGTTCACGGAGGTGCCTGGTTTTATTCACAACTGAGTCTTTTTTCAGGAGGGTTCCCCTCGATGTTGTCTCAAGGCTTGATTACGAGGGCCTTTTGTGCACTGATTGTGTTTGGGGCCCTTGTGGCATAAGACTCTAGGAATCTAGATATTGGCATAGGACTTAGCATGTCCTTCTTATGGACATGTAAGAAGGACTATAATTTTCTATAGCTTCAAAGTATTTCCACAGTGGCAGCCCATCTTAGAATGATGTTGTTTAATAATTCTGCTTAGATTTCCAGACTGGCTCGGTCTATCGATTTTCCAAGTGCATCCTAGGCAACTCTTCATCCTATCCCCCATATCCCTCTAATCTGGATTCTGTCTTCCTAATTGCTTAATCTAGTTTGACCTAATGTATTTCAACTTCCCTTTTTTATATTTGCAGCTGGGCTCTCTCTTCAGGATTTGCTGTTTACCACCTAGTAATCGCATGCATATAACGCTGGGAAGCCCAAAACAGAAGGAGTACCTTCTTCTCTCCTGGCATCTTCTGTCATGATAATGTTTAATGGGCTGTCTTTGTAGAACGGAGTCATGGAACTTTCCTCCGGCCGCCCCATGGTTTGCTCCATCCCTTCCTTCCTTCATCTGACCATACCCCCTTCTCCTCAACTCCCCTCCACTTCCCCCCACGTGAGCATGTAGTACTCTGGTCCCTCCCCTCTTTCCACACTGGAAATGTGGAGCCCTTTGCCATGGATTCCCTTTCTCGAAGATCACTAGACTCCAAACTAGTTTCATATGCCTGAAATTCCTACACTATCATATACCCCATAAAAGCGTGTTCAAGAACTTCAATCACAGGCTTCTCAAATTTCTCCCAGAAACCCTTATTTCCAATGATGATGTCCTTCAAATACAAGCCCAGTTCTATATACGATAGGCGACACACGCCTGGTCCAATGATTGTTAGTCACTCTGGTTTTGTATGTGAAATTTCTCCATTTTATACCCAAGCGGGTGTTTACCTGCGTAGGGCAATGTAGGGATCTTTTCAATAGACCCCGAGTATAATTTTGCTTTTTAACTTTTCCCTTTAGGTAGTCTGCCCACCACATCCCTCCGAAGACCCGTTCTGTAAGGGTAACTTTCCCTACCCATTCCAGGGTCGAAACGTAGACTACTCATTCCACCCGTACCAGCTTCTATCCCCAAGCAAGATTAATACAGCTACAATAGGAGCCTGGTCTTGGAATTTGCTTGACTTATTGCTGTCTTTTTTGGCCCCGCGATGGGGAACCACGTGGAATAATGTTTTTACTAAACTTAAAGAATTGAAATTAATTGTTTGTTAAGAACAAGTACACTTTTTTGCACTGTTTCACCGAAATCCCTTCACAGCACTATCCCTTCCCTTCGCGTTGTGCATGTGGGCACACAAATGCTACTAAAAATATTGAAAACATTGTTATGCTTAACCTAGTTTATGGTTGCTGTGTACCTTGTGAATAAAAACATCGTACGATCTTATCTTTTACCTCTTTTGATTATTCACACCTATTTCCTTCTAATTCTGTCCCCTCTATTCAGTCTGGGACCCCTTTAGATATAACAATTTGCTACCCAGGTCCCTTTGACTTTGTTTGGGTTAACCCTTTTTCATAACATAACATAGTCTAATCTTGGTAGCACTATGGCTTGTACTGCCATTTTTTTTTTCACAACAATTTTATTGAGCAGTTCAGGCAAGGGAAAATCGTGGCTCCCCACAATCCGGAGATCACCACCAACAGTCATTACACAGTTTATTACGCATGTATAAGTGTTCAATCAAGAAAAGGAGGAAAGGCTCAAGAAAAACAACCCCGTGTCCCACCCTATCCCGCCAACTCCCAGAACCCCACTACCCCCAGAACTCCACCCCACTTCCCCCCCGCCCCCCCACGCACGTGTGTATATAGCAGCGAGTAGGATTTAGGTGCGGTGTGGCAGGCATGCCACAGAACCAGGCCAATGCAACTCATCTCATTCATATGTCTTCCTCTCGGTCCACTGGGGGATCCAACGACAGCCCCCTGTAATCAGCCCACCGCTTCCAGATTTTAAAATGCTTACGGGGGCAGCCCTTTGCCTCAAACACCGGTTTCTCGAGCCCCATGTAATAGTCCAGCCCTGCCTTCCATGCAGACAAGGGGGGGGGCTCTCTCTCCCTTCCATGCCCGGGACAGATCTCTCTTAGCGACAACAAGTCCTAACAACAGTAAGTGGCGTTTGTAGATGTTCCCACCAATACCCTCCATAACATGCAGCAACCCCAGCCGGTGAGTGCGGGGGAGATCCCAACCCAGGACCTCAGACAAGCAGCCCCACACACCCCTCCAAAAACCAGGCAGTCTAGCACACGACTACACCGTATGCAGCAGAGAACCCGGTGTAGCCCCGCAGCGCAAATACTCCGGAGACTCAATCAATCCTGATTTCCACAGTCGCTCTCGGGTGTAATAGGCCCTGTGAAGGTACTTAAATTGGATGAGCCGAAGCCGCACAGCGATAGCGGCCCCTCGCGGGGATTCCAGGGCCTCCCTCCAATCATCCTCGTCTAGAGGGCCCACATCCACCTCCCATGCCGCCCGGAGGGGAAGCAAAGTAGAGGAGCAGTGAGTAACCAGCGTCTGGTAGATACGGGAGACCTTTTTATCCTTCAGGTCTCCCATAAAGACCTTCGCCTCGACCGGACTGAACTCAGGAAGAGACTCCAAGTTGGCCATACTAGGGGCGAGTGCATGACGTCGTTGTAGATAGCGGAAGAACTGGGATCGAGGCATGTGGAACTCCGCGCTGAGCTCCTGAAATGATTTAAGGGTAGTGCCAGACATGACTTGGTCGAGTAGCGAAATTCCTATGGCCTCCTATCCCTCAAACCCGGCCAGAGTCGAAAGCTCCGGGAGCAGGCCGTTATGCCACAGTGGCGTTTCCGCTGTCAATTTGCCCCACCAGCCCATGCAGCGCAACGCCTGTCTCCACACAGCAAAGACCACCCTCGTGACAGACGGCAGTGTCCGCCGCAGTCGGGCTGAGTACAAAATGGTGTGAAGCGTATTGTCCCCCATGAGCGAACGCTCCAAAGCATAGGCTGGGTCCCCCCTATCGCCATACCACCATTCGTTAAGAATAAGCAACTGAGAGGCCTGGTAATAAGACAGCAGATCGGAGGTGGCCAGACCACCACAATAGGTGGACAAGACACACGTCCGTAGCGCCACCCTGGCCGCCCCTCCAGCCCATAGGAAGTGGCCCAGCACCGAGTTGACTTGCCGAAACCACTGCGGGCTACTAGGGTAGGGGTAGTTTTGCAGCTGATACAGCAGGCGTGGGAGCGCAACCATTTTGAAGATGGCGGATCTGCCGAATATAGTTAAGGGCATTCTGGATTGTACTGTCATTTTTAAGTCAGTTTGTTGGAGGAAGGGTTTAAGTTTCCTTAATATACTCATCTGGTGATTAGCTCCCTTGGTGGCATTAGTGATTTGTGCCTGCATGTTCAGGTGTTTGTCTGTGGTGAATCCCAGGAATTTCGCAGAGTCAATGATGTGTAGAGCACAGTCAAAGGAAGTTAGATGTTTCAACCATAAGTCTATCTTGGGTGTGTGAGTGGGTGGGGAGAATTCGTTTTTTTTGGTGTTAAGCAAGAGGTGGTTGCCAGTGAGCTAACTTTGAGTATTCTGTGGAATAGCGTTGAGGGAGATGAAGTCTTCTGGTGAGGAGTTGTTCATATACAGTTGGGCGTCGTCTGCATATAGGTGATCTAGAATGTTCGCCGAGTTCAATGCGTTTGCCAGGGGCTCCATGAGAAGATTAAAAAGAATGGGTGAAAGTGCTGAGCCCCCGCTGTAAGCGCTGATGCATCTGTGACACCCTTTCTGGAAATACCCTGACACTTGCTATCTCGGAACCCCTTAGCACGACCAATAACATGGGGCCTATCGACTCATCGATCAGTTTATTAGTCCCACACCCCCACTCCTCAATCGTGACTCCAGCTCTATTCCCCCCTCCCCTGGTTCTCCCAACTCAGCTTCTCCCTAACACCAGAAACCGGAGCAGTCTCACTTGGACTGCTGGCCCACATCACGACCTCCTGTTCCCACATTACTAATGATGCCAGACTCACTGAGATCTCTCTAAAGAGCTTTATCAACTTACGGCTGAGGTTTAAAGCCTAATATCCCTCACCTCAGATCTCGCTAATTTTCCCACCAGGCCGATGGGTAAGAATAGACACTCCCTTTAGCGATCCAATAGTCAAGTCAAGTCAAACCAGCTTTATTCGGTGTAAAATATACAACCATAAAGCATACTAGACAGAAGGTACTATATACACATAAATAAAAACAGTTTTCAAATATTTACATCTTTAAACAAACAGTATTTCATAACAGGCATCACATCTTTATTCAATATACAGTACTCTGATAATTATCAGTGCAAAAATCGCACATGTACAAAAGGAGCATTTTTGTGCAAAATCCTAACATATAACAAAAGGGGACGAAAAAAAATTATTCATACACATACTTAAGATTAGGATGATAGATTATATTAACATTACGCAATAATGATACAACTAAAGGCAGTCATCAGGTTTTTCAGATATTAATGCATTCAGATGTGACAAATCCTTTCTTTTCCTAATCGCCCTTTGTATAAAATTAATAACAGCATAAACAGTTTTTACATTATCCATAGTACATAAAAAGTTAAAAGCGCGTTTATAATGGAAAAGCCTATTGGTTAAAAAAGTGGTTTTATAACAATTCTCTGGATATCTTCATAAAAGGTACAAAACAGTAGGAAGTGCAAAGTGGACTGGGGGGTCTTTCCATTACACGGGCAGATGGTGAAACATAGGACCATATTTCCTTTCTTGAGAATGCTGTTATATAATGTAGTGTGCCAAATCTTAGCCTTGTTAAGTAGAATCTATACGAAGTGTTTCTTACCAGACTTAAATATGTTTCTAATCCCACCACAGAGGGGATCCAATAACAACCACGTTAGACGGATGTCACCCCGCACATCCAA
Source organism: Lissotriton vulgaris (assembly GCF_964263255.1). Taxonomy (NCBI): domain Eukaryota; kingdom Metazoa; phylum Chordata; class Amphibia; order Caudata; family Salamandridae; genus Lissotriton; species Lissotriton vulgaris. The sequence goes on along the minus strand of NC_141685.1, from coordinate 124,431,942 downwards.
TGGGATCTCAGCAATCGCAATGTCTCCTCATTTGACCTGGACGACAATTCCCTGCCCCCACCCCTCCACCGACCCATCAGGATGAAAGATACTCTATCGGACAACAATATTTACTCCTTCCCACTTCAGTCGAATCCACATAGAGATCCTCAAGCAAATTCCCATCACTCAGGCTGCCTCCGCTGTTGCCATACCCCACCTGAAATGTACACTGCTCAATTGCAGATCGGCATCTAAATACGCGGTGGATATTGCTGACCTTATCCTTACTTATGATGTTGACCTCATAGTCCTGACTGAAACTTTGCTAAATGACTCGTCCACACCAACGCTCGACATTCTAGCACCGCCCAGCTACGACATCATCAGATTAGATAGACGAAACAGACCTGGTGGAGGTAACCCCTGTACTCACTGCAATAATCTCTGTGTGAAGCAAGCACAAAACGTTACTCTCATCTCGTGTGAATATCTAGGCATCGATATCCTGAGTAAAGATAGGCCTCGATACAAACTGCATGCGTTTTACCACCCTCCGGGAGATAACCTCCCATCCATTGAACAAATTATGGAAATCATCAATACCAACTCCGGTGTACACTGCGCCCACATCTTCCTTGGTGACTTCAACCTCTACTGGAATGACCCAAATGACCAATCAGTGATTAGCCTAAAAACCATTATAGCTGACCTAAACTTGATCCAAATATGCGAAAGTCCTATGCACAACCTGGGAGCGACCTTGGACGCTAATTCCATTTAACTTGAACCTATCATTGAATCACCAGACCTCCTGAGGCTTCGCCGGGAGCAACAACGCTGCCGAGGCGCGGCGCAACGATCTTTTTAATTAAGTGCTTGGACACTTTTTACTTACCCTGCTTCTGCTTCAGGGGCTGCGCTGAGGACACCGCGCACCCCCTATCTTCTTGGGACTTCCTGTTAGCCGCCTCCAGAGCGCCCCACGCTGAGCGTTCCCTCCCCCTCTGACGGGCAGGTCACGAGGGCGGGGACGGGCGTGTGCTACATCTTGGGCTGCTCTCTGGTTGGCGGGGCAGCTCCTCTGTCCCTCCCCCCCTGGCAATTTCTTCCTGCCGGGCTAGTCCCGCCTAGCTCTGTTGAATCACCAGACCTCCCGAGGCTTCGCCGGGAGCAACAACGCTGCCGAGGCGCGGCGCAACGATCTTTTTAATTAAGTGCTTGGACACTTTTTACTTACCCTGCTTCTGCTTCAGGGGCTGCGCTGAGGACACCGCGCACCCCCTATCTTCTTGGGACTTCCTGTTAGCCGCCTCCAGAGCGCCCCACGCTGAGCGTTCCCTCCCCCTCTGACGGGCAGGTCACGAGGGCGGGGACGGGCGTGTGCTACATCTTGGGCTGCTCTCTGGTTGGCGGGGCAGCTCCTCTGTCCCTCCCCCCCTGGCAATTTCTTCCTGCCGGGCTAGTCCCGCCTAGCTCTGTTGAATCACCAGACCTCCCGAGGCTTCGCCGGGAGCAACAACGCTGCCGAGGCGCGGCGCAACGATCTTTTTAATTAAGTGCTTGGACACTTTTTACTTACCCTGCTTCTGCTTCAGGGTCTGCGCTGAGGACACCGCGCACCCCCTATCTTCTTGGGACTTCCTGTTAGCCGCCTCCAGAGCGCCCCACGCTGAGCGTTCCCTCCCCCTCTGACGGGCAGGTCACGAGGGCGGGGACGGGCGTGTGCTACATCTTGGGCTGCTCTCTGGTTGGCGGGGCAGCTCCTCTGTCCCTCCCCCCCTGGCAATTTCTTCCTGCCGGGCTAGTCCCGCCTAGCTCTGTTGAATCACCAGACCTCCGGAGGCTTCGCCGGGAGCAACAACGCTGCCGAGGCGCGGCGCAACGATCTTTTTAATTAAGTGCTTGGACACTTTTTACTTACCCTGCTTCTGCTTCAGGGGCTGCGCTGAGGACACCGCGCACCCCCTATCTTCTTGGGACTTCCTGTTAGCCGCCTCCAGAGCGCCCCACGCTGAGCGTTCCCTCCCCCTCTGACGGGCAGGTCACGAGGGCGGGGACGGGCGTGTGCTACATCTTGGGCTGCTCTCTGGTTGGCGGGGCAGCTCCTCTGTCCCTCCCCCCCTGGCAATTTCTTCCTGCCGGGCTAGTCCCGCCTAGCTCTGTTGAATCACCAGACTTCCCGAGGCTTCGCCGGGAGCAACAACGCTGCCGAGGCGCGGCGCAACGATCTTTTTAATTAAGTGCTTGGACACTTTTTACTTACCCTGCTTCTGCTTCAGGGGCTGCGCTGAGGACACCGCGCACCCCCTATCTTCTTGGGACTTCCTGTTAGCCGCCTCCAGAGCGCCCCACGCTGAGCGTTCCCTCCCCCTCTGACGGGCAGGTCACGAGGGCGGGAATGGGCGTGTGCTACATCTTGGGCTGCTCTCTGGTTGGCGGGGCAGCTCCTCTGTCCCTCCCCCCCTGGCAATTTCTTCCTGCCGGGCTAGTCCCGCCTAGCTCTGTTGAATCACCAGACCTCCCGAGGCTTCGCCGGGAGCAACAACGCTGCCGAGGCGCGGCGCAACGATCTTTTTAATTAAGTGCTTGGACACTTTTTACTTACCCTGCTTCTGCTTCAGGGGCTGCGCTTAGGACACCGCGCACCCCCTATCTTCTTGGGACTTCCTGTTAGCCGCCTCCAGAGCGCCCCACGCTGAGCGTTCCCTCCCCCTCTGACGGGCAGGTCACGAGGGCGGGGACGGGCGTGTGCTACATCTTGGGCTGCTCTCTGGTTGGCGGGGCAGCTCCTCTGTCCCTCCCCCCCTGGCAATTTCTTCCTGCCGGGCTAGTCCCGCCTAGCTCTGTTGAATCACCAGACCTCCCGAGGCTTCGCCGGGAGCAACAACGCTGCCGAGGCGCGGCGCAACAATCTTTTTAATTAAGTGCTTGGACACTTTTTACTTACCCTGCTTCTGCTTCAGGGGCTGCGCTGAGGACACCGCGCACCCCCTATCTTCTTGGGACTTCCTGTTAGCCGCCTCCAGAGCGCCCCACGCTGAGCGTTCCCTCCCCCTCTGACGGGCAGGTCACGAGGGCGGGGACGGGCGTGTGCTACATCTTGGGCTGCTCTCTGGTTGGCGGGGCAGCTCCTCTGTCCCTCCCCCCCTGGCAATTTCTTCCTGCCGGGCTAGTCCCGCCTAGCTCTGTTGAATCACCAGACCTCCCGAGGCTTCGCCGGGAGCAACAACGCTGCCGAGGCGCGGCGCAACGATCTTTTTAATTAAGTGCTTGGACACTTTTTACTTACCCTGCTTCTGCTTCAGGGGCTGCGCTGAGGACACCGCGCACCCCCTATCTTCTTGGGACTTCCTGTTAGCCGCCTCCAGAGCGCCCCACGCTGAGCGTTCCCTCCCCCTCTGACGGGCAGGTCACGAGGGCGGGGACGGGCGTGTGCTACATCTTGGGCTGCTCTCTGGTTGGCGGGGCAGCTCCTCTGTCCCTCCACCCCCTGCCACGCCCTGCTACTTCCGGTCTCCTACTTATGGCACTATTATCCCGGCCGCGCAGCGGACGAGTGCAGCGGGCGCGCCGAAGGCGCGCCGAAGTTGCGCCTAAGTTAAGCCCGTCTGCGCCCGTCCGCGACGGGCCGGGACCAGGGGCCACACCCCCTGCTTCCTTGTTGTCATACACGCCTGCTCAGCTTCTCTCCTACACCATTGATGTGCCTCTCCCCCACACCCTCATGCAGCATCTTGTTGCTTTAGACATCTATGTTCCCCGCTCAGACCGTGTTGTGTCTCCTCACCCAATTCTTCCCCTCCCTACGCCAGACATCGATCCCCTCCCCATTGGACCCTCACCTCCCCCTCACACTGCTTCTGCTTACCTCCTCAACACTCGCTCGGCAGGCAAACACCAACTTGACCTGTTTAATCTTCTTACTACAGACTCCCCTGATTTTCTGTTCCTAACAGAAACATGGTTTTCGGAGGCTTCCCTCCCCGACATTCTTGCCATCCTTCCCCATTCCTACTATGTCCTTCGGGCTGACCGCCCCGCGGACATGGTCGGGGGGGTGTTGCCATGATTGTCCGATCCACTATTCAATTCCAGCTTCTCCCCCAAGCACCCATCGCTGGAGTGGACTTCCTGGTCGCTCGCTCTTCCAATCTGCCGGCACCTCTCACCGTTGTCCTTGTCTACCGCCCTCCCCTGAACATGCCCCTGTTCGTGGCTTCCCTGCAGGAACTTCTCGCCACGCTGGTGGTTAATAACTCCTCTGTCCTTTTGCTTGGGGATTTTAACTACTGGCCTGGCGATCCCAGGGAGGACTCAGCATTTAAGGACTTCACGGCCACTCTCCTCTGTCTCAACCTTAAGTCCCACGTCCTGGTTCCCACCCACAAATTCGGACACATCCTGGACCAAGTCTGGTCATCCCAGGACATAGTTTCCCCCCCCAGTATCCTCCCATGTACCTGGTCTGACCATTCCCTCATCTCTTTCTCTATCACTACTGGCTCCCCTCACAAGCCCCTTCGCCCCAAGAATGTTTTCTCCTGTAGCTGGAATCGTGTTGACTTGGCCTCCCTCTCTCACTCCCTTGCTTCTTCTTCCCCAGACCTCACTGGTATTCCCCTTGACTCACAGGCCGCTGCAGTTGGTAACTGGCTCTCTTCTGCATGTGATTTAGTAGCCCCCCTCAAGCTAGTCAAATCCATCCGCCCTCACGAGGCTCACCGTTGGTTTAGCCCGGAGCTCAAGACTCTTAAACTGGAGCTTAGACGCTCAGAGCGCCTTTGGCGCCGTAGCTACTGCCCTGACCATAAGGCCAAATACAAAACCCTTCTTAAGGAGTACAAGCAGGCCATTTTGGCCACTAAGACCAAGTACTTCTCTGAACAAGTGGCGCTCTCGGCCAACAAAGCTAAAGAAATTTTCTCTTTGGTAAACAACTTGGCCACCTCTGATCGTGCTTGCCCTCACTTCACTCCCTCCCAGGCCCTCTGCTCTTCTCTTAACAACTTCTTTATCGAGAAGATTGTAAAAATCAAATCTAACATCTTGGTCACTCCTTTTACTCCTCCTCACTCTGTTCCCCCTGCGCCTAAATCCTCCTTCTCTTCTTTTCCCCCCCTCCCCTTGGACTCCTTCCTAGCTCTGCTCACCAAAATCAAGTCTGGTTCCCCCACTGACTGTGCCCCTGCCCGTATTCTTAAAACCCTTTTTTCTTCCTGTCCTGATACCCCTCTCTCCTTTCTTAATGCCTCTCTTTCCACCGGTTTGGTCCCTTCTTCATTCAAATCTGCTATTGTCTCCCCCATTCTTAAAAAGCCTGGTCTCGACTCTTCTCTTCCCTCTAACTTCAGACCTATCTCTCTTCTCCCTTATCTTGCTAAAATTCTTGAATCTTACGTTACTTCCTGTCTCTCTGTTTATGTTGAACAGAACCAGCTTCTGGCTTCTCACCAAGCTGGTTTCCGTTCGGGTCATTCGACCGAAACCGTGGTGTTAGCCGTCCTCGACGAGCTTAAGGCCAAGGCCGACGTCAACTCCCCCCAAGCTTTGATCCTCCTCGACTTGTCCGCTGCGTTTGACACGGTCGACCATAACATTCTTCTGGACCGTGTCAGTGCAGCGGGCATACGAGGTTCTGCCTTCTCCTGGATCACCTCCTTCCTGACAGGGCGCTCTCAAGCTGTTCACCTTCCCGGCTTCTCTGCTTCTCCCCTCCCGGTGCCCTGTGGGGTCCCCCAAGGTTCCTCTCTCTCTCCCCTTCTTTTCAATCTCTATATTCACCCTCTTATCTCTTCCCTTCTTGAGCTGGGGGTCTCTGTGTATAACTACGCTGACGACCTCCAGCTCGTCTTTGATCTTTCCTCTTCCTCTCACTCTCTATCCTTTTTTCACTCCACCATGGTCTTTATCTCTGGGTGGATGAGCGCCAATCACCTCAAGCTCAACCCAGATAAGACTGAGCTTGTCCTGATTGGCGGCTCATCCAGTCCCTGGTCCCCTGCCTTCTGGCCTCCCATTCTTGGCCCCCCTCCCACCCCCGTTCCCTCTGTTAAAACTTTGGGCATCAAGGTTAGACAGGACCTGTCCATGCATGGCCAGGTCAGTGCCGTGGTGTCCTCCTGTTTTCTTTCCCTCCGAATGATTCGGAAAATTTCTCGTTTCTTTTCTCTTGACTCCCTTAAAATCATTATTTCCGCCCTTATCACTTCCCGCCTTGATTATGGCAATAGCTTGTTCGCTGGCATCCCTGCCTATGAAACCCGCCGCTTACAAGCTATCCAGAATCAGGCCGCCCGTCTTATCTTTCACTTGCCCAAAACCCATCACATCACTCCCGTCCTCAAATCCCTTCACTGGTTGCCCATTTTGCAGAGATCTCTGTTTAAACTAGGGTGCCTTGTTTATCGGGCCCTTGATCACTCTGCACCGGCTTTCATCAATTCTTTGATTTCCCGTCACACCCCTGCCCGCACTCTCCGTTCATCATCTTCTGCCCTCCTCACTGTTCCCCGCTTTCACAAATCTCGCACTGGTGGAACCCGTTTTTCTGTTCTTGCTCCCCGGTTCTGGAACTCTCTTCCTCTTTCTATGCGTTCGATCCCTATTTTTTCTCATTTCCGTAAAGCGCTGAAAACCTTTCTGTTTGCCCTGGCCTACCCCTGCTAAACCTCCTGGCCCTGTCTGTTCGGTTCTTCAGAGCTCCCAGCGCCAGGAAGCCGTTCGGCCATCGCGCGCTCTACAAATATTTTTCATTCATTCATTCATTCATTCATTCATTCATTCATTCATTCATTCATTCATTCATTTATCATTCCATGTGACTGGACAGACCACCACTGCATCACTTTGCTCATCACTGAATCGCTGTCCTAAAAAAAGGTTCAAATAAAAAAACAGGCACTGGAAAAAGAACCCTTGAAACATAAACCTGATGAACTGACATCTATCAGCAATTTCATGCTAACCCCTCCCGAGGACGTCAGATGTCCAGGACCTTACTGATCATTACACTAATTCAATGACAAACATTCTAGACTATGGCACCCCTCCAACTAAAAAGAGTTTCCACAAAAGACCCAGAGCCTTGGTACAATGGTAGTCTAAACGCTGAAAGATGCAATCTACGATTGAGTGAAGGGTCATGGAGATTCTCCTCCTCACTCGAACACCTCCAGCGCCTGAAATCTCTAAGAAGCATTTACAACAAACGCATACATAGCTCAAAAGCAAACGTCTTTAGGAAACAGCTAAACAACCTAAAAACTGTTTGAACTCGTTAAATTGCAATCTAACAGGAAACCCAACCTGCTTTCAGGGTCAAATCTGCAGCATAACCGCAAAGAACGCCTCAGCCAGGATCATATTAGACATCCCGCGTAACGAACACATCTCTAGTCACCTGAAAGACCTCCACTGGCTACCCGTCAATAAGAGGATCACTTTCCGACTGCTAACCCACGCACACAAATCACTCTACGACATCGGACCAGAATGCCTCAACTCACGACTGTCCTTCTATACCCCCCCCCGCCAACTACGTTCTTCCAACGAAGCCCTCGCCACTGTACCTCGCATCAACAAGACCACCATGGGAGGCAGATCCTTCTCATACCTGGCAGCTAAAACATGGAACTCACTCCCCACTCACCTTCGCCTTACCCAGAACCACCTAGCATTCAGAAAGCAACTTAAAACATGGATATTTGACAAGTAATCCTCCTCCCCTCCCTAAGCGCCTTGAGACCCTATGGGTATGTAGTGCGCTATATAAATTCTTTGACTTGACTTGACTTGGCCTTCTTCCTGGGAAAGGCGGAAAAGATTGAAAGTGACTTAAAGACTGCATTGGATCTCCTCCTGACGCTTGAATGCAGGTTGGAGGATGCAAGATGGCGGTTTGACAGTAACCGCAGTGCACACACAGGATAAGTGCTCCCGATGGCTCATGGCTGAGAACACCGACCAACCCCGATGACACAGTGCTTATGATTTAAAGCAATCAGAGAGGAAATAAAGAGCAAAGTGATGCTAGAGGATTACCAGAAGCTGCTGAAACCGGGTCCTAACCAAATTACTACCCTGTACACAGTGATCGGTTGGGCCGTTCTTAGGTATATGCTGAGGCCACTTTCAAGCGTACAAATCAAAGCGGATACCTGTGACTACCTTGAAAATCCCATCGTAAATCCCAACGAGACTGGCTGCAGCGCGGATATGGCCCCGAAGGTTGCTGCAGCTTCAGCGTCCGCTGCGGCGAGAGCAAGGGCTGCCAGATTGGCTCAGCGCGAGATCGCTGAATGGTCTGGCCAGAGCGGCGGCGGCAATCCAGAGAGGGTTGTAGAGAAGGCTGCCTCGGATGCTGCGGGTGCTGAGTCGCTGAGGCAGGGAGCTGCGGCCCGGAAAAGAAATGCGACCGGTCCTTCGATAGTCGACCTGCTGCGCAGGGCCCCGGGAACGCTTCAGGAGCATGAGAGGAAGCGTCAGACCACAACCACCAGCGAACAGAGGGCTGCGGAGATGATCGTTGCCATAGACGGATTAACGCTGAATGATGGCCCCGGACAGGGGAAGACGAAATCGGGTAAAAACAATGCCGCGGAGGCCCTCAGAATCCACGATGAAGCACCAGCAACCCCTCAGGAAGTAAGCACTGGGAAACACTCTGGTAGGCGACCCTCTCCCTCTCTAATGATTGTTGATACTGACACTGACAATGGCACTGGCATAATTGATGAGGGGAATATAACTAGCCTAGCGTGTAACACTATCCTGGAGCAGACTTCACAAAAGTCGGCCCCCGATCTACAAACACCTCAGTCTGTGACACTAAACCTCAATTTAGAATTAAGCAGCATTAGCACTACAAACACCAAAATGACTGATTTGAACAAAGGTGATATTGAGGTGAATACCGTTGTTGAAAAATACTCTAGTGACTTCTTCTCTTTTTCTGATGAAGCAGAGGTAGAGGCAGAATGGTCAGATGATTCTACATCATATCTGACAGATGAAAGCGTTAGCGTTAGCAGAGACAAAGCTGAAGCTTCCACTGTTAAACCTAAAACAGCTCGGAAACGTAAAAAGAAACATTATGGGGGGACGGACCTAGCTTGGGACTATACCCCAACCGTCCAATTCACTCGTCCCTCTTCTTTTACAAATCTGACTCAATAATCAGATCACCCGTCACCCGTAGGCCCGCCAGACACAACTCTTGACACGGTGCTCCAAGCTATTGCATCCCACCGGGAGAAAACATCACATGAAGGGCGCAAAGCACAGGCAGCCCTATGTAAAGTACAAGGGGTGGTGGGAAAGCTAACAAAAACTTGCAGTACTTTTAGGGATCGACTGACTGAGTTGGAGTCTAGGATGCTCTCTAATGAATCAGAACCCGCTACGAATCAGGAACGGGTTGAATCCCACAAATCTGAACTGGCGGACGTTAGATGGAAACTCGAGGAGTTTGAAAACCGCCAGCGCAGAAATAACCTGCACATTTTGGGAGTTCCTGAGGCAGCAGAGGGGAAAGATACTCGCTCACTTGTGAACAACCTCCTTCGTGACTCTTTGCCAGAACTATCGAGCTGGAACTGGGATGTAGAGGTCCAGCGAGCCCATCGTATGCCATTTACTCTGAAATTACAGATGAAACCCGGGGCCTACCCTTGTGCTATTTTGTTTTTTTTGAGTCATTTTCTCCTTCGACAGACAATCTTTGAGAAGGCCAGGCCCGAGGTCAAGCACACTAGCAAAGGGATCTCTTATTTTGTGCGTCCCGATTTTGGCCGCTCTACCGTTTAAAGAAGGTGGAGGCTGCACCAGTTAATTAAGCCGTCTCAAGAAAAAAAAGCACATGCTTATCTAAACAATCCTGCACGGCTTAAGGTGATCTGCGGGGGCCAAACGAAATTTTTTCTTTCAAAATCAAAGCTAAAGAGTATCTGGATGCGATAAGATAAGATAGTCGCGCTCAAATATATACATTTTTGATGGGTATTAAAGTATTTGAGTGAAGTGAAATGAATAGCACCTAATTGTATGTTTTTTTTTGTATTTTTTGTGTCTTCACAGGGGATTAGACCGTATTCATGTATTAATATATATGATTTGATATGTATTGATCGGTTTCTCTATATATAAAAGTGACATTTTTTTTTAGATCAGGCACTGATAATGTGTTAAATGCTCATCAAAACCAGACTCTCACGGAGTCTGTTTGCCTCGCTTTGGGTATGAGGTGGGAGGGGGAGGGCTGTGGGAGTGGTGGAGGGGGGCAGGGGGTAAACGCATTTAAAAACAAAAAAAAACAACTTCAGTTTGAAAATGGAAATAACTAGTGATATAACTAATTTTACATTTCCTTTAAAAAATACATCAAAGTATCATGTAGCATGCACAAAAGTAAAAGTAGCTAGAATGCTAGTAGGACAGTAGTTCAAGGAATCAATCAATAAACTTTTATGGGGCGACTAACGATTTACACATGGAATGTGGCTGGTCTTCTTGATAGGAATAAACGTGTCCGTCTGAGTGAAATAATTAAACATAACTCTGCTGATATAATAAGTCTTCAAGAGACTCACTTGCCCTGGGATAAGAAGGACCTATTGAAAATTAGGGGTTATAACCTGCTGGCATGTACTACTCAAACGACAAATATCAGTGGCGTAGCTATTTTAGCTAAAAACATTATAGGTCAAGAAACACGTAAGGCAGCAGATACTCAAGGCGGGTGGATTATTGTCGAGTTGGCTCTGGGCATAACTATTTGCTCAGTTTACGGATCAAATCATGATGATCCCTCTATTTTAGAAAATCTGGAACTTGAACTTGCTTCCTGGTCAGGATCACTTGTATTCTGTGGTGATTCTAATATCTCACTTGGGTCTGCATTTAGCAAACAGAGGCAACAAAGATATTCATGCCGCAAACCGAGAGTATTTAACGCTATCAGCCTGCTTAGGGATAGCTATGACCTTGCGGGCATTTGGGATGTTAAAAATCAGCCCGATCTGAGATACACATACTTTTCACATCCCCATAAGTATGTCAGAATTGACTACATATTCTTAACAAGAGACTTATCTAACCAAGCCAAAGTTCTTAAATATCCCAAAGTAATCTCTGACCATAATGCCCTAATTCTCACAATTGACCTAGCAAAATTTAGTAGACAACGTTCGAATTGGACGTTCGATAGGAAACTCTTGGCTAGTAGTGATTATATTAAATACATAACTACCTGGGCTCAAGGATTCTTTGACACAAATCGATTTAGTGCCCCTAGGAGTGTGGTATGGGACTGTTTTAAAGCTGCACTTAGGGGGGAGACAATTAGCTATGTAGCTAGAATCAAAAAACAACATGATACGGGGAGGAGCTTCGCGGGCAACCAAGATGGCCGCGTAAGCTCGGAGCTCCGCGGACCCTCCGATCCTCTGCAAATATCCTGTTGGAAATCCTGATCCACGTTGGTGGATTCTACTTGGTGAATGGTCACAGACGCGGGAGCCGCTTTCCGCTTCTAAATCGGTGGTTCCTACGCTGAGCTACGTCGAGCGGAACTCCGTGCCAGAGACGCGCCATTGTCTCCTGGGTGGCTGCTGCTTTCTCCGTCGCCCCGCATGATTGGAATGCGAAGCGGCTGCTTCAGGTCCCCGCTGGCGAAGTGCTTGTGACTGCGGAGTTATCTACCGTCGGCCTGGTCTGAATATCGACTTCGACTTTCCTCTGTTCACTTGGCTTTGGCTTGGGCGGTGTAGCCCTATGTCCTCATCGGACCCATCATGGCGGGCAGAGGGGACCCCGACAAGACGTCGAACAAAGGTGTCCGCAGCAAGACTCAGACGCAACTGAACAGGATTGATCGGTATGCTCAGCCACGGACCTCACCCACTGCGGTGGCCTCCTCTAAAGACCTTCCTCGAGCGGGCTCGCCCGATGGGTCCGAGCCTACCCTTTGTGACGTTATGGGGGCCATCGCGGGCATTCGGTCCGAAATGCAAAAACAGCATGAGGTCTTGGCTCACAAGGTGGACACTTTGGCTGTGGATCTTACTCTTATCAGGGCCGATCTGGGTAAGACTAACGATCGTGTGAAATCGCTTGATATCAAGACCTCTAGCCTAACCACCGACATCTCGGACCTGCAGACGGAGGTCCGGACTTTGCGACTGACCACTGATCAATTTTCCAGGAGGCTGGAGGATTTTGAGGGACGTGCCAGGCGGCAGAATGTCCGTATTATTGGTGTTCCGGAAGGCTCGGAGGAAGCGGCAGTGGACCTTTTTGTGGAAGAACTGGTGCAGACGCATCTAGCGCCTTCTGGCCTGAGTAATTTTTTCTCCGTGGAGCGTGCCCACCGGGTTCCAGGCGGCCCGCCAAAGTCGGGCGTGGCGCCTAGACCCATCATTGCACGGCTCCTCAACTTTCGGGACCGGGACGCGATCCTACAGGCGTCCAGAAGGCATGGTCCGCTTAAGTTCCAGAATTCTGAAGTGCACTTTTATCCAGATTTCTCCAGGGCTGTTCAGCGACAGCGTCAGAGCTATGCGGGTGTGAAACGGCGCCTGAGGGACATGGGCTTTAAATACTCGATGCTGTTCCCTGCCAAACTTCGGATCGAGCACGATGGTCATGCTCTGTTCTTTGACGTTCCGGAAAATGTGAGCGACTGGCTGGACACTCTGCCACAACGCCGGGATGACCACGGCGAACACTCTGGAGGTGCGACTGGTGGTTCCGATCAATGAGACTTGGCTCTACTGCACGGATTTTGGGGGTTGGTGGCCCTGCTGTATGTGACTATCGATACCGCTATTGCTTTGACTTTGATAATTCTCCTGTCGTTTACATGGAGGGTGGCGGGAGGAGTTCGTGGAGATTCATTACTCCTCTGGGGGCTTTTTGTAGACTAGTTTATGGGGCGACAGGCACACTGCTGGTCGGGGGGGCTCTTTAGTCTGCTGCAGGGGTGCAGGGTGGGGGGTGGGGTTGGGCAAGTTCGTTTGTTTGTTTGTTCTTTCTTTCCTTTATTTCTTAGGCAATGGATCGTATACACTGCTAAGTTTCATTTGCTGTTGAGGATTGTAGGGGTTGGGTGGGGCACGCGGCACGAGGATGGGGGGTAGGAAATTACGAGTACTCAGTTGGAATGTTAATGGGTTGGGTGACCATATCAAGAGAGGGGTTGTGATTCAACTGCTTAAACGCCACATGCCTGATGTTGTCCTTCTGCAGGAGACACACTTGGTTGGGAACATGTGCAAAGCACTCAATCGTAAGGGATACAAAATGGTGGCCCACTCGGGGTTCTCTTCGGGATCTCGGGGGGCGGGTGTCCTTGTACGTGCGTCCCTTCCACTTGAGATCGACGTCACCCTGATTGATGAGAGGGGGCGGTACGCCGCAGTGGCGGGAAGATGGGAAGGGCGTGCCTTGACATTACTTTCAGTTTACGTTCCCCCGGGCCTGCAATCTAGTACTTTCCAAGACCTTGGTGGCGCCATTTTAAATTTGCCTGCTGGTTTGTTGGTTATGGGGTGTGATTTCAATTCAGTTTGCTCTGGCTCCTTGGACCGTCACCCGCCTAGAGACCTCCGGGGTTCCCAATTGTGGTTACCGTCCTTCCTCGAGACCATGGGATTAGTGGATAGCTGGCGGCTTTTACACCCTACGCTCTGTCATTTCTCCTTCCATTCCGGCGCGCATGGTAGTCTTTCTCGTATAGACTACGTTCTCACATTAGCAGCACATGCGCCTGCCGTGTCTGAGGCCCGGTTTCTGGCGCGGGGCATTTCTGACCATTCCCCGTTGTGGGTCTCATTTGATTTTGGCATCGTCCTGTCGGACCGGCCGGTGGCGGTTAATCCGTGGTATTTCCGCAATCCCAAAACTCGCACTCTCCTAGCCAAGGCCATCAACCTTTACTTTTCTGAAAATGAGGGTTCGGTTGGCTCGGCCGCGACTTTATGGGAGGCGTTTAAGACTGTTTTGAGGGGCGAGGCTTTCGCTCTCATAGCGGAGGCCCGTAGAGTCAGAGATGCCGACTTGGTACGCATCGAGGAGGAGATCATGGGCCTTGACTCCCAGTTGGAGACAGAACCCGACCCCGCTCTCCTGCATGCCCTTTCCCTCAAACAGTCTGAATACCGCGATCTTGCCACGAATGCTGCCCTGGCTTTGGCTAAGGAACAGCAAGGTCGGATCTATGACGTTGGCGACAAGGCTGGGAAGTTGCTGGCCTGGCTGGACAGGAGAGAGATGGCTTGCCGGGTCGTACCCGAGATTATGGGAGATGACGGTGTTGTTGTCTCTGACCCCAGCGCCATTGCCGAGTCTTTTGCTGACTATTTCCGAGGTGTCTACACCTCTACTTCGGACCGCTCCGAGGTCGACTCGATTGCGCTTCTCTCGGCCGTTGACCTTCCCTGTCTCTCTGATGAAGAACGTGACGACCGCCCTCGCGATCCGTTCGTTGCGGTCGGGTAAGGCACCTGGTCCCAACGGCATCCCGGTCGAGTTGTATAAGATTCGGCCGGATGTGGTTTCCCCGCACCTGCGTACTATGTTTTTGGAAGCGCGAGACACCGGCCTTCTTCCCCTGGACCAGAGGTTGGCCACCATTGTGGTCATCCACAAGGAAGGGAAGCCGAGAGACTTGTGTCGTTCTTATCGTCTCATTTCTCTCCTAAATGCTGAGCCTAAGATCCTCGCCAAGCTACTCGCCAATCGACTGATTGGAGTTATTGGCGACTTGGTGCACCCGGACCAGTCGGGCTTTATTCCTCACCGCAACACTGCCCTTAACTTGCGTAGACTCCACGGCGCCCTGGCTAGGGCCCATACCCTTGAGGAGCCGGCAGTCCTCGCTTCCTTGGACGCCACGATGGCCTTTGACTCTCTTGAGTGGAGTTACCTCTGGGCAGTGTTGACGAAGCTCGGTTTTGGCCCGGTGTTCGTGGGTTGGGTGAAACTCCTTTACGCTGGCCCACTGGCCAACGTTGCTGTCAATGGCCGCATTTCAGCATCTTTTGCCCTTCATAGGGGCACCAGACAGGGCTGCCCCTTGTCGCCTCTGTTGTTTGCGCTTGCTCTTGAGCCGCTCGCGGCCATGTTGCGCACGCACCCTGATCTGCATGGCATAACCTGGGCCCCCGGTTTCGAGGACAGAGTCTCCCTCTATGCCGATGATATTCTGCTCTACCTAACCTCCCCCTGCAAGTCACTCATCGTGGCATGCGATGTACTTAGACTTTTTGGACGATACTCTGGCCTCGTTATTAACTGGGCCAAGTCCTCCCTGTACGTACTAAAGGGGGACACGCCACGCCTCCCTAGAGGCTGCAACATTCAGGTGGCCAGTCAGGGATTTAAGTACTTGGGGATTTACATTTCCGGGAGTTCGAAGGCGCGATATGACCACAACTTGCTTCCTCCTCTCCTGCGTCTTCGGCGCGATGTGGAGAGTTGGCGCAAGCTTCCGCTTTCCCTGCTTGGCAGCGCGGCATTATTTAAGATGATGTCTTTGCCCAGGTTCCTTTATGCCTTGCAGAACACCCAAGATCCGGTTCCGGCCCGCTATTTTCGAGAGATTGAGGGCCTTCAACGTGCCTTGCTCTGGGATGGCCGTCCCCGCGTCGCTATCACGAAGCTCACGCTTCCGTGGTACGACGGGGGCATCGCACTGCCGGACGTGCGTAGGTATTATTGGGCCTCCCAACTGGCGGCTATTAATCATGGTCTCTACGGTCCGGTGAACAGCCGCAATGGATAGATGGCTTCTGGGTGGTGGTAATTACTATAGGGCTCTGTACTCGAGGTCTTTGGATAGGCGGATGTCGGGTCCAACAAAGACAGCGGTCCACATCTGGCGGACGATCACCAAGGCGCAGGGCTGGCAGGGCAGGCTGACTAGATTCACCCCTTTGTATGACTCCGATATTCTGGGCAGGTTGTGGCACACCAAGGGCTTTGATAAATGGGACCTCATAGGTATCTCCAGGGTGGACGACATGATCTCTAAGGGCGAGATCAAGACCTTCCTTCAACTGCAGACTGAATACCAGTTGGGCGGCTCGGAGTCCTTCCGTTATGCCCAGCTGCGGCACGCGCTGCTCTCTGCCAAGCCGGCGGAGGGGGCGATTCCAGAGAGTTCCCCTTTGGAAGACAGAGTGTTAGATGGCCTTATGCCCGATAGTGCTATCTCACTGTCGTATAAAAAACTAATTAATGTCCGCACTGACCTTCTCCTTGGAGTGCGAGATCAGTGGGTGCGCGATGGCCTGGAGATTGACGACGAGTACTGGCAGAGTGCTGTGTCCTCCCCTAAGGAAGTTGCCATCTCCTCTCGTCTTCGGCTGGTGCAATTCAAAATCCTGCACAGGGTGTACGTGACTGGCCCCCGGCTTGTGCGTATGGGATACTCGCCCGACGGGCTTTGTCGTCGAGGCTGTGGTGTCCTTGCTACCTTCATGCACATTCTATGGGAATGCCCCGTCATAGCCTCCTACTGGAGACGTGTGCACCGGATTATGGGCGAGGTGACTGGGGTGGTGGCGAATGCAGAGGCTCGGAGGTGTCTGCTCAACATCTGGGAACCATCCGATCACAATGTGGCTCAGACTCAGTGGGTGACCCTGGGCAACATGGTGGCCAAACGTGACATTGCGCAAAAATGGGGGGCAGCCACGGCTCCCCTGGTGGTACAATGGAAGGCCAACATGGATTGGTGTATGTTTACGGAAGAGACGGTCTACGTTGCCAGGGGTAAGCCCCAGAAATGGACGAAAGTGTGGGGGGCCTGGAATGCTTACCGGGGAGATATTTGCTTGCCACCGGAGCCTGTTTCTCTGGATGAACATATGTCACCATAGCCTGTGACACCAACTGTGATACGTTGTACTGCTTAATCCTGTTTATTCCTCCTCCCCTCTACTATCCTGCTCCACTCTCCTGTATCAGTGACTCAGTGCTTGTTATCCCCTGCCCGCTACCAGCACCTCGAAGGCTTCCTCTACTCCATTGCCACTCTTTCGCGCCACTTGGCGTTTCTTCTTTCTTTGTTCTATGTTCCTTTTACTATATAAAATATAAAAACAACCTGCATTGTACTGTTACGAGTGTTTTTGCACTATTGCTCTCCTGATTCACCGTGCTGCCTTGCCTCCGGGATGTTAGGCTGAATAGCTGTGTGCTTTTTTCAAATAAAGGTTTTAAAAATTTAAAAAAAAAAAAAAAAAAAAACAACATGATTGCGAGATCAACCTAAGGATGATTGAATTAGCCAGAGTAGAAGAAGAACATATCGCAATAATAGCTCGAGGGGAAGATGGGTACCAGATAATGCGTCGAATGCTATTATTAAAAACAGACTTAAACAGCAGGCTGACCCAAAAAGCTGCAGAAACCTATAGAGTACACCAAAGAAATGTTTATGAGAATGGGGAGAGGGTTGGTAAACAACTTGCCCTGCGTACTCGCCAGAAAATGTCCTACAGTGTGATTACATCTATTAAGTCTGGAAGTCACGTACATACACAAACAGAGGATATAGTTGAAGTGTTTCAACAGTTTTACCAAAAGCTCTACCAAAAGGATAGCTTGGCCGATATGGAAGAAACTATAAATTTTCTAAGGGAATTTACAACCGATATAGGTGGGAGCAAGGCTATAGACGCTATAACAAGAGAAGACCTTGAGAAAGGAATCACTATTATAGAACTACAAATCGCTCTTTCCCGGCTATCCTCATAGAAAGCAGCAGCCCCCGATAAATTTCCTCTAGAGCTATGTAAAATTTTGGGGGAGTTTATAGTACCTCTCCAACTTGATCTATTTCTGGGTATAGAATGGAGTGGCATTCCACCTGAATCATGGAAAGAAACAAATATAATTATCTTTCACAAAAAGGGCAAACCCACTGATCTTCCATCATCATACCGCCCAATTTCACTAATTAATTTGGACTCCAAGCTATATGCTAAAATCATGGTCAATCGGCTCGGGAGGGTTGTTGAACATCTGGTCTCCCCCTGGCAGCATGGCTTCATCCCTGGAAAGGGCACCAGGGACCACACTTGTAGAGCTATTTCACTATTTGACATCATGTCCGGGACGGGGGGCCAGATGTTGATGACCCTCTTAGACGTCGAAAAGGCCTTTGACCGTGTTTTGTGGGAGTTCTTGTGGGCGGTCTTGGAGTATAACAACTTTAGGCCTAAACTTGTAAGGTCAATAAGAGCAATGTACCAATATCCGAAAGCCAAGCTCCAAGTAATGGGTCTCGAATCCTGCACAATTCAAATTTCAAGAGGAACAGGGCAAGGTTGCCCCGGCTCCCCGATCTTGTTTGCTCTATATATTAACCCCCTTATTCTGAAACTTCTAGAAGGTCAAGCAATTAAACCTGTGGTGGTTGGCCTATATGAAACAAAAATACTGGCGTACGCTGACGACGTCGCAGTATTAACACCCAACCCGACTGAAGCAATTATAGAAATAGAAGCTATTACAGACATATGGTCACTACTCTAGATATTCTCTCAATAGACAAAACGATTATACTGTGTACCGATAATTCTGATTTTATCGATCCCAGAAGTCCAGATGTCCAAACCATTTCTAAACTTAACTACGAACCACTAATGGACACCATAAGAAAAGATCTAGCACGAGTCAACAGCTTACATTTGTCAATTATCGGCAGGGGGAACTTCTTAAAAATTAATATACTTCCCAGGGTATTATATTTATTTCACGCTATCCCCATGATTATTGAGGATAATATTATTAAGTCCCTTGAATCTCCAATGTCCAAGTTTGTTTGGCAATACGGTAAAATTAGGAGGTCCCTGAAATATCTATCGCTCCCAAAACACAGAGGTGGCCTAGCAATTCCCAACATGTTGCTCTACTTTTGGGCTGCATTTCTCCAACAAATGGCACCACTTTTTAACACCACTCCTTCCACTGAGAATGCAGGGGACATATAAATACCTTCTAACTATGAACTATCATTTGGGAGAAAAGCCAATGGCCTCTTGCTGAGACAATTAGAGTTATTTTTAGCGCTTGGAGAGTTTGGTTGAAAATCTCTAAATACATGTTGATTCCTAGATGTAATAGATACACTCCTTTGTGGCATTCCTCTTGGCTGCCTATGCAGGATAACGATGACATCGCTAAAAAATGGGAAGGCATGGGGATTATTACAGTACGGGACTTTCTGGGGGATGATATGCGAGCCAGTTTTCGAATTTACAGAGAAATTTCAACATATCTAATGGTGATTATTTCAAATTCATTCAAGTTAACACAATTTTAAGGTTAAAATCTTCTAGCATTAAATTGGAAAGGGTCACACTACTAGAGATTATTTGTAGAAGCCCAACCAGAATGGGTACAATATATGGGATGCTTCTGGAAAAACTACAAGATGACCTGGAGCACACTGAAGTATTGTGGGCTGGTAAGCTGGATAATCCAAATGTCGATATCAACATGAACTTATTATTAACATCACGCCTGTTTCTATCATCTAGCCTTAAAGCCCAGTTATATAAAACTATCTGTAATGTGTACTACACTCCTGCAAAGGTGCACGCATGGGGTAAAAGGATAAATGATGAATGACCAAGATGTGGTATAGGTGCAGCTACCCTAATACACATGTTTTATGAATGCAACAAATTAACACTATTAAAGAAAATGATATCAGAATTCTAAGGAATCTCCCACCCTATATATGCTAGGTTATGATAGTACTTTGGAACTAAGTTTGGAGGAAGAATCCTCTCTTTTTATTGGTACTATTGGTACAGCAGTGTGTAGAATAATACTCGCGGCTAGCTGGAAGGACCTAGATTCACCTAGTTTTCAAATGTGGCTAATTCGTTTCCTGGGTGTGTGTAATCAGGAAAAAGCCATTTACGCAACCAGGGGAAGGTAATCTAGAATGCGGGGCAGTAAGATCTGGTCCCCCATAGCAGCCTGGAGCACGGCTTTAAGAACGACATAAGACCTTTTTAAAATATAATATTACTAAGCATTTTTCATTACTTTACTGATTAAATTTTTTTTTTAAATGAGATGTATAGCATATTCTAGTTATTTTGTATAAATCATGAAATCTTCTTTGTCTTTTAAATATTGGTTTTGGATGTAATATTTCCTTATTTTCTTGTTTTTCTTTTCTTATGGATCATTGTATTAACTGAAGTTGTTTAATAAAAATATTTTTTTTTAAAAAGGATTTCCTCCCGACGCCTCCATATATCAGCCCCCACCCACCCATGTGGCCTGAGCTTCCTGCACACCCCCCCCCCCAAAAATATTTCCATTTGCAGTTCATTCAAATCCTCTGATGAAATGACAATATTAGAAATCCTGTCAACACTTAAACCTTCAAACCACTTCAGCGATCCGCTTCCTTCAAATCTGTTCATTGAGATTAAACCCTCTTCTCCCACTCTGAACCAAAACAGTAAATGGTTCATTAATTCAAGGCACTATACCAGACTGCCTCAAGTCTGGACAGATAACCCCCATTCTTAAAAAACGACAGCAGAACACACTGATTTGCATAACTTCCGCCCTATCTCTAGCATCCCGACTCTTTTAATGTTCTTCTAGAAATGTGCCCATACCCAGCTATGCAATCACAGAGCAATTCCAACTCTTAAACCAATTCAGATCTGGCTTCCATCAGGGACACAGCACTGAAGCAGCCATGGCTCCCATAGCTGGCGACGTGTTACAAATGCTTGATAAAAATGAATCCTGCCTTCTAATCCTCCTTGACCTCTTAACAGCATTTGATACGGTCAAACACGACAGCCTCCTTGACTTACTGCAAAGCAGGATGGGGCTTTCTGGTCCCGTCCTAGACTGATTCGCCTCCATCCTCTACAATAGAACTCAAAGAATAAACATTAATCATTCGCTGTCCAACTCCACACCCGTCTGATTAGGGGCTCCGCAGCGTTCCTCGCTCGCACCCGCTTTCTTTAACCTATTCTTGGAATCGTTAACTGAAAATTTGAAATCATTAAACATCAATTATCACATGTACGCCAATGACACCCAACATTACCTGAGAATCTCCTCTTTTGAAGATATTAGGTCTCTCAATGCAACTCTACAAAAAACTCAACATTGTTCTGCAACCACCACAAGCTAAATACTCTCAAAACCCAACTCTTTTAATTGCACCCCCAAAATATCACAGAACAATGAATGAATGAATTAATGAAACATTTAAGAGCTCTCAATTGCATGCCGCCTGTCATCTATTCCACAAAATCACTGGGAATAATGCTGGACAAGAACTTGAACATGCAGGAGCATGTCAGTTCAGATACCAGAGGAGCTTACTTCCACATGGGCATCTTAAGGAAAATCAAACCCTTCCTCCCCCTCAATGACTTAGTCAGGTGCTCAAGCCCTAGTGATTTCCAGGCTGAACTATTGAAATGTAACCCTTTGCGGCCTTCCTAGATCAAAGTTGGCCCGATTAGGGTCTCCCTTAACTCAGCTGCAAGGCTTATTACTGTATCTAAATGCAAAAAAATACATCACACCTTATTTGAAATCACTTAACTGGCTCCTTTACGAGACACAAATTAATTTTTAAAATGCCTGCATGACACACAAAGCCATACACTCCAAAACCCCAAAGTACATCGAACAAAAAATTGGAGCTGCCTGGTGGTTTTAGAACCTCAGGAAGCACCACGTCTTTAGTGTTGAAACTGCAGAAATTCAAGAACAAAAGTTACAATCAAACCTTCTCTGGCATTGCCCCGAGAAACTGGAATTTCCTACCATCTGAAATCCGATTTTACTATTCAACTCCACCTTTTAAAAAATATGTGAAAGTGCTACTAATGAGCATATTCTTGCTTTAGCTCTCTTGATACTGTTATTGCGATGGTTATTATTGTTTATTATTGCCTGTCTTATCTGTGTCTCTGCGGGTGGCTCCTCCATTTGACGGAAGGAGCGTCACCCCAATTAAATGCCCCCAGAAAAGCCCCAGAGACGACAAATACAATGATAATTAAGTTAATTCATTACCATTTAATTTTACGTCAACCCGGCTTGACTCAGGAAGGGACGGGGTTTGTTGAGTGGCAGCAGTGGTGGGCTTCCTGTGCACTAGTTTATAGTACGCATGTCCATTTGGCCGGCCGTCTTCCGAAGGGCAGCCTGAAATACGCATTATAAACGTCTCAACTCAGCCGTCTTAGACAGATGTGTTGAGAGCCTGCACACGCCTTTACTGTCCTCCGGTGCCCCAAGACACACCTCTCCCTCCAATGCTGGATCTTCTCTCAGGCAGAGAGCAGTGCCTCGATTGGTTCAGTAGGTTAGCTGGGGCACTGGTTGTGACGTTGGAAAATAAGAGGACCGGTGCAAGAAGGACCTGCCTGCACAAGCCGTTGTTTTTTTCCAAAAATGTATTTCATGTATTAATGTTCTGTATTTATTTTATGCCCTAGTTAAGACTAGCATGAAAGTTAGTAAAGTCACGCACTGTTCACATGGTGTTATCCCACACCTTAAATAATATTCAAAATATTCAAAATTCAATCAATAAATTGTATCAATCACTTTTCATACATTTAATTTTGTTTAGTCACATCAAAACCATTCATGTTATAAATCACATGTTTTGAATACATGCCAAATATATTTTATGACCATTATTAATTCACAGAGACTCAAATATCATTCTAATTTTTAGTTTCAAAAAGCTTTAAAACATGACACACCTTTGTAGCGAGCCCGATGCATTTCGGTACTCAGATGGTACCTTCTTCAGGGGAAATTCTAAAATGAAAACATAAGAAAATAATAATATAACTGTTATATATGCCCATGGTTGCTGTTGTGTTATCTGTATTAGATGTATGTAGTTGTACCTGTTGTCAAAGGAATTGATATACTGTGCCAAACTTCTGCAATAAAGAAGAAGCCCAAATGAGGCCAAGTACAATGTTCTACTCTCACCGCGTAAAACATTAACATTATTATGTGTTTGTTTTTTTGTTGTTGTTAAAAAGATTCTTACTTGTGGTTGCTAAGGTAAGCCAGTAGTGTTCACTGTAAATGAAAATAATCCATCAATGTCCGATAAATATTCGACTAATATTCACAAACAAACTGCTTCTAAAAATCCGTGATCCAACTCAAAAACCCATAAGACATACTTGCTTATGAAGACTTATGACTTTCAACCTAAAGAGCGGTAGAACTACCACAAGGGTCCGAACTCATTACTTTAATATGTTCTATTCCCGAATCTGAAAAGATTGAGAGATGCAAAAAGCCGACGTAAGTGTTTTGTTACGAGACTGTTGAAGGTCTAATAAACCGTACTCTATTAACTCAGACATACCTCAATATTCCGTGACCGCACTCTACCTTCAATTCAAAATTTCTTTGTGCCTGTCCGTCTTCCGCTTCCCATTTAGACTTTAGTGCTACGTCACTTACGTTCATAAACGACGGACTATTCCTGGAGCGCTCTATTATCCGTATATCACCATGGACGCCATATTGTAACATCACCCCGCTGGTGATGACTGCAAAAAATTGACAAACAGACAATGGATTTTCTAGATGTGAGAATTGTCAAAACGGAAATGGGCTTTCAAACTGAATTATTTTCAAAACCAACAGATCGAAAGAATGCATTAGCCTACACCAGTTTCCACCTGAGGAGCCTAATCAGAAATCAGCCTTTTTCACAATTAATACGCATAAAGCAGATTTGCTCTGAACCACAAACTTGTCTAATGAAAATTGAAGAACATTTGTTTAAATATAAGGAAAGAGGTTATCCAGATGAGGTATTGAAACACAGTAAGGACAGAGTCTCAAACATCAACAGACAGGATCTTCTACAAACCAAAGTCAGGACCACCAGCAAAAAGATGGTTTTCTTGTCCACATTTACAACTCACTCGTAAGCAATCAGGAGAATAATTAATCAGAGATGGGAATTGTTATCCACTGAGCCTGATTTTAAAGGTTTATTTCAGGAGGAACCAATACATGCATACACAAGAGGCAAAGAACTATTGAAACGGCCCAATATTGGCACCAACAAGATCATGCATAAAGGAACAGTCCGATGTCAGAATTGTATCGAGTGCAATAATGTTATTACTGGAAGTACATTTAATCATCCAACCACCGGACAACTGGTAAAACTAAGACACACAAGCGACTGTAATACACAGAATGTGGTCTACGGCATCAAATGCCCTTGCGGCAAGATGTGCGTGGGCAAAACTGAACGGAAATTGAAAATAAGGATTACAGAACATAAAAGCAAGATCAGGAATCAATCATTGGCATCACCATTAGCAGTACATTGGAGAGATATGAAACACACAGTTTCTCAGTTACGTTTCTTTATCATAGAGAAAGTTATGTTGCAACAAGGAGTTGACAATCGACAGAAATTGCTCCAAAGGGAGTTATATTGGATCAAAATGTTGAAAACAATGTCCCCCACAGGGCTTAATGACAGATATGATGTATCCTGTTATTTGTAGTATACTACACGAATATCAATTGCAAATGTAAATGTGATCGGGTTACATAATGTAATATTCTATTGTAACATCAAGTCGAAATAACTGTCAGCAATTTGTAATGCAGTGTCCAGATGCATGTGAAATGTATAACTAGCCATTGGGCAAACAGTAACATAACACAAACATTGTTAGGGCATAACAACAACGAGAACATTACTGACATTACAACAATTTGGAGATTACTACATATTATCACATCTCCATCAGCTGCCATGGGGCAGTTTATATTTTATTCCATCTCCTCATATCGCATTTACTAAACCGTAACACCATACTCATCGTAGGTCGCCTTTGACATTTGAATTTCAATTTCTTCTTATCTGGTCACGGTATAGTGGCTGGCGTAGGATCGAAATTAGTCACAATAGAAATATCGAGGAAACTTCCACTAGACGATTAAGGTGTTTGCTATAATTATGGTGTAGAGAGTTCATTTAGGACGGAAATGTTATCTACACAATGACGGTCGGAATTTGTATTCAGCTAAGTAAACTTGCAGTCATCACCAGCGGAGTGATGTTACAATATGGCGTCCATGGTGATATACGGATAATAGAGCGCTCCGGGAATAGTCCGTCGTTCATGTTATGAACGTAAGTGACGTAGCACTAAAGTCTAAATGGGAAGCGGAAGTCGGACAGGCACGAAGAAATTTTGAATTGAAGGTAGAGCGCGGTCACGGAATATTGAGGTATGTTTGAGTCTGTTAATAGATTACGGTTTATTAGACCTTCAACAGTCTTGTAACAAAACACTTACGTCAGCTTTTTGCATCTCTCAATCTTTTCAGATTCGGGAATAGAACATATTAAAGGTATGAGTTCGGACCCTTGGGGTAGTAAAAGCAATGTTGATTGAGCAGCAGACAAGTAACTGACATGGTTTTGTATCGCTTTCTACCGCTCTTTAGGTTGAAAGTCATAAGTCTTCATAAGCAGGTATGTCTTATGGGTTTTTGAGTTGGATCACGGATTTTTAGAAGCAGTTTGTTTGTGAATATTAATCGAATATATATCGGACATTGATGGATTATTTTCATTTACAGTGAACAC
The DNA here is from genome assembly GCF_964263255.1 of Lissotriton vulgaris. NCBI lineage: Eukaryota > Metazoa > Chordata > Amphibia > Caudata > Salamandridae > Lissotriton > Lissotriton vulgaris. The sequence goes on along the minus strand of NC_141685.1, from coordinate 124,406,300 downwards.
TACTGGCTTACCTTAGCAACCACGAGTAAGAATCTTTTTAAGAACAACAAAAAAACAAACACATAATAATGTTAATGTTTTACGCGGTGAGAGTAGAACATTGTACTTAGCCTCATTTGGGCTTCTTCTTTATTGCAGAAGTTTGGCACAGTATATCAATTCCTTTGACAACAGGTACGACTACATACATCTAATACAGATAACACAACAGCAACCATGGGCATATATAACAGTTATATTATTATTTTCTTGTTTTCATTTTAGAATGACCCCTGAAGAAGGTACCATCTCAGTACCGAAATGCATCGGGCTCGCTACAAAGATGTGTCATGTTCTAAAGCTTTTTGAAACTAAAAATTAGGATGATATTTGAGTCTCTGTGAATTAATAATGGTCATAAAATATATTTGGCATTGATTCAAAATATGTGATTTATAACATGAATGGTTTTGATGTGACTAAACAAAATTAAATGTATGAAAAGTGATTGATACAATCTATTGATTGAATTTTGAATATTTTGAATATTATTTAAGGTGTGGGATAACACCGTGTGAACAGTGCGTGACTTGACTAACTTTCATGCTAGTCTTAACTAATGTTTAATCAAGGAGTGACAACCCTTAATAGTCACAGCACCATTAGATTAAGATAGATTGAGCTCATCAAAATTGGAGTGCTCCCTGCGCACATTTCTATTATCATTATATTTATTTTATGCCCCACACATTTACCTGCCATCACTGGTTTCTCTCATCCTAATCGTTTAAGTAGCGCTATTTTGGACTAATAGGCGCTCTTCCCCCGCTTGGATACTGTTACTTCCTGTATTGTTACTGTGATTGATAGTATTGTTTATTATTGTGGGCCTTGCCTCTTTCTCGCACCCTGATAATTTGTAAAGTGCTCTGATAACGTCCCGAGTCATGTTTGCACTATGTAAAACTTTAAATAAATAAATTACTTCCACATTATGCTGTAGAGCAGCAGTTTATTGATTTTATTTACTTTCTGGTTTTACTTTTCTCAAATGTTTTTAGCTAGTTTTAGTTTGCCAGTTTTGAGGCTGGGCTAGTCTGTTGTTTAGTTGTTGCATCTCTAACTTTAGAGCTTGAGAGAGCACACCAGCCTGGCTGCATACGAGTTCAAAGCTGTGGTGCATCTGTGCAGCGAGTGCACGGCTGGTGGCCGAAAGCCTGCTGGCATCCTTTCACTCCTGGACCAGGCCCAGCACCCAAAACACTCTAGTCAAATGTCTCTGTCCAGACTTCCTATACCTCGGCTGCTCTCCACGCTTTTAACCATAAAGGTAGGACCGGTTCTTACATTTATTCATCTGCACCTCGCTAGCATATTCCTGCTTTCAACATTCCTTTTGCAGCTTTCAGCCTGTGAACAAGATTTTCGAACCACGCACTTCCCATGACTTTCTATAGTGCTCTCCTCCTATTCACGCTTTGCAACATCACCTGTACAAACCAGCGTGGACACATTTAATGGAACAATACTGAAGTGTGCTCATTGTTGACACAAGATGGAGAATGCACCACAACAGTGCACGCTGCACAGCACACTAAGATAAAATGCCTTCTGCGACTCTCGCACATGCCCGGCAAGTACACAGCCCCTGCACAGCTTTTACAAAGGCCCACATGCTTAGCACTGCTTTTCAAATACACACAAAATGCCATAGACACAACTCAACAATGTAAAATAACATTAATTCACAGTGTGAAAACCACCAGCAAATTATCCAAAGCGTGCCGCAGGCCCCAAGGGTCTTTACTATCTCAGCTGCTTCATACAGCAGCACAGCTTAATGGCACCAAACCGTTCTTCCTTTGAAAAAGGTGCTATGCATGTGGTGTTTCTACATCACAAAACTAACCAAAAAGCAGCCAAGCTCCCTATCGGGTCCAAGGGAAGGACAGAGTCAACGAGTGACAGGTGAGGCAGCTGGCTAGTGGATTGTTACTGCATTGTGACCGAAGAGCCTGAAAGCAGCAGCATGTGTGCTGATTCCTCAGTAGCATCTCCTCTATGACAGGTAGAGCGGGTGCAGGCCCAGATCAGACAGAAATAAAACATTTATAGCTCAGTAGTATTTTGAGAAAAAGAACTGGGTAGGAGGATGCTGGCTTCCAATAACACGATTCAGAAAAGGGGGTGGTGATGAACAGAGTGTCTGAATTAAGCAGACCACTCTTACCCAGTCCAAAGATCAGGGCTTGATCCATCACCGTTATTTATCTCACTGCACCATCCCAGCTCAGAACCTGGCTATATGCAAATCAGTCTGTCCCTGGCCCAGTGCATCTTGGGAACAGGGCAGACTAAACTACCAAGCCAATTCTTCACCAGAAAGGAGACAAGCTAGATTCAACGCAGATCTGTGACTGAGGATGAGTGTCTGAAAAGTTTCAGCACTCCGTCCATCATCACCTTGTGTTTGGTTTTTTGGCCCTAAGTTGGCAGGGTATGCCCAGACATGGGTCCCTTGCTACTTTGCCACTGTATTCAAGCTAACCGGGCTGATGAGGGGTGTTAACCCGAAACCGGTCCCAGGATGCTTGTTTTTGGTTCAGGAAAGATCTGGTTTGGCAGTTCGGGCTGGACTGTTTGCATGAGGCACAGGGTCAAGACTGATTTGCATATAGCTGGGTCTGAACTAAGGTGCTGGATTCAACCCAGATCTGCAATTGGGGGTGAGTGTCTGAAAAGTTTCTGCGCTCCGTCCATCATCTCCTTATGTTTGCTTTGTTAAATGGGTCACCAGGGCCTGAGGCACTATTCGTGCCACCCTGAGTAGCCCAAGTAAACTACTAACAGAAAGTCGGCCAATCCAGACTTGTGAAGAGTCTAAACTGCTTGATCTCGACTCTGCCTTCACCATGTGTGGCAAAGTCAGACACAATTTTAAATATATGTCAGTCACCCCTAAAGAAGGCCTCCTGAGGCAGACAAGTGGCTTGGCGTGCTTTGACCTGCGAATCCAAGTAAACACAGAGCAGAGCTAAAGCCAGGCACCCTTCACCGGCTCGCCCACATCTGTTAAATAATGGAAATTAAGAGCACCAAGACATAGTAAGGATATTATTTGACTATCAACAAAACAATGTAGTGAAGCAGGAGTACCCACACCACAGAGCAGAACTCCTTGCTAAAAAGATTCATAACTTTCTCACAACACCATATTTGGTGAGTGTATTATGAGACTGGGTGTTCTCTCCCCAAGGGTCAGATGAAATCACTGTTTTACAGCGCAGTTTTATCATCACATTCCTACTACCAGTGTTTACTTCAATTCAAGTTTCCATCGGGGTCCCTATACCGTGGGGTTGTGAGTTGTTCAGATGGTTGGACGCAGGAACTCCTCTCACTAAGAGATATGCCACTGTGCTGTGGAAACTGTCCAGAGTGAGTAACACAACAAAGGACAAAAAAGGAGAATGACCCCCAACTCCATGGTAAAGAACTTCCAGGGTGTGAAGGTTGCTATTTGTTTTGTTTTACCAAGCATAAAAAGGTTTGCTGAGTGGCCGTGTGAAACATGGTAGCCACAGAGTAAGCTTTAATGTTAATGTTAATGAATTTGTTATGCGCACGAATACCAAAAGATGTCTTGGTGATGGTAGTCTACAGAGAGCAAGGACCTCTATTTATTGAACAACCAAGTTTTCAGGGTCTTCCAAAGGCAGACAGAGAGGGAAGTGATATAATGGCTATGGGGATAGTTTAGTGGCGGCTTCTGTGAAACTCCTGCCACAAGCCTACCTGAACAGCCGACTCAAATTCCACGCACCCCAAAAGGATCCTACGATCAGCCCAGCTCTCCTACGCCATGGTGCCCGCACCAGAATGACCAGATCGGGAGGCCGCTCCTTCTCCTACCTCGCGGCCAAAGCCTGGAACGCACTTCCACTCCACCTCAGACAGATAACATCGCTCCCCATCTTCGCAAGAAACCTCAAAACCTAGCTCTTCGACGGACCCACTCCTTTAAGGACTGGAACCTGCGACCCCCCTCCACCCCCAGCCCCTTGAGACCCCTACGGGTGAGTAGTCGCACTTAACAAACCCCTGATTGATTGATTGACCCCAGGTAGCTTTGTGACATCTGGGAGTAGATATCAGTTCCAGTACTTTCAGAGCAGCTGCTGTGGCTCATCTGAAGGCGGAGCTATTGCCAGGTGTTGGAGATCTGTAATCACGGTGGGTGGTTGTTACCTCTGCTCCACTGGCAGATGGAGGCCTATCCGCCAACTCTGAATGAGGGGGACAGACTTCAAATGTAACCCAAACTAGAAAAATCATTAAAGAAAGATGTCTGCTGGACTGGAACATTCAGGAAATTTTGAAAGGATCCACAATAATGGATGTAGGCCAGAAATACCATATGTACAACAGTACTCACAAAGCAAACCAGAGCATGGGCACAACCAGCTACCAAGACGACCTCAGCACTAATAGAGCACAAACAGAAGCAGGTGCAATAAATAAGACACTGGAGGAAATTGGCGCCATATGTACAAATCTACCCACAGAAAAAAAGAATACATGTAACTAGCAATAAAAAGTATCTTTTTGTGATTCGCTTTTTGATCATCGTAAACAGCTGTGTACAAATGTGTGTTTTACACTGTTGGTGGTTCCCTGTGGGTTGCAAATAGACCTACCTCATTAATATTAATGAGGTGGGTTTCGGTTTGGGACTCACTGGGAATCGCAAAAATTCCTAGGGATGGTGGCCTGCTAGGATCAAAAGACTACCATGTCTGTGACTGCTTTTCAATAAAGCAATGTTTTGTTTTGGAAATGCAGCCCGTTTTTCTTAAAGGCAAACGTGATGTGTTTAAAAAAATAAAATGAAAAGTTTTCTTCACATTGTTTAAGAGTAGGCAGTGGTCCGTGGAACAAGTGCCTGCTCTTAAAGTATGTTTTACAAACATTCACAATAGGGAAGGGACCACTTGGGACACCTTCCCATTTGTCAATGAGTTACCACCTACCTGAGGTAGGAGGTAAAATGCGAATGAGAGATGGGGTTGAAGTTCCGTTCCCACTGTCTGTGGCACGGGTCTAACAGGAATATAATGTCCTCAATAGATAGCATTATAAGCCACATGATAAGGAAAAGCATTCCTGTAGCAATCCAAACATGGGACCACGGTGGTATCAAATACCCGTCACGATACTAGTGCGATATTGTAGAAACTTTCTGTCACGCTGCGTTTGAAGACTTTGATGAAAAGCCAATTGCAATGTGTCCATATTCAGTCTCACCAGAAGCTCTAGCTCGGATGAGAAGCATCTCATAGATATTGTCTCTCTAGGGGGTTCATAATAAACCACAGTATTCAAGTGCCCCGTTGTGCCTGCGGAAACAGAGTCATCAGATTCCTCCATGGAATTGTACGATTGTAACTGGAAGTGTCACCAGTCCCTGTTGCCCTTCGCCAGGAACTCAAGTTCTCTTCATGGTTGAGCTCGATCTCCTACAGGGTAGGGAGAGGACCAGAGGATCTACGCGGAGGCCTGCTTTGTTGTAGCGGAGTGAGACGACTGTAGTGAATCGGCCATATCATGCTTTTTGATACTTGTCAATTCTTTTTGAGACATTCAGAAGGACAGAATAATCGTTTGTGCGCCTTTTACCCCCAACACAGGTACAGGTGGGTGAGACGCTGGTCCAAATACTTTTTTATCAGGACTCTGCATACTGGATCTCCTGCTTAGGGGTCTCCTGTGAACGGCCAAACCTCTTCACTGGTGGCAGAATCAGGATGCTTGACATTCAATAGCACGTCTCTGAGCTCTTGTCTTTTCTGTAAAACAGCCAAACGCTGGTCTAGTCCAAAAAGATTTGCATCTGTCACTTTTTTGAGAGTTGTAAGATGATAATCTTTCCCCAGAGCTGTTTCTTTCTAATTAGTTTCCCTCTTGAACCCCTCAATCCAGTCATTCTCCAGTGCAGTGAATCTGTACTGTTGGGTTGCACACAGAAGGAACAGTCAGACACTATTAGTGTGGGAACTCCTGGCTCAGTCTTCTAAAGTGGAAGCAACAAAGCAGCATCTCTGCAGTCTGTGTAGTGATGTCACCTATAGTCAGAGTGTAGGTGTGTTAAGAGTCAATTTTCCTGTTCTTAATTATTCCCTGCACCAACGCACCGCGGTCTGATTTAAGCCTAACTGAGACTGTGGACTTACATTTGGCTCTCCAGCAAGCTAGGAGTGTGGAAGACGAGAAGGCCAGGAAGTTAAAGAGAAAGAGGTGAGATTGGCTTGGCAGGAACAAGAGGAAAAGAGAAAGGGGGCAGGAGAAACAGGAGGAATGGACTCAAGTAAACATAAAAAGGGACATGGGTAGAGAAAAGGGAAAAGAAAAGACAGGAAAAAGACAGAGTATTAGAGAGTAAAATGATAGCCTCAAAGAAGACGGCAGCAGAGCCAGCTACTTCTGGGAAAGGCAATCCCAAATCCAACCTACCAGAAGTATGTGCAAAGGTTCCAAAAGAGCTACAGCACATGTATGTGGGGGGGAAGGTATGCTGGAACGGTTTCAAGGCCAGAAAAATCATAACATAAATAACCTACTCGACCTAACTGTAATGTACTTTAACCTATGAACTGATCTCAAATTGTGTGATCCTAGACAAATATTTTGTCTTATGGAGCCGCCTTTCATTTTTTTCTTATCACATAACAGAGCGCCTTCAAATATGCAAGTTCACTATTTCTGTGAGACAAAAAACTCTTCATTTACTAGAATTAATGTTTGCTCCATGTTTAAGAAGAATCAAGTCCATATATAGGGTACACATGATCCCTGGGTTGCCTCTTAGTTCATTAATAGCATTGTCATCAGGGCAGGAGCAGGACTAATTCCCAGTTCATGTTTAAATACTCATATTTCATAAATATATTACCAAAGCATGATGTGGTAGTGCAGTGTCATTTACAGATGGTTACTTTCCATTGACATGGCCACAAACCTTTCAAACCAACATGTAGTTTTACTGATAAAATGCTATTTATATATAACGGCTCCACTACGGTGCGAATTCCACCGCAGTGCTGGACATTCCAATGACGGGCGTGGCTCATACGGCCCCCGGCCGTCGTGCGCACACGCCCAGCGTGACTCATGACGGCCAGAGGCCGTCATGACCATGGAAGAGGCTAAAGTGTTCTAATTTGTTTTGATCTTCTAAAAATATTTTATTCACCACATAATTGCAAAAATGGGTCTTCATAACTAGTGAAATATATTTTAAATGTTTCAACTGTTCCCTTAGCTATTTCAGTGTTGTGCTAGAAAAAAGCCTACCATCTTACAGCCTTTCATTTAACACACTTTGCACAATTCAATTGTCACACAGTTCACTTTACAAAATCCTCTAACTTAAGCCACAGAAAGAAAAATAAATGTAATAAGATAACCTGGCTTTTGACCTCGGTCTCTGAAAGCCAGCAACTGTGGCAAGATTAAAAGAGGCATTTTTATTGGATTAAAGTTAGAGGATTTTCAACTCACCAGAAAGGGCGAGTAGTTCCTAAAAATAGCTCGTCCTGAATAAATCTTGCTCGACAGTGCGAGTGGGCGAGTGGATTTTTCAAGCCCTGGGTGTGTAAGCTTTAAGATTGCTTGAGAGTGCAGGTACAGCTGCAGCTGATCAAATGGACTCCGAGCGAATGAAGGAAGCTCTGCTCAGGCGGTTTGGGCTGATTCCAGCTCAGTACATTCAGAGGAAAGCAAGTGAGAGGATTGCTTTCCATGTGGTACTTGGATTCATGCTGTACTGAGTGACTGAAATGAGAAGGCGAGAGGAATGGAGCTGAAAGATTTTCATGCCCTTAACCAGGGAATAGTGATAGAGAGACTCAAGGAGGAGTTCTCTACGCCAGTTAGGCAATATCTATCAGAGAAAGGCTCTGAGAAGCTTGCAGTCTTAGACTCAAGGAGGAGTTCTCTACGCCAGTTAGGCAATATCTATCAGAGAAAGGTTCTGAGAAGCTTGCAGTCTTAGACTCAAGGAGGAGTTCTCTACGCCAGTTAGGCAATATCTATCAGAGAAAGGTTCTGAGAAGCTTGCAGTCTTAGACTCAAGGAGGAGTTCTCTACGCCAGTTAGGCAATATCTATCAGAGAAAGGTTCTGAGAAGCTTGCAGTCTTAGACTCAAGGAGGAGTTCTCTACGCCAGTTAGGCAATATCTATCAGAGAAAGGTTCTGAGAAGCTTGCAGGCTTAGACTCAAGGAGGAGTTCTCTACGCCAGTTAGGCAATATCTATCAGAGAAAGGCTCTGAGAAGCTTGCAGTCTTAGACTCAAGGAGGAGTTCTCTACGCCAGTTAGGCAATATCTATCAGAGAAAGGTTCTGAGAAGCTTGCAGTCTTAGACTCAAGGAGGAGTTCTCTACGCCAGTTAGGCAATATCTATCAGAGAAAGGTTCTGAGAAGCTTGCAGTCTTAGACTCAAGGAGGAGTTCTCTACGCCAGCTGGGCAATATCTATCAGAGAAAGGTTCTGAGAAGCTTGCACTGGGTTCCAAGTCAGTACGAAAGCAAAAGAGAGGAATGTTCTTCCAAACTCAAAGGGACTGCTTGCTACAGGTGTCACAATGAGGGTCATTCAGTAAAGAAAAACTGTCAGGTGAAATAAAGAACTTGTCCCAGCTGCATCCATGATAGTGAGTGTGTTGACTGTAGGTGACGGGCCCTGTTGCACTCAATCTGGTAGCGATCAACATTTTGGAACGGGCAACAGATGTTCATAGGGACATCCATCCAAATATCTTGGGGTCTGTGTTATTCTGTAGGCCCACAGGGATTAAAGCTATTGTCCTGGGAGATACAGGTGCTCACAGGACTATGGCTGAGAGGAAGTATACGAACAGGACAAGAGTTTCCATGGTACCAATTGGTACAGGCTACATAGCCTGTGGGGGTGACATGGAATGCCCGGTTGCCTGAGATGAGGTAGAAATTAATGGCAAGTCTTCCGTTGAGCGAGATGCAAGGTGCAATGATTTGATTGACCCTGGTTAAGTTAGAGGACCAGAAGCCTACTTGTGGATGAGTCTACGGTTGCTTGGATAGACAGCTAAAACTTCATCTTTTTGTCATTAGATTAGACTGAGATTATCTTTGTGATAGAATCTCTGCAAATATCCCAAACCTTGAAGTAAGAATCCTGCAGACGTACCTTGTTGCTTTCTTTCACAAGTGCACTGGAAGATACAACTTCAGCTCACTAGCCCGGCTCCAAAAACAAAATCAGCAACCACAAAAGTGTAGAAACAGCTCAAGACACTGGATTGCTGACACAGCGCACATGCAGCAACACATGGACTTCTTTGATAGACCACAAGCAATGGGAATAAAATATTGTAACAAAGTATTCGCAGGGGGATCAACCTCACTTGAGTGTGTATGTTTGGATATGACCTTCCAATATGCAGTTTGGCAGACTCCAGTTCTAGTAGAAAAATCCTGAGACACCATATCTTGTTCTAGAGTTGGAATAATGTCTCTACAGTAACGACTTTGTATCAAGAGCCGATTTAAATAATGTCCATTTATAAAATATTCCCATTATTGTTTCATTTGAGGTGTTGAGACATTTGGTGAGAGTTGAAATGCTGAGACTTCTGGAAATGATCAATAAACCAGTGTGTGCGTGAAGCAATTGAACTCTGGACACAAATGACCACAAGAGAGTATAACTGAGTCAGTGAGCCTTGGAGGCTTGAAAAGTTACAAACTACAGTAATACTTTGTGAAGTACGGCAGAAGAAGTGTGAAGAGACAAGAGGCTCCAGCATGGTTAGAAAGACCCGTCCTGTGACCTCCTGGAATCAGAGAGACCATCTTTGAAAAAATAAAGCTGTGAGAAATACAAGGGCGGCTCAATGAAAGGGAGCAGGAAGAAGTCCCGACCAGAGCAGCTGAATACACCCAGGAAGACGCTACACCTGGGCACTCTCAGGGAGGAGCCGTCAGATACAGGGGCTGGAGATGCCTTTTCTTGGGGTCCTGTGATCAGTCACTGGTGAAGTTGCAGTATTACTGGCAGGCACAGTGTTCAGCAGGGACACCAATGCTACAGCACTTCAACTGAATGACCAGGCTGCTTCCTTCGAGTAAATGACTCTTGAAGCAGTAAGGTCAAGCAGCCAAGGCCTCACCTGGATCAGGTTAGAAATCAGACACGGTGCAACATAGTAAAAGACACAATAAGGTCAATGTTCAACCAGAGATACAACGATAAATAGGGATTTGACTTTCACCAAGAGGTACAGAAAGGAGCAGCTAAAATATACAGAAGATGCTGATACCCTCTTGGGGAGTGATACGAAGCCAAAAACGTTTATTATATGTAGCTGCACGAGCTGAGGTCTCAAATAACATTGAGTTGTTAACCTGTAACCTACATTGTCAACATCAGCTAAACATTTGACCTATGTCCCACATTGGATAGCCATTCTGTCATTTCTTGCTCCTACGTGCTGTTTGCTCACATCCCCTTTCCTTTGCTGATCACAGGACACACGAGTCTGTGCTGAAGGTCTTCAACCACACATGATGTTTTCCAGCTACAAATAGCCTTGTGCGAGTCTATAAGTAAACCAGACAATTAGTAAATTGATTATGATTATGTACTCAGCTCTCCTCCTGCAGTATCCAACACGTGCCACCTGATAACAGATGAATGTGACTAACGGTATGCTCTTAGGAATGTTCCAAGCTTACATGTAACTTTGCACAGGAGTCGTGCCCTTTGTATTTGCAGATAGATGTATAAATATCTGTGTGAACCTGTGCCTGGCAGAGAACTCTAAGTGAAGCGTTCTCTCAACTCGAGTGTGTTTACAATAAATGCTGTTGTAATTCCTCGCTCTGTGGTAGAGTCTTATCTGTTTTTAGAGTTCCTGTATCAGACGGTGGTGGTGGTAACCCAACAATGAGAATATTTTCCCTCTAACAGAGTCCCATGTCCAATGTTCTCCTCGGGGATAGCGCTTGGGTGTTCTCAGAAGTCTTCAGGACTCAGTAGCTCTTCCAACGTTTTCGAGCAAAACTAGTCAATTGGAAAGTGGAGCCAAATATAAGCTGGACTACTCATGGAGTCTGAGTCCCTGCTACTGTGTCTCAAGTTATAAACATTCAAAAAATCCCTTCTTGCCACAAAGAATAACATTTAAGCAACAAAAGGACCCACCAACGTGATCTGAGCGGGTTTTATGGCACCAAGCGTATCAGTGTCCAGTCAGAAAGTCGATGGCATTACTGATGCCCGACAGCGACCCACAAAAGAATACCTGCCGGCTGTGAATGTTTTGACTCTGTATAATGTTTGGCCGCATCTGCGTAGAATACACAGCCATGGTTTGCTTTGTCACTTTGTATGTATACAAACTCAGGATGGCGATGGAGCACTGTAAGCAACTGGAAAGCAAGTGGTGAATGAGCCAAGACACCAGTAAGTCTGAAATGCCAAATGAACAGCCCATGCCAACCGCATCCAAGCCAACAACAACAGCAGCAAAGAAATCTTCACCATCATCAGAGAATTCATGGTGCCTGCAGCCACCACCAGCAACATCCACCCCTTACAAGACCCCTGCATCAATCTCTGTAAATCCTTTTGGAACAAGATCACATCCATATACGACAACTTCAACCCAACACCTGACCCCATCAACCTCACAGCCAGTCTTCCAATCTCAACCAAAGAATGGACCTTAACCATGTTGAACGCCATCAACACAAACGAAACTGTAACAACCATGAAGGCCATCCACTCCGGTGCCCCGTTAGACCCACCCCGCCACACTTTAAAAAAGGCCTAAACACTATCAGTGAAGTCCTCACTCCCATCCTGATCGATTCCATCAATGCAGCACTCTTCCCAGGAGCCTTGGAACCGGCAGCTGGTACAGCCCTGCCGAATAAACCCTCCATGGACCTCACCAAACTCTACAACTACTGACCGAGCTCCCTCCTACCATACACGGCCAAAGTCCAACAGTACACCATCAACAGGCGTCTGACCAACAACCTCATCAGCAACCAGCTCCTCAAAGCCACCAAGTCCGGATCGAGGCCCAACCACAGCATGGAAACAGCACTCATCGCACCCACCTATGCTATACACATGATCATAAACAGAGCAGAGAGTGGGACCTTTTGGCGGCTTTTCACTTGGTATTACACCTCATCCTCATGGACATCTTCACGAGATGGGACTCAAGGTCCTGCCTATGATAGATCTGCTCCTTCTTGACAAAAAGAACTCCGTCAATCAACCTGAAGTCATAGTCCTTGGAAACCAGAAATCTCATCTGCTGGCACCAAAGGTTCATCTCTCAGCCGGACCTTCTGCAAAACTTGCATACCCCAAGTTGCCAACGTCATCCATGCCTACCACATCACCATCCTCTTCTACACCAACGACATGCAACTAATACTGTCACTCTATGAATAAAACCCAACACAAGGAACACGCTACCGCCTGCATGACATGAATGAAATCCAACTGTCTCAAACTCAACACTGAGAAGACAGATGTGTTGATCTTTGGAAACAACACCTGGGACTCCACCTCATGGCATCCACCCTAGGACCTACTCCCACCCCCAGCTTGCACACCAGTGACCTAGGGCTCATTATCAACAAAAGCCTGGACATGTCCGCCCAGGTCAACGTCGTCACTGCTTTCACACACTGAAAATGCTGAAGAAAATCTTCAAATGACACCCAAGCAACACCAGAAGCCCATCATCCATGCACTCATCCCCAGTAGTCTGGACAACGGGAACCCTCTCTCTGCGGAAATCATCAAACAGCTCACGAGAAGGCTGCAGACCACCCAGAATGCAGCTGCCAGACTCATCCTCACCCTCTCACTCAGAACACATATCACACCACACCTGAGGGAGCTCCACTGGCTCCAGATACATAAGAACCCACAGTTCAGACTACTCACGCACACATTCAAGGCACTACACAAAAAAGGCCCTGCTTACATTAAGAACCGCAACTCCTTCCAACAGCACCATAGGTACCCCCGCTCAGCCGGACTCATCCTCAGACACATCGCAGACATACACAGAAACAGATCCGGAGCCACACCTACTCATACATCGTTCCTAAAGCATGGAGCGACTTCAACACATCAGAGCCACATCAGAGCCTCCTCCTCGCTTCTTGGGTTAAGCAAGAAGCTGAAGACCCGGCTCTTCGAAAGACTCTGCCTACGAGGCAAGACTGCCAAACCTGCACAGCTCCAGGACACGCTCCCAGGTGATAGAGCGCTCTACAAATACACTTAACATAACATACCATTATCCATAGCCTACTTGTTTTTCCCCGTTGTGGTAAAAATCACTGCCAGGTGCACAGATTAAGTCTGCAGTGAAGTAAACAGTAGTGCAGTGTAGAGGTTTCCTCTTCTGCTAGCGCTGCATACAGCAAGAGTACAGCACAGTGCAATGGCCACAGACTCCCTCATTTATTTAACACCACTCAGAGTGCCAGTAATAAGTGGTAGAGTGTGTGAAAGGTTCCACAAAAAGTAAATGCCCCTCGCAGTGTGGCCAAACATCAGCGCAGAGTGCACAGATTTCTTAATCTCTAAACACCCTCTTACTGTGAGTGATAATTGTACACCATACAGGTCTGTAAATACCATTTACAGGGTGTGGAATTATTTTTAAAATCTGCTTGTTTTAAGGGCAGATTGATGCAGGAATCAGCTTGCCCTTTAAAGAGATCCACTTGTCCAACTTACTACCTGAATATTAGCTGGACCATAAGAAACATTTATAGCTCTTTTTTAGTAGTAAATACATGTCTAGAGTTGGGACAGCTTGAGGGGGGCTTGAGTGCAAAACTGGTGGAGTACTTTTTAATTTAATTTTTACTAGGAATTTATTAGTATTGGTACTTGTGATGCAAAGGTAACAGATCTGTGCAGTATTGTATCGTATTTGTATTGTATTTGTCATTTGTAAAGCGCAAGTTTACCCGGAAGCATCCCAGCGCTGTAGAATTAACTCTTTTGTACAGGACGGCGGTTGGAACCTGGGACCCCTTAGCTACCTCACTAGAGTTGAAATTGACAACCCGCAGGAAAATACATGGATCCCTCCAGATAATGCATTTACACTGTTTGATGACTTGAATTAAAACCCAAATTCATATCACTAAACGTGGTTCAAGTATTGGTACCACTCCACAGCAAATGACACCTATAACTCTTGAAGAATCACATTATAGCCTTATAGCCCGCCGCAGCGGGCTATACCGGATATTAAAGGCCCGCTGAATCGGTAAAGGCCCAAGGCGAGGGACTTTAACGAAACAGCTGGACTTTAATTGCCGGTATAGCCCTGCTACGAAGGGCTATAAGGCTATTAGAACATTCTGCCACTAGAGGGCAGAATGTTCTAACAAATTAAACAAAGGGTTCTCGATATAAATCCCCTCGAACTTCGAGAAGCCTTGGTAGAACATTGGAATGATGCTCTGCGGGCCTTTACCGGCCCGTAGAAGCAGGGAGCATTCCATTGTCTGCAATGGAGCTCCCAACATTCCAATGTTCTAATCACACTTAAATCATATTTTTAGCACTACCAATTCGACTTTTTGGAATTCATAAATAAGGTTTATTCTTACCCCTTTCCTGCCCTTCTTTTCGAACTCTAGTTCTTTCTTCTTCAGAACTATTTCTGTCATATTTTTGCCAATATCTATTATTTACTTTGCTCTACCCTTTGCGTTTTTCTCTCTGTATCGCCCTTACTTATCTGTCCTCTTCTTGCTTTTGTGCTCACTCATCTTGTTCTCCCCTTCCTGGTGAAGTAATAAGCAGAGCAGAATGACTTCAAGAGTCTCTTGGACCCTTCACATAGACTCCTGTATCATAATACACTCCTCATCGATGCATGATGAGACAGTGCAGCAACCCTCTGTAGCATTGTCACACAAGGGATCCTGGGGGCTTCGGGCACTCACACATTTGGAGGTCAGGCTGAAGTCTCAGACCTGGCTAATTCTTCAAACTATGGGGAAAAACTAAGACTTCACATGTTACATTGCTCAGACGTCTGCGGTGTGCCGAGTAGTACCCGACTATTCTGCACAGCGCAGACCTTCTTTTCCGCCAGTGATCCTAAAGATCTCTGTATAGAGAAGAGAGGCCAGGAAGAGTGACTGACAGCCCCGCTAACATCTGTCAAGACAGACACCCTGCAAAGAGACACACTGCAGACACGCCTCATAAAGGTACATACAAAGCCTGCAAAGACAACCCTACCCTAGACTCAGGTACACACACCGACCCTGCCGACACACCTCCCCCTGCAGAGGTACATTAAAAACACAGGCATGTAAGTTCCACTGCTTGACAAGCCTGCACCCTGCCAGACCCAAGGTCCCTGCCCACACACACACAATCTCTGCAGCAGATAATGTCACCGGCCAACCTATGCCACAGGAAACTATTGCAGTGACTGAAGCTCCTGCCAAGTCTGAGAGGTGGAAACCTTGGCAAAGGGAGAGAAGTGGCACGAGGTAGCAGGGTAGCCTTGACATTCAATAGAGTTGTGCAAGTCAACAAATTAACAGGGACAGCCGAGCAAAGAGTGTGCAGAGATTCCTCACAGTGCAGTAAGATGCAGCGCAGTGTGTAGATTCCTCATGGTGCAGTAAGATGCAGCGCAGTGTGTAGATTCCTCATGGTGCAGTAAGATGCAGCGCAGTGTGTAGAATCCTCACAGTGCAGTAAGATGCAGCGCAGTGTGTAGATTCCTCATGGTGCAGTAAGATGCAGCGCAGTGTGTAGAATCCTCACAGTGCAGTAAGATGCAGCGCAGTGTGTAGATTCCTCATGGTGCAGTAAGATGCAGCGCAGTGTGTAGATTCCTCATAATGCAGTAAGATGCAGTGCAGTGTGTAGATTCCTCACGGTGCAGTAAGATGCAGCGCAGTGTGTAGATTCCTCATGGTGCAGTAAGATGCAGTGCAGTGTGTAGATTCCTCACGGTGCAGTAAGATGCAGCACAGTGTGTAGATTCCTCACAGTGCAGTAAGATGAAGCTCAGTGTGTAGATTCCTCATGGTGCAGTAAGATGCAGTGCAGTGTGTAGATTCCTCACGGCGCAGTAAGATGCAGCACAGTGTGTAGATTCCTCATGGTGCAGTAAGATGCAGTGCAGTGTGTAGATTCCTCACAGTGCAGTAAGATGCAGCGCAGTGTGTAGATTTCTCACAGTGCAGCAAGATGCAGTGCAGTGTGTAGATTACTCATGGTGCAGTGAGATGCAGTGCAGTGTGTAGATTCCTCACAGTGCAGTACGATGCAGTGCAGTGTGTAGATTCCTCTTGGTGCAGTAAGATGCGGTGCAGTGTGTAGATTCCTCATGGTGCAGTAAGATGCAGTGCAGTGTGTAGATTCCTCATGGTGCAGTAAGATGCAGCACTGTGTGTAGATTCCTCACAGTGCTGTAAGATGCAGTGCAGTGTGTAGATTCCTCATGGTGCAGTAAGATGCAGTGCAGTGTGTAGATTCCTCACAGTGCAGTAAGATGCAGTGCAGTGTGTAGATTCCTCATGGTGCAGTAAGATACAGTGCAGTGTGTAGATTCCTCACAGTGCTGTAAGATGCAGTGCAGTGTGTAGATTCCTCATGGTGCAGTAAGATGCAGCGCAGTGTGTAGATTCCTCACAGTGCAGTAAGATACAGTGCAGTGTGTAGATTCCTCACAGTGCAGTAAGATGCAGTGCAGTGTGTAGATTCCTCATGGTGCAGTAAGAGGCAGCGCAGTGTGTAGATTCCTCATGGTGCAGTTAGATGCAGCGCAGTGTGTAGATTCCTCACAGTGCAGTAAGATGCAGCACAGTGGGTAGATTCCTCATGGTGGAGTAGGATGCAGCACAGTGTGTAGATTCCTCACAGTGCAGTACGATGCAGCGCAGTGTGTAGATTCCTCATAGTGCAGTAAGATGCAGCGCAGTGTGTAGATTACTCATGGTGCAGTAAGATGCAGCGCAGTGTGTAGATTCCTCATGGTGCAGTAAGATGCAGCTCAGTGTGTAGATTCCTCACAGTGCAGTAAGATGCAGCGCAGTGTGTAGATTACTCATGGTGCAGTAAGATGCAGCGCAGTGTGTAGATTCCTCATGGTGCAGCAAGATGCAGCGTAGTGTGTAGATTCCTCACAGTGCAGTAAGATGCAGCGCAGTGTGTAGATTCCTCATGGTGCAGTAGGATGCAGCGCAGTGTGTAGATTTCTCACAGTGCAGCAAGATGCAGCGCAGTGTGTAGATTACTCATGGTGCAGTGATATGCAGTGCAGTGTGTAGATTCCTCACAGTGCAGTACGATGCAGTGCAGTGTGTAGATTCCTCATGGTGCAGTAAGATGCAGTGCAGTGTGTAGATTCCTCATGGTGCAGTAAGATGCCGCGCAGTGTGTAGATTCCTCATGGTGCAGTAGGATGCAGTGCAGTGTGTAGATTCCTCATGGTGCAGTAAGATGCAGTGCAGTGTGTAGATTCCTCATGGTGCAGTAAGATGCAGCGCAGTGTGTAGATTCCTCATGGTGCAGTGATATGCAGTGCAGTGTGTAGATTCCTCACAGTGCAGTACGATGCAGTGCAGTGTGTAGATTCCTCATGGTGCAGTAGGATGCAGTGCAGTGTGTAGATTCCTCATGGTGCAGTAAGATGCAGTGCAGTGTGTAGATTCCTCATGGTGCAGTAAGATGCAGTGCAGTGTGTAGATTCCTCATGGTGCAGTAGGATGCAGCACAGTGTGCAGATTCCTCATGGTGCAGTAAGATGCAGCGCAGTGTGTAGATTCCTCATGGTGCAGTAGGATGCAGCACAGTGTGCAGATTCCTCATGGTGCAGTAAGATGCAGCGCAGTGTGTAGATTCCTCACAGTGCAGTAAGATGCAGCGCAGTGTGTAGATTCCTCATGGTGCAGTAAGATGCAGCGCAGTGTGTAGATTCCTCATGGTGCAGTAAGATGCAGTGCAGTGTGTAGATTCCTCATGGTGCAGTCAGATGCAGCGCAGTGTGTAGATTCCTCACAGTGCAGTAAGATGCAGTGCAGTGTGTAGATTCCTCATGGTGCAGTAGGATGCAGCACAGTGTGTAGATTCCTCACAGTGCAGTAAGATGCAGCGCAGTGTGTAGATTCCTCATGATGGAGTAGGATGCAGCACAGTGTGTAGATTCCTCATGGTGCAGTAAGATGCAGCGCATTGTATAGATTCCTCACAGTGCAGTAAGATGCAGCGCAGTGTGTAGATTCCTCATGGTGCAGTAAGATGCATTGCAGTGTGTAGATTCCTCATGGTGCAGTAAGATGCAGTGCAGTGTGTAGATTCCTCACAGTGCAGTAAGATGCAGCACAGTGGGTAGATTCCTCATGGTGGAGTAGGATGCAGCACAGTGTGTAGATTCCTCACAGTGCAGTACGATGCAGCGCAGTGTGTAGATTCCTCATAGTGCAGTAAGATGCAGCGCAGTGTGTAGATTACTCATGGTGCAGTAAGATGCAGCGCAGTGTGTAGATTCCTCATGGTGCAGTAAGATGCAGCTCAGTGTGTAGATTCCTCACAGTGCAGTAAGATGCAGCGCAGTGTGTAGATTACTCATGGTGCAGTAAGATGCAGCGCAGTGTGTAGATTCCTCATGGTGCAGCAAGATGCAGCGTAGTGTGTAGATTCCTCACAGTGCAGTAAGATGCAGCGCAGTGTGTAGATTCCTCATGGTGCAGTAGGATGCAGCGCAGTGTGTAGATTTCTCACAGTGCAGCAAGATGCAGCGCAGTGTGTAGATTACTCATGGTGCAGTGATATGCAGTGCAGTGTGTAGATTCCTCACAGTGCAGTACGATGCAGTGCAGTGTGTAGATTCCTCATGGTGCAGTAAGATGCAGTGCAGTGTGTAGATTCCTCATGGTGCAGTAAGATGCCGCGCAGTGTGTAGATTCCTCATGGTGCAGTAGGATGCAGTGCAGTGTGTAGATTCCTCATGGTGCAGTAAGATGCAGTGCAGTGTGTAGATTCCTCATGGTGCAGTAAGATGCAGCGCAGTGTGTAGATTACTCATGGTGCAGTGATATGCAGTGCAGTGTGTAGATTCCTCACAGTGCAGTACGATGCAGTGCAGTGTGTAGATTCCTCATGGTGCAGTAGGATGCAGCGCAGTGTGTAGATTCCTCATGGTGCAGTAAGATGCAGTGCAGTGTGTAGATTCCTCATGGTGCAGTAAGATGCAGCGCAGTGTGTAGATTCCTCATGGTGCAGTAGGATGCAGCACAGTGTGCAGATTCCTCATGGTGCAGTAAGATGCAGCGCAGTGTGTAGATTCCTCACAGTGCAGTAAGATGCAGCACAGTGTGTAGATTCCTCATGGTGCAGTAAGATGCAGCGCAGTGTGTAGATTCCTCACAGTGCAGTAAGATGCAGTGCAGTGTGTAGATTCCTCATGGTGCAGTAAGATGCAGTGCAGTGTGTAGATTCCTCACAGTGCAGTAAGATGCAGTGTAGTGTGTAGATTCCTCATGGTGCAGTAGGATGCAGCACAGTGTGTAGATTCCTCACAGTGCAGTAAGATGCAGCGCAGTGTGTAGATTCCTCATGATGGAGTAGGATGCAGCACAGTGTGTAGATTCCTCATGGTGCAGTAAGATGCAGCGCATTGTATAGATTCCTCACAGTGCAGTAAGATGCAGCGCACTGTGTAGATTCCTCATGGTGCAGTAAGATGCATTGCAGTGTGTAGATTCCTCATGGTGCAGTAAGATGCAGTGCAGTGTGTAGATTCCTCACAGTGCTGTAAGATGCAGTGCAGTGTGTAGATTCCTCACAGTGCTGTAAGATGCAGTGCAGTGTGTAGATTTCTCATGGTGCAGTAAAATGCAGCGCAGTGTGTAGATTCCTCATGGTGCAGTAAGATGCAGCGCAGTGTGTAGATTTCTCACAGTGCAGTAAGATGCAGCGCAGTGTGTAGATTCCTCACAGTGCAGTAAGATGCAGTGCAGTGTGTAGATTCCTCATGGTGCAGTAAGATGCAGCGCACAGATCCAGGATTATTCAGTCTATTTCTACAAACACAGCAGAAGGTGCTGGCAATCTCCTACCTGAGCAGAGACCTACGCAGACGTGTCCAGGCTCTCTCCTCCGCCAGGGGGGCAGATCTGGGGTCTGAGGGGGGCAGTTCTGGGGCCTGGGGGGGCTCTGAGGGTCTGTAGATGAAGGTGACTGCACACAAAGGCAGGGCACCTTCCTCCTCTGCTGCAGGCTGAACACAACACCAGGAGAGACAGGAAGTGATGTCACCGCCGCTGCTGGTGCTGTCTCTGCCGCCGCTGACCCGGAAGAAGAAACTCTTCTCCCTTCCATCCCAAGTGCAGCTCAGTGGATTCATCAGCAGACGAGGAGCTCCCTCTGGTGGCCGCGGAAGGAACCGCTGCCTCCAGCAGGGAAACAAGCATTGGCGCCAGTAAAGACACAGAAATGGGTGTTATGGGAAACAAGCATTGGCACCTGCAAAGACACAGACATGGGTGTTATGGGAAACAAGCATTGGCACCTGTAAAGACACAGACATGGGTGTTATGGGAAACAAGCATTGGCGCCAGTAAAGACACAGACATGGGTGTTATGGGAAACAAGCATTGGCTCCTGTAAACACACAGACGTGGGTGTTATGGGAAACAAGCATTGGCTCCTGTAAACACACAGACGTGGGTGTTATGGGAAACAAGCATTGGCTCCTGTAAACACACAGACGTGGGTGTTATGAGAAACTAGCAATGGCTCCTGTAAACACACAGACATGGGTGTTATGGGAAACAAGCATTGGCGCCAGTAAAGACGCAGACATGGGTGTTATGGGAAACAAGCATTGGCTCCTGCAAAGACACAGACATGGGTGTTATGGGAAACAAGCATTGGCACCTGTAAAGACACAGACATGGGTGTTATGGGAAACAAGCATTGGCGCCAGTAAAGACACAGACATGGGTGTTATGGGAAACAAGCATTGGCTCCTGTAAACACACAGACGTGGGTGTTATGGGAAACAAGCATTGGCTCCTGTAAACACACAGACGTGGGTGTTATGGGAAACTAGCATTGGCTCCTGTAAACACATAGACGTGGGTGTTATGGGAAACTAGCATTGGCGCCTGTTAAGACACAGACATGGGTGTTATGGGAAACAAGCATTGGCACCTGTAAAGACACAGACATGGGTGTTATGGGAAACAAGCATTGGCGCCAGTAAAGACACAGACATGGGTGTTATGGGAAACAAGCATTGGCGCCAGTAAAGACACAGACATGGGTGTTATGGGAAACAAGCATTGGTTCCTGTAAACACACAGACGTGGGTGTTATGGGAAACAAGCATTGGCTCCTGTAAACACACAGACGTAGGTGTTATGGGAAACTAGCATAGGTGCCTTTAAAGACACAGACATGGGTGTTATGGGAAACAAGCATTGGCTCCTGTAAAGACACAGACATGGGTGTTTAAGACACTCACTGTCCAAGGACAGGCCTCACCCTTGAATGGTGTGCTCTTGAGGAGCCTCAGATTCAGCCCCTCATGCCAGCTCTGCTCCCTGCCTCAGTGAAATACCAGCAATTTGTTCATTTTTTAAACTTCTGCAAAGGAACAGACATGATATTCAGGAGTGAATAGAAATGAGGAGTTGTATTTCATTCAATGTGTGCAATGTAGACACAACTGCTGCAATGAGGCTGAGCAGCGTTTCGAATGTTCCTGTTCCTGGGGGTGATTCTGTATATTTGACAGGCCCGTGAATCCCCAAACCATAGCTGCCAAGGTTTCAGATTGCATGTGTGACATTTTCATCGTTTCAGTGAAAGTATTAGGGACCATTTCTCCCTTTTCAGTCTTCATACTGCTTTTCAAAAAAGGTTTGTGTTTTGTCATTTATAAAAACAGAAGAGTTCAGGTCTTACAAGCAATATTCTGCTTAGGCCGCATGTGTAGAGCAGGGCACGTGCACACTCCAGTACGGATGACAGCGCTACGTCAGGTGTAACATGAAAACGAAGTACAGAACTCCCATGATCGCTTTTAGGTGACCTCGAGACGCCACAATGTACTAAAGAAACAGCCCATGGAAAATAAAATGCAATCGTTTAGACAAAAATGCAGTCATGTAGCTAAGAACCGGAGTATGTGCAAAACAAGAGAGGTTCGGTATTACATACACTCGTATGACTGCTAAACAATTCCCAAGCAGGCCTCTGCAACAAGTTCTGAAATAATTGCATAACATTATGATGTGAATGCAGAGCCCGCACACTGCCCAGGTGAACAGAAGGGCCCTGCACACATTTGTTTTCAGACGTTGCTGTCACAGAGAGCTACTACATAGATACTGAGCATGTAAGCTGCGCTGAATTAAGTTCGCTAGAAGAAACCAAGAGAGCCTGTTTACTAAATAGAGTAATTGTAATGTAGTGTAATTTTATTTTTGTAAAGCGTGACTTACACTCCACGGAGCATCTTGGCGCTGACCACTCGTGTCTAGAAGGTGTTTGGCCAGGGAACTAGTGAGGCACAGGTAAGACAATATCTGGTGTCTCTGGGGATTGGTATTAGACTAGGGCTAAACAGGCTATTAATAAAATGTAAAGTACACTTTGACAAAAACCGATACCTCTCGAGGAGCAGCAATTGTACAGACCGGACCTCGCCACAATGACTACCTCCGACAATCAACTCTCTCCCGTTGCTTTGCACCACATCAGGCTTTGCATTTCTCTGCTGCTTTTTTGTCCACTTCCCCCTTCAGGGGCTCACTCATAAAACAAGGGAAGAAGCAGGTTGTAGTCTCAATAAAGTCATGAGACAGAACCATCAGGTGTGACCCACAGAGGGATCTCTCACTCAGTGGATGGGGTCTGAGGACGGAGGGGGTATTTCACCCACACAGGGGTCTCTCACTCAGCGGACGGGGTCTGAGGACAGAGGGGGTATTTCACCCACACAGGGGTCTCTCACTCAGTGGATGGGGTCTGAGGACAGAGGGGGTATTTCACCCACACAGGGGTCTCTCACTCAGCGGACGGGGTCTGATGGATGGAGGGGGTATTTCACCCACACAGGGGTCTCTCACTCAGTGCATGGGGTCTGAGGACGGAGGGGTATTTCATCCACACAGGGGTCTCTCTCTCAGTGGATGGGGTCTGAGGACAGAGGGGGTATTTCACCCACACAGGGGTCTCTCACTCAGCGGACGGGGTCTGATGGATGCAGGGGGTATTTCACCCACACAGGGGTCTCTACCTCAGTGGATGGGGTCTGAGGACAGAGGGGGTATTTCACCCACACAGGGGTCTCTCACTCAGCGGACGGGGTCTGATGGATGGAGGGGGTATTTCACCCACACAGGGGTCTCTCCCTCAGTGGATGGGGTCTGAGGACGGAGGGGTATTTCATCCACACAGGGGTCTCTATCTCAGTGGATGGGGTCTGGGGACGGAGGAGATATTTCACCCATACAGGGGTCTCTCACTCAGTGGATGGGTCTGACGGAGGGGGTATTTCACCCACACAGGGGTCTCTCACTCAGTGGATGGGTCTGATGGAGAGGGTATTTCACCCACACAGGGGTCTCTCACTCAGTGGATGGGGTCTGATGGAGGGGGTATTTCACCCACACAGGGGTCTCACACTCAGTGGATGGGGTCTGAGGACGGAGGCGGTATTTCACCCACACAGGGGTCTCTCACTCAGTGGATGGGGTCTGATGGAGGGGGTATTTCACCCACACAGGGGTCCCTCACTCAGTGGATGGGGTCTGATGGAGAGGGTATTTCACTCACACAGGGGTCTCTCACTCAGTGGATGGGGTCTGAGGACGGAGGGGTTATTTCACCCATAGGGGTCTCTCACTCAGTGGAGGGGGTCTGAGGACAAAGGGGGTATTTCACCCATAGGTGTCTCTCACTCAGTGGATGGGGTCTGAGGACGGAGGGGGTATTTCACCCACACAGGGGTCTCTCACGCAGTGGATGGGGTCTGAGGACAGAGGGGGTATTTCACCCACACAGGGGTCTCCCCCTCAGTGGATGGGGTCTGATGGAGGGGGTATTTCACTCACACAGGGCTCTCTCACTCAGTGGATGGGGTCTGAGGACGGAGGGGGTGTTTCACCCACACAGGGGTCTCTCACTCAGTGGATGGGTCTGATGGAGAGGGTATTTCACCCACACAGGGGTCTCTAACTCAGTGGATGGGGTCTGAGGACGGAGGGGGTATTTTACCCACAGGGGTCTCTCACTCAGTGGATGGGGTCTGAGGACGGAGGGGGTATTTCACCCACAAAGGAGTCTCTCACTCAGTTTATGGGGTCTGAGGACGGAGGGGGTATTTCACCCACACATGTGTCTCTCTCTCATTGGACGGGGTCTGAGGACGGAGGGGGTATTTCACTCACACAGGGCTCTCTCACTCAGTGGATGGGGTCTGAGGACGGAGGGGGTGTTTCACCCACACAGGGGTCTCTCACTCAGTGGATGGGTCTGATGGAGGGGGTATTTCACCCACACAGGGGTCTCTAACTCAGTGGATGGGGTCTGAGGACGGAGGGGGTATTTTACCCACAGGGGTCTCTCACTCAGTGGATGGGGTCTGAGGACGGAGGGGGTATTTCACCCACACAGGGGTCTCTCACTCAGTGGATGGGGTCTGAGGACGGAGGGGGTATTTCACCCACACAGGGGTCTCTAACTCAGTGGATGGGGTCTGAGGACGGAGGGGGTATTTTACCCACAGGGGTCTCCCACTCAGTGGATGGGGTCTGAGGACGGAGGGGGTATTTCACCCACAAAGGAGTCTCACTTAGTTTATGGGGTCTGAGGACGGAGGGGGTATTTCACCCACACATGTGTCTCTCTCTCATTGGACGGGGTCTGAGGACGGAGGGGGTATTTCACACACACAGAGGTCTCTCGCTCAGTGGATGGGGTCTGAGGACGGAGGGGATATTTCACCCACACAGGGACGGTGGCGAGGGTGAGGGCAAGGCGGAGCGAAGCTGGCAGTTCGGGGTGCAGAAGCTGAGTCGCCTTTAGAGGTACGCTGGTCCGGTGTTGTGTAGTGCCTTGTATGCGTAGGTGAGGAGCTTGAAGGTGATCCTCTTGTTGACGGGGAGCCAGTACAGGTCTCTCAGGTGGGATGTGATGTGGCTGTGGCGGGGGATGTCGAGGCTGAGACGTGCAGAGGCATTCTGTATGCATTGTTGTTGTTTCTGGAGTTTGGCCGAGGTTCCTGCGTAGAGGGCGTTGGCGTAGTCCTGCCTGCTGGTGACGAGCCTGGGTGACTGTCCTTCTGGTTCCGATGGGGATCCATCTGTAGATCTTGCAGAGCATGCGGAGGGTGTTGAAGCAGGAGGAGGATACAGCGTTGACTTGCTTGGTCATTGACAGCGAGGAGTCCAGGATGGACCCCAGATTGCTCGCGTGGTCAGTGGGAGTCGATGTAGCTCCCAGTGTGGCCGGCCATCAGGCGTCGTCCCAGGTGGACGGGCTGCAGCCGTCTTGTCCGAGTTCAGCTTCAGGCGGCTGTTCTTCATTCATTCGGTGACGGCCTTCATTCCTTCGTGGAGGTTGGTTTTGGCAGTGGTGGCGGCCTTGGTGAGGGAGATGATCAGCTGGGTGTTGTCATCATATGAGATGATGTTGAGGTCATGCGATCGGGCTATGTGGGTGAGAGGTGCCATGTAGATGTTGAAGAGTGTCGGGCTGAGGGATGTTCCTTAGGGTACGCCGCAGATGATCTTGGTGGCTTTAGATCGGAACGGAGGGAGGTGGACACTCTGGGTTCTGCCAGTGAGGGAGGAGATGGTCCAGTCCAGGGCTTTGTCGCGGATCCCTGCGTTGTGGAGGCGTGTGCGTAGGGTGTGGTGGCAGACGGTGTTGAAGTCGGCCAAAAGGTCCAGAAGGATGAGGGCCGCGGTTTCTCCATTGTCCAGCAGGTTCCTGATGTCATCGGTGGCGGCAATGAAGGCAGTTTCGATGCTGTGGTTGCTGCGGAATCCGGATTGGGATGGGTCCAGGATGTTGTTCTCTTTGAGGATGAGGGTCAGCTGCCTGTTGACAATCTTCACAATGAATTTTGCTGGGAACGGGAGTAGGGAGATGGGCCGGAAGTATTTGAGGTCCTTAGGGTTCGACTTGGATTTCTTGAGTAGGGCGTTGATCTCTGCGTGCTTCCAGCTTCCGGTAAGGTGGCGGTCTCGAAGGAGTTGTTGATGATCTGGCAGAGATGGGGTGCAATGGTGGAGCTTGCTTTGTTGAAGATGTGGTGCGGGCAGGGGTCTGATGGTAAGCCGGAGTGGACGGTGTTCATGATTTTGATGGTGTTGTCGTCGTTGACATGGGTACAGGAGAGCAGTTGGTTGGTGTGGCTGGGGGGCAGTGAGTCTGAGGTGTCGGTGGCTGTTGGGGGGGCCCGGTTGTTGAAGCTGTTGTGGATGTCTGCGATCTTACAGTGGAAGAAGGTGGCTAGGGAGTCGCATAGGTCTTGCGATGGCACGATGTTGTCAGGATGTTGTTGGAGTTGGAGCTGGGGTTGGAGGGTTCCTTCATGATGTTGAAGAGCTCTTTGCTATTCTGTGCGTTGTTGTAAAGCGTTCCTTGAAAGAAGTCCTTTTGGCAGTTCGAATGAGTTGGTGGTGTCTGCGGATGGCACTCTTTTGGGCTGCATTGCTGTCCGGTGTCTGTTCGAGGTGCCACTTCATCTCGAACCTTCAACAGGTCTGCTTGGATGCCTGGAGGTCAGCGGTGAACCAGATGGCTTTTCTGTTGGTGCATCTGTTTGAGGGTTTCTTGATCGGGGCGAGAGTGTTGGCACAGTCGTCGATCCATTGCCTGAGGTTGCGGGTAGCAGTATTGGTGTCAGTTTAAACAACAAAAAAGCATCAAGGGTAAAAGACAATATGACCGCACCTATCTACAATTTCGTCTCTTGTGTACAATGAGTATGAGTGCCAAGAACCTGAAGCCACATACGCCTAGGCTTCCCAGGGCATTCACCCCAAATTTCACAACAAAACACAATGGTTGAGCACTCCACAGTGAATAATAATGAGCCAATAAATTTGGAAAAATCCGTTCAGTAGGGCTTAAAAATTATTTTTTCATGCAAAGCGT
This sequence comes from Lissotriton vulgaris, assembly GCF_964263255.1. Classification (NCBI taxonomy): domain Eukaryota; kingdom Metazoa; phylum Chordata; class Amphibia; order Caudata; family Salamandridae; genus Lissotriton; species Lissotriton vulgaris. Next base: position 124,379,087 of record NC_141685.1, on the reverse strand, counting down.
AGCCAACGCGTTTCGTCCAGAGGACTTCTTCAAGGCTACAAAATTAAATATACAGAAATATACATATTACAAACCACTATTTACAGAAAAAACCCAGATATTTTAATACTTCAATTCACCATAACTTCTAAATACATGATTACTTAGTACAAGTTTAAAAAATGAGACTTTTGCTTTGTAAGCGGGCTAGAGTCAACTACTAGACGGATTTCCTTACATGTTCATATTGGTTTTACAAAACACATCAGAGCACAGTGATATTTCAGAATTTAACAGAAGGAGAGAAAGAGAGCCTATTTACATATTTCTTTAACTTTACATTTCCAATGGGAAGGAGCTAATCATACATATGTATGTTATGTTTACTTATCAAGTAGATACTATGTTAATCCTAGAATTTTCTAGGTTATTCTGATTTCAGATTTTTAAATCATTGCTTACCAAAGGTAGTGAATAGATATCAACTGTTGATTTTAACGACCAATAGGTGCATTCACGGATGTAATGGTTCAGAGACGCAAAAGTGTGCAGGGATGGCCACCTAGTGTATAGAGAGGAATGTTCTTCTTAATCATACTGATATTTTATGGACATTTTGATTGTCCCAGTATTCAACACTAAGGTTTCTACATACCTTATCAATAAGTTATTTGTACGTCCTTCGATTATTTGCTACAATATGTTTAGCAACAACGGATTCCTTGGATTGTTCAAGGTTTCTCAACCAGTCATTGTGGCGCTTGTAATCCCCCTTTGTAAAAGGATAAATAAATAAAGTTGTGTATAGACGTTGTTTGCATTATACGTCCTACACATATTTATGTTAAAAGCATAGAGAAGGACTGAGCCACCAAACGTGTGTTGTTACCCATCAGGTAATGATAAGGATCAGGAAATACCAGATGTAGGGTGCACTGCTCCTCCGAGCATCCACGGACAGTCCCAAGAGCCCAAGAAACCCGCGATCAAACAAGGGTCCCACCAGCGGCCACAGTGCATATTACGTGCTCCACAGGCGCCGGCGGACCCGCATCAAAACACGGACAACCAAGCTCCAGGAGATCCCCCCGGTGCACCAATTCACACCGCCCTCAACTGGTATTTCACTGGTCATGTTTTCAATTCCAGAATGGCCCCGACTTACAAAACGATCATAAAATATAAGAAGCCTGTGCTCAAACAACCACTTATAAAAGGATACTACTAGAGTCCAAATCAGTGGGAACACTCAGTGTTAACAGAGTTGTGTTCCAAGACATATCGCTTTGCTGTTAAGCAAGCTCCGTTCGTGGTTACTTCGGTTCTAATTCGTAACCCCGAGCCTGCACATAAATGCACGTTAAAGTCAATTCTAGATAAAAAATAGAGTACCAAAGGAAGCAATTATTTAAACAGGACCGTTGGATTCCAAAGCAATAGAGACACCCAACAATGAAGCAAAGTGCTCCCAAGATTGGTTCTATTTCATAATATATAATGCTCATGGCAAAGTTAAAGACTAGTCTACTATAAGTGGAGCCTGTTTTAAGTCAAAATACATCCCCACCCTTAAGGTCCTCACTTACTTAAAAATAGTGTCATCATCCTTCACACGTCACCGCTTTCAGGAAAAGTCGATACACACTCATCTCAGTATCGCGGGTTTAAATATCCCGCAATTTGCACTCAGCTGTGATTGATCAACTTCCAAGTGGTAACGAGACCACTCGATTAGAGTCGCCATCTTGAAGTCGACATATATATATGTAGTACGAATAAGGCACACAAAATAGTTGTCTTTTAAAGAGGTTAAAGGGAACGGTTCATCAAGATGAAGTACTTTTCTAAGTTAGGAATCAAGGCATGTCCGTTGTATACAAAGGGAAATGATCGTGTAACTAAGTCCGATTTATAGACGCCATTTTGGAACGGTCGATCATTCTCTGTATTAGGAAAAATAAGGAATAAGGAAAAATTCTTCAAAATTTATTGGCTCATTATTATTCACTGTGGAGTGCTGAACCATTGTGTTTCGTTTAGTATTGGTGTCGATGGTGTCAGTTGGTGGGTTTCGGGCAAGGGTGGCGATTAGCTGGTTTTTGGTGACTTTTGCTCCAGCTGCAGCGTGGGGTCCGGTGTGTGTGGTGGTGCATTGTGGGTTTCTTGAAGGTGAAGTGGATGCAGCGGTGGTCGGTCCAGTGGAGTTTGGTGGTGTGGTTGAAGGTGACATAGTTGCTGGCGGAGAAGATGCTGTTGAGCATGTGTCCGGCAGAGTGGGTGAGTGTCGTGACTAGCTGTTTGAGTCCGAGGTTGTCGAGGTTGTCGAGCAGGGTGGTAGAGCTGCTGTTGAGGTGGAAGTTCAGGTCTTCGAAGCAGATGTAGTCCTTGGATGCAAGGGCGTGCGTGCTGACGAAGTCGGGGATGGAGTCGCTGCACTGTGGCCGGGGGGGTCTGTAGACAAGGGTTCCTCTGATGGTGGTATTGGGGTCGATGTGGATCTGGAAGTGCTGGTGTTCGGCTGCGCTGAGAGTGTTGTCGTGCTGGTCAAGATTCTGAGGGTGTTCCTGTGGATGATGGTGATTCCTCCTCCTTCTCTGCTGGTACGGTCCCTACGGGTGATCTTGTAGCCGTCCGGGATGGCTATGGCGATGTCGGGTGAAGGGTAGGGGTTTATCCAGGTCTCCGCCAGGAAGGTATTGTCCGGAGAGAATGAGTCGGGTAGGTCCCAGAGTTCAATGGCGTGCTTGCGGGCAGAGCAGGTGTTGAGTAGTATGCATCTGAGGTGGTGGCGTATTGAAGGCTGGTGACGCTGCAGCTCCGGCAGGAGAAGGATCCTTAGGTGCGCTTTGGGGTGGCCAGGAAGCAGGTGTATAATCGGCCCGGTGTTGAGTGCATGGAGGGTGCTGGCATTGTAGTGGCGTTCTTTCGGTACGGCCGACATTAGAAGGGGAGGTGGGAGGGAGGAGCAGGGGACGCATTGGCGGGAAGGGGAGTGGAAGACTGGAATGCTGGAGAGCAACAGAGCGAAAAATAGGAACAGAAGCAAAGAATACAAAGAAAAGGAATACAACAGTAGGCACAAAATAATACAGCAGCAGAATACAAAAAAGTAATACAACAGTGGGGAACAGATACCGCAAAAGTAATACAACAGCAGACAAATAACAGGGAAAAAGGAAAAGAGCGAACACACAGATTCTTACTGCTCACCACTGGGCCAACAGGGATGAGGCGCAGGAGGGAGCCTGCGGGTGGGGGAGGACCTTGAACTCGCAGCAGCAGCGAGATCAGGGACATGGGCACAGACAGGTAGAGCTGTGCGGCAAGGGGAGCGACTTGCCTGGATCAGGGTCAAGGGTCGCTCCTTTATCTCACTCTTGATTCATGGCTCTTTAATCCACCACCAGCCACTCCCTGCTCCTTTATCTCATCTTGATTCCACCTCATGACTCTTTAATCCACCACCCGACACTCTTTAATCCACCCCCAGACACTCTTGGCTCCTTTATCTGACTCTTGATTCCACCTCATGGCTCTTTAATCCACCGCAAGACACTCTCGGCTACTTTATCTCACTCTTGAATCCACCTCGTGGCTCTTTATCCACCCCCATACACTCTTTAATACACCCCCAGACAATCTCGGCACCTTTATCTCACTCTTGATTCCACCTCTTGTCTCTTTAGTCCACCCCTGACACTCTCTGCATCTTTATTGCACTCCTGTATGTCCCTGCATTCTCACTTTGGCACTTTTTTCATCTTTCTCTTCCTCTTTCATCCCGCTTGTGTGTTCTTCACTCCCTTGTTACGGGTAAAAGTCTGGTGAGGGAAAATAAGTGCCGGCCTCCAAAACGAGAGTGCAGATGGGCCCCACCTGCGACCACCGGCTCAAATTAAGCTTTAATCAACATCTTACCCCTTGGTTGATAAATGAAAGAATTTCGGGCAATCGGGCGGGGTGAGGGGAAGAAGAAAAACAGGCAGGAAGGAGAAGAACGAAAGGAAAGAAAACACAAAAAAGAGAATGCTAAAGTAAGAGAATACGTGCAAGTCACTCCATGACCGCATCTCCTCGATCCATCACTGTGGACTTCTGATACAGTGAATATCTGCATCTTAGCTGTTGCTTCTTGCTCAAACGTTATGGTGGCCTCATGATCCTACGGGTGGGGTAATCTGGCCTGGCTCATGATGGTCTCATGATCCTACAGGTGGGAGGTAATCTCACCTGGCTCATGGTGGTCTCATGATCCTATGAGTGGGGTGTAATCTGCTCTGGCTCATGGTGGCCTCATGATCCTACGGGTGGGGTAATCTGGCCTGGCTCATGGTGGTCTCATGATCCTATGGGGGGTAATCTGGTCTGGCTCAGGGTGGTCTCATGATCCTACGGGTGGGGGGTAATCTGGTCTGGCTGATGGTGGTCTCATGATCCTATGGGTGGGGGGTAACCTGGTCTGGCTCATGATCCTACGGGTGGCCTGGCTCATAGTGGTCTCATGATCCTACGGTGGGGGTAATCTGGTCTGGCTCATGGTGGTCTCAGGATCCTACGGGTGCGGTAATCTGGTCTGGCTCAGGGTGGTCTCATGATCCCAAGGGTGGGGGGGTAATCTGGTCTGGCTGATGGTGGTCTCATGATCCTATGAGTGGGGTGTAATCTGCTCTGGCTCATGGTGGCTTCAAGATCCTACGGGTGGGATAATCTGGCCTGGCTCATGGTGGTCTCATGATCCTATGAGTGGGGTGTAATCTGCTCTGGCTCATGGTGGCCTCATGATCCTACGGGTGGGATAATCTGGCCTGGCTCATGGTGGTCTCATGATCCTATGAGTGGGGTGTAATCTGCTCTGGCTCATGGTGGTCTCATGATCCTATGGGGGGGTAATCTGGCCTGGCTCATGGTGGTCTCATGATCCTATGGGGGGTAATCTGGTCTGGCTCAGGGTGGTCTCATGATCCTATGGGTGGGGGGTAATCTAGCCTGGCTCATGGTGGTCTCATGATCCTACGGGTGGGGTAATCTGGCCTAGCTCATGGTGGTCTCATGATCCTATGGGGGTAATCTGGTCTGGCTCATGGTGGTCTCAGGATCCTATGGTTGGGGTAATCTGGTCTGGCTCAGGGTGGTCTCATGATCCCAAGGGTGGGGGGGTAATCTAGTCTGGCTCATGGTGGTCTCATAATCCTATGGGGGGTAATCTGGTCTGGCTCATGGTGGTCTCATGATCCTATGGGGGGTAATCTGGTCTGGCTCATGGTGGTCTCATGATCCTATGGGGGGTAATCTGGTCTGGCTCATGGTGGTCTCATGAACCTACGGGTGGTCAGGCTCAGGGTGGTCTCATGATCCTGTGGGTGGGGGGTAATCTGGTCTGGCTCATGATCCTACGGGTGATCAGGCTCATGGTGGTCTCATGATCCTACAGGTAGGAGGTAATCTGGCCTGGCTCATGGTGGTCTCATGACCCTACAGATGGGAGATAATCTGCTCTGGCTCATGGTGGCCTCATGATCCTCTGGGGGGTAATCTGGTCTGGCTCATGGTGGTCTCCTGATCCTACAATGGGGGGGGGGTAATCTGGTCTGGCTCATGGTGGTCTGATGATCCTACAATGGGGGGGGGCGTAATCTGGTCTGGCTCTAGGTGGTCTCATGATCCTATGGGTGGATTCCTCTGGTCTGGCTCATGGTGGTCTCATGATCTTACAGGTGGATTCCTCTGGTCTTGCTCATGGTGGTCTGATGATCCTACGGGTGTGGGTAATCTGGCCTGGCTCATGGTGGTCTCATGGTCCTACGGTAGGGGGTTAATCTGGTCTGTCTCATGGTGGTCTCATGATCCTATGGGTGGGATAATCTGGTCTGGCTCATGGTGGTCTCATGACCCTATGGGTGGGGTGTAATCTGCTCTGGCTCATGGTGGCCTCAAGATCCTACGGTGGGATAATCTGGCCTGGCTCATGGTGGTCTCATGATCCTACGGGTGGGGGGTAATCTGGTCTGGCTGATGGTGGTCTCATGATCCTATGGGTGGGGGGTAATCTGGTCTGGCTCATGATCCTACAGGTGGCCTGGCTCATAGTGGTCTCATGATCCTACGGTGGGGGTAATCTGGTCTGGCTCATGGTGGTCTCAGGATCCTACGGGTGCGGTAATCTGGTCTGGCTCAGGGTGGTCTCATGATCCCAAGGGTGGGGGGGTAATCTGGTCTGGCTGATGGTGGTCTCATGATCCTATGAGTGGGGTGTAATCTGCTCTGGCTCATGGTGGCCTCAAGATCCTACGGGTGGGATAATCTGGCCTGGCTCATGGTGGTCTCATGATCCTATGAGTGGGGTGTAATCTGCTCTGGCTCATGGTGGTCTCATGATCCTATGGGGGGTAATCTGGCCTGGCTCATGGTGGTCTCATGATCCTATGGGGGGTAATCTGGTCTGGCTCAGGGTGGTCTCATGATCCTATGGGTGGGGGGTAATCTGGCCTGGCTCATGGTGGTCTCATGATCCTACGGGTGGGGTAATCTGGCCTAGCTCATGGTGGTCTCATGATCCTATGGGGGTAATCTGGTCTGGCTCATGGTGGTCTCAGGATCCTATGGTTGGGGTAATCTGGTCTGGCTCAGGGTGGTCTCATGATCTCAAGGGTGGGGGGGTAATCTAGTCTGGCTCATGGTGGTCTCATAATCCTATGGGGGGTAATCTGGTCTGGCTCATGGTGGTCTCATGATCCTATGGGGGGTAATCTGGTCTGGCTCATGGTGGTCTCATGAACCTACGGGTGGTCAGGCTCAGGGTGGTTTCATGATCCTGTGGGTGGGGGGGGCGTGGCTTGGGCGCCGATGGCGATGGTCGCCTGAGAGCTCGGCTCCGGGACTAAGCCCGAGATTATCCTGAAATTCGGAGGCTGCGGGGCACCCCAGACCCCGCATTCTGCTGAGCGTGCCGACGGCAACCTGCCGGGGGCCCTGGTGGAGTTTGGACGAGGGTTGCTCCGAAGAAATACCGAAGTTTGCGGAGTTGCGGAGTGCGACCCAACATGGCGCCCGGACTCCTTTGTCCCCTTGATCGAAACTACTGAGTTGAAGAGGTGTCGCGGGTGTCGACTGGCGCCCGGCTTCGCCATCCTTGGTTGTTCTGGACATTGGACATTTACAGGATTGGACCTTTTGCAACGGATTCGCACTCGGTTGGACGGCCGGACGGATGCCCGCGCACTGGAGGGCACCGGGAGCGGATGCCCTCTGATCCAAGCGGTGGTCCGCCTCGCGACTCCGCAACTAGCTACGTCTTCCTGGCCAGTCCAACTACATGGGAGGCGCGACACTCTGGCGCCACAGATCATCCGAGGGAGTTGGTGGCCCTCACCCCGGGGCTATAGTGGGTGAACGGGTCTGCCCGACTCGGCGACGGCTGTCTCCGCCCCCTCATCGGTGCCCTCGGACGCCGTGGCGGTGGCGTGAGCCGAAGCGGCGGAGTCTCCACAGGCTCTGGAGAAGGAGATCGCCCATACCCGAATTGAGGACAAGCACCCGGGAAGGTCGTGATCGACACCTGTACACGGAGACACCTACTCCGGGACCCTCACGGAGTGCCCCTGGCAGCATGGGGAAACCTAAAGGAGCCAAGGGATCCAACCAGACCACCTCGGACTCTGAAGCCCAGGACAAAGAGGAGCATGGGGACCCAAAAAGATCTGGTAGCGCGCCACTGCAGCAACAGTTCGACCGTGTCCTGGAGGCGATAGAGGCTACGAGGTCGGCCCTCCAACAGGACATTGCTCAGGTGGCGACGAGCCTGGGCCTCCTCAGGGCGGACCATGGCAAACTCTCAGACCGGGTCAAGGAGGTGGAGGGCACGGTGAAAACTTTGGAGCCGGCGCAGCGAACCTTGGCTGCGACGATAAAGGACGCCTTATCCCGAATCGAGACCCTCGAACGGAGGGCGGAGGATGCGGAAGGCCGCAACAGGAGGAACAACATCCGAGTGGTGGGCCTGCCGGAAAAGATCGAGGATGGCGACATGGTGCGATACTTGGAGACCTGGCTCCGAGACACGGTGGTCCCGGAGGGTCTGTCCTCCTTCTACACTCTAGAACGGGCCCACAGAGTCCCAGCACGGCCCCCACAGCAGGGACGTACCCCGAGGCCGGTGGTGGCGCGGTTGCTGCATTTTCGGGACAGGGACTTAATCCTCAATGCCGCCAGGCACAATGGCCCGTTCCAAGTTGCGAACAGTCAGGTGAACATCTTCCCTGATTACACCTACGAGACGCAGCGCAAGCGGTTCTCCTTCCTAGCGGTTAAGCGCGAACTCAGGAGCGAGGGCATTCAATATTCACTCCTATATCCTGCAAGGCTCCGCATCATTGTCGACGACAAAACCCAGTTCTTCGACACCCCGGAGGAGGTCTGTGACTGGCTCGAACTGTACCGGACAGGGAATGATGGTTTTGGCTCCTCGACCCAACAGGCGGTTGAGCCGGAACAAAGGAGGCGATCCAAGAGGGTCAGGAATCGCCGCGGCCGCACGGGAGGGCCCTCGACTGCGGAGACATCATCGGAACGGAGGGGAGTGTTGGAAGTACTGTCGGAACTGTCGGGAGCAAGAGACGAAGCCATCGAGGAGGAAGAAAACCCGGGTGCTCAGGGGGCACCGTCGGACTCGGAGGATTCAGTGGCAGATAGTACCCATACACCGGTGATCACACCGAAATCGGTGGAGGACCTTCTAGATGGACAAGGGTAACGGGGTATACTGCCTTGTTTTGGGTGGGGGCCCGGCAGGGGGGAGGCGGTTGCCGTCCTTTATTGCTGACAACGAGGGAGAGAGGGTTGGGGGGCCTCTGCTTTTGCCCCGGAAGGTTTTGACACTGGTTGGGGCTTGTTATAGTCCTGGTGGCCTGGGCGACGAGGGCCCACTGCCTCCGCCCAGCCCGCACCTGGCCCATAAGGCCTTCCTACGGTGGCGACCGTAGGACTAGTGGGGGTTCTGGGGTTGATGTACGACGAGGTTTGGATGGGATCTAGATGGCGCAGTTTGGGTCCTGTTCTGGGGTGGGTGGGGGGGGGGGCTTTGTTGGTTCTTGGGTGGTTTGGTTTTGGTTGGGGAAAATGGCCGCCATCAGCGCTAGGAGGATTGATGCTTTTTCTTTGTGAGGACCCGGATGGGGGGACTGTGCAAGAACAATCTGGGACAATGGCTGATGTTGCTAACTTGAAATGTGTTACTTGGAACGTGAGGGGGCTTCACACTATGTCCAGGCGCCACAAGGTCCATGCTTATTTAGTGCGTAGGGGAGTGCAAATGGCGCTGCTGCAGGAAACGCATCTGAACAAGGCGGAAGGGGCGGCGCTTCAGCGTAGATGGCGGGGGCAGGTCTTTTCCACGGCGTACTCTGCTTATGCCAGGGGGGCGCTAATATGGATCAGGGCAGGGGTCCCCTTCCAGGTCACGAGGACAGTGTTGGACCCAGAGGGGCGTTTCGTGGCCATCTCAGGCACTCTAGGAGGGAGGGACCTGAACGTTTGCTGTGTGTACGCTCCTAATGTAGACCAGACTGCCTTCCTTTCCAGGTTATCGGGCTCGTTGGCCCACTTTTTCGCCGGGCCCCTCCTGTTGGGGGGAGACTTTAACTCCGTAGTGGATGTGGACATAGACCGCTCGCATCCCCCGCTCCCCGATTCCCCGGTCCGTCGCACGGCTAAGGGTCGTCAGGATTGGCAGACCCGCTGGGGTTTGACGGACATTTGGAGGGCGCATCACCCCGCATCTAGGGATTATTCATATTTCTCGAGCCTCCATGAGTTGCATGTCAGGCTAGATGGCTTTCTTGGTTCGCCCGAACTGGTTTCGGCAGCGGTCCGATCAGAGTACTTATCGAGGACCATCTCGGACCATAACCCCCTCCTGCTGGACATTCGCTGGTTTCCTGGGACGCCGGCGGTACCCACCTGGAAGATGCGTCCCGAGATCCTCGAGGACAGTGTCTTCAAGGCGGACCTGGGGGAGAGAATATCGGATTATTTTGCGTCCAACGGCGGCTCCGCGAGTACTAGGGCGTTCGAATGGGACGCTTTTAAGGTAGTGGTGAGGGGCTACTGTATCTCTAAGAAGGTGGGCATGAGGCGCGTTATCCTGGCTGATTTAGACACAGCGGACCGGGCACTCCGCGAGCTTGAAGTTAGCCGCCCCGGACACCCGGAATTGCAAACACAAACGGTGGAGGCGAGGGAGAGGGTAGCAGTGGAGGTCGAACGGCTCCGCTGTTTTGATTATAAGGCCTATACGGTCCGGTCTATCGCGGAGGGAGACAGGTCGAGTGCGTTGCTGGCGTGGTTGGCCAACCCTACGCGCCAGTCCCAGACGACGACAAATATGCGTGGGGCAGATGGGACCGAGGTATGCACCCAACCGGAGATTCTTAGTTGCTTCCGGCATTATTATGAAAGTTTATACCGCAGTCGCTCCGCACGTGACCCAGACCGGCTTGATAATTATCTTCGCCCACTGGAGCTCCGCACAGTAGGACAGGAAGTGGCGAAAACTCTGGGTTCTGATATCGACCTGGGGGAGATCCGCGGGGCCATCAAACGGATGGCGAGGAACAAGACCCCGGGCCTAGATGGCCTACCAGTGGAGTTCTATGCAGCTTACGCTGACCTCTTGGCCCCTCGGTTACTGGTGGTCTACAGGGAGGCGAAGAGGTTGGGGCGACTCCCGAGCTCGATGTGTGAAGCGTTGGTGGTTCCTCTCCTCAAACCGGGCCGAGACTCATCTGACCCGGGGTCCTACCGTCCCCTATCAATGTTGACGGTGGACTACAAAATATTGAGCAGCATCTTGGCCTCGAGGCTGCTGGGACATATGAGTTCCCTAGTGCATGAAGACCAGGCCGGCTTCATCCCACGGCGGAACACGACTATGAATATCCGAAGGTTGTTCCGCTTGCTTGGGGAACCATTTGTGGATGCCCCGTCCCCGGTAGTCTTGTCGGTGGACCTGGAGAAGGCTTTTGATAGCCTAGAGTGGGACTACCTCTGCACGGTGTTACGGAGATTCGGCCTCGGGGAGGGATTTGTCAGATGGACCGCGGTTCTATATGCTTCTGCTTCGGCCAGGGTCCGATCGGGCCCATTGATTTCATCGCGGTATCCGGTGGAACGAGGCACGCGGCAGGGGTGCTCCTTATCCCCGCTTCTTTTTGCGCTAGCGGTGGAGCCACTGGCGATGCACCTTCGCTCGGGAGCCCACTATACGGGCTTATGGACGGCTGCGGGCCCGCATTATGTCTCGCTATATGCGGACGACCTGTTGCTCTTCCTGGAGGACCCGGTCGACGCTTTGCGGGGAGCGGAATTGGCGCTCACGGAGTTCGGAGCGGTCTCAGGCCTCCGAGTGAATTGGTCTAAGACCTGTCTCTTTCCGGTACGCAGGGGTACCCCCACCCCTGCGCTAAGTAGGGAGATCAGATGGGAGCCCGACTGCTTTAAGTACCTTGGGGTATTTGTTTACCACAACCAACCCGACCTCCTAGATGGGAACATTGCCCGCTGCATTCGAGCACTCCGAGGTTGCATGGACTTTTGGGCCACGCTGCCGCTCTCAGTGGCGGGACGTATCGCCCTGCTCAAAATGGTGGCGCTTCCCCGGTTATTGTATTACTTCCGAACTTTGCCGATCTGGGTCCCACCGGCCACGTTTCGTCGCTTGCGTTCTATGGTGGTCGGGTTCCTCTGGGGAACGGGCCGGCGGCGGGTGGCCCTCAATACCTTGATGAGGCCGAAGGACGAGGGGGGGCTCGCTGTGCCGGACTTCGAGAAGTACTATCTGGCGGCGCAGCTCCAGACCTTCGCCCAGGAGATAGCCAGGGAATTCAGGGGCCCGGAAGACGGTAGAGGGACGGGTATGGCCAGGCACGTTCTCTCCTTTATAGCGCTGCGACAACGCTTGGTCCTGCGGGACTTGTCGATGGAGGAGCGGACTATCCGACTGTGTTGGAATCGGGCTCACGCCAGAGGCCAACTAAGAACACCATATGCGCCTGAAATACCGTTGGGGATGCTGACGGCCCTCCCCCACGGAGGGGATTGGTCACGATTGGCGGCCTGGGAGGATTCCGGTTTACAGCTCGTCGGTGATCTGTACGAGGACGGAGCGCTCCTGTCCTTTCAGGATCTCATTGACCGCTTCGGGATCCCCCGGGGCGACTTTCTGCTGCACTCGGCCATTGTGCGAGCGATCCAGGCGCACTGGCAGAACGGGCTGGAGGAACCCCACTTGTCTCAGGTGTGCCAGTACGTAATGATGTCGGCGGGCACGGTGAAGGCGGTCACTTGCCTCTACGGCAGGTTGATTGCCAAGGGATTGGTTCCTCTCACCACATTGAAGACCCGCTGGGAGGAGGACATTGGTAGGGAGATCCCGGAGACGACCTGGGCCCAGTTGGTGAGACGTGCCTGGAAGGGCACACGTAGCGCCCGTTTCCAACTGGTCCACTATTATGTTCTCCATAGAGCGTACCTGACCCCGGTAAAGATCAGGCGTTATTTTGCCACGGCTTCAGCGGAATGCCCTAGGTGCCCGGCTCAGGAGGCGGACCTCCTACACATGTTATGGGCCTGTCCAGGACTGACGTCCTACTGGCAGGAGGTAGCGACGACTCTGGAGGAGGTGACGGGGAGGCGCTTATCATTCGATGCGGCGGTAGGGCTCTTGCACTGGTTCCCCCATACCCCCCGGAATAAAATTTCCAGTAAATTTATCGACCTGGGGCTCCTCCTTGCTAAGCGAGAGGTGACCAGGAACTGGAAGGCACGAGCTGGTCCGGCAGGCAGCAGATGGCACAGTGAGCTTTTGAAATGGGCGGCGGGTGAGAGCGCGCTAAGATACCAGCTGGCTTGGAGGCAGGGTAACGAGAAGGCGCAGGAGGCCGCGTTGGAGTGGGAAATGCTGGTGCAGGCCCTCAGGGATTATTGTGCCCCCAGCGACTCCGAAAGTGAAGATGCGACTCGCCCTGAGTCCCGATGAACGTCAGCACTGACAGTCCTATTACCTTCCCCGTGGGTCAAATAGTAGATCCTATGTTGATAAGCTCCCTGGCGCTGGTGGGGGGGGGGTTCACAGTTAGTAGGTATTTTGAGGGGGGGGTTATTTTGGGGGTTTTGGGTTTGTTTTGAAAAGCAGATGACGGACAGTGTATTATCCGGACCAGCTCCAGCATTCTACTGACCCCTGTTGCATTTCGCCGCCCGACCCCAGGGTTATGGGCTAGTTGGCTGTGTACAGACTTTACGGAGGGGGGCCAGAGGGCTTTATTCTGTATATGTTGCTTATAATACAATGCTGGTCGCTACTGTACTGATTTACTGATTCCTGCAATAAAAATATATTTAAAAAAAAAAAAAAAAAAAAATGATCCTGTGGGTGGGGGGTAATCTGGTCTGGCTCATGATCCTACGGGTGATCAGGCTCATGGTGGTCTCATGATCCTTCAGGTAGGAGGTAATCTGGGCTGGCTCATGGTGGTCTCATGACCCTACAGATGGGAGATAATCTGCTCTGGCTCATGGTGGCCTCATGATCCTCTGGGGGGTAATCTGGTCTGGCTCATGGTGGTCTCCTGATCCTACAATGGGGGGGTAATCTGGTCTGGCTCATGGTGGTCTGATGATCCTACAATGGGGGGGGGGTAATCTGGTCTGGCTCTAGGTGGTCTCATGATCCTATGGGTGGATTCCTCTGGTCTGGCTCATGGTGGTCTCATGATCTTACAGGTGGATTCCTCTGGTCTTGCTCATGGTGGTCTGATGATCCTACGGGTGTGGGTAATCTGGCCTGGCTCATGGTGGTCTCATGGTCCTACGGTAGGGGGTTAATCTGGTCTGTCTCATGGTGGTCTCATGATCCTATGGGTGGGATAATCTGGTCTGGCTCATGGTGGTCTCATGACCCTATGGGTGGGGTGTAATCTGCTCTGGCTCATGGTGGCCTCAAGATCCTACGGGTGGGATAATCTGGCCTGGCTCATGGTGGTCTCATGATCCTACGGGTGGGGGGTAATCTGGTCTGGCTGATGGTGGTCTCATGATCCTATGGGTGGGGGGTAATCTGGTCTGGCTCATGATCCTACGGGTGGCCTGGCTCATAGTGGTCTCATGATCCTACGGTGGGGGTAATCTGGTCTGGCTCATGGTGGTCTCAGGATCCTACGGGTGCGGTAATCTGGTCTGGCTCAGGGTGGTCTCATGATCCCAAGGGTGGGGGGGTAATCTGGTCTGGCTGATGGTGGTCTCATGATCCTATGAGTGGGGTGTAATCTGCTCTGGCTCTTGGTGGCCTCAAGATCCTACGGGTGGGATAATCTGGCCTGGCTCATGGTGGTCTCATGATCCTATGAGTGGGGTGTAATCTGCTCTGGCTCATGGTGGCCTCATGATCCTACGGGTGGGAGAATCTGGCCTGGCTCATGGTGGTCTCATGATCCTATGAGTGGGGTGTAATCTGCTCTGGCTCATGGTGGTCTCATGATCCTAGGGGGGGTAATCTGGCCTGGCTCATGGTGGTCTCATGATCCTATGGGGGGTAATCTGGTCTGGCTCAGGGTGGTCTCATGATCCTATGGGTGGGGGGTAATCTGGCCTGGCTCATGGTGGTCTCATGATCCTACGGGTGGGGTAATCTGGCCTAGCTCATGGTGGTCTCATGATCCTATGGGGGTAATCTGGTCTGGCTCATGGTGGTCTCAGGATCCTATGGTTGGGGTAATCTGGTCTGGCTCAGGGTGGTCTCATGATCCCAAGGGTGGGGGGGTAATCTAGTCTGGCTCATGGTGGTCTCATAATCCTATAGGGGGTAATCTGGTCTGGCTCATGGTGGTCTCATGATCCTATGGGGGGTAATCTGGTCTGGCTCATGGTGGTCTCATGATCCTATGGGGGGTAATCTGGTCTGGCTCATGGTGGTCTCATGAACCTACGGGTGGTCAGGCTCAGGGTGGTCTCATGATCCTATGGGTGGGGGGTAATCTGGTCTGGCTCATGATCCTATGGGTGATCAGGCTCATGGTGGTCTCATGATCCTACAGGTAGGAGGTAATCTGGCCTGGCTCATGGTGGTCTCATGACCCTACAGATGGGAGATAATCTGCTCTGGCTCATGGTGGCCTCATGATCCTCTGGGGGGGTAATCTGGTCTGGCTCATGGTGGTCTCCTGATCCTACAATGGGGGGGTAATCTGGTCTGGCTCATGGTGGTCTGATGATCCTACAATGGGGGGGGGGGGTAATCTGGTCTGGCTCTAGGTGGTCTCATGATCCTATGGGTGGATTCCTCTGGTCTGGCACATGGTGGTCTCATGATCTTACAGGTGGATTCCTCTGGTCTTGCTCATGGTGGTCTGATGATCCTACGGGTGTGGGTAATCTGGCCTGGCTCATGGTGGTCTCATGGTCCTAAAGTAGGGGGTTAATCTGGTCTGTCTCATGGTGGTCTCATGATCCTATGGGTGGGATAATCTGGTCTGGCTCATGGTGGTCTCATGACCCTATGGGTGGGGTAATCTGGTCTGGCTCATGGTGGTCTCATGATCCTATGAGTGGGGTGTAATCTGGTCTGGCTCTGGGTGGTCTCATGGTCCTACGGTAGGGGGTTAATCTGGCCTGGCTCATGGTGGTCTCATGATCCTACGGTAGGGGGTTAATCTGGCCTGGCTCATGGTGGTCTCATGATCCTATGGGTGGGTGGGATAATCTGCTAAATTATGTGAATAGATTGAATAAAGTGTGATTGTTCTTTCTTTGCTTTTTAACTGTATTTTCCAAATTGTCGAAGTCGTGTCAGCAAATGTCAAAACTGTACATTTCTGGTTAATGAACCGTTCGTGGAGAGCGGCGGCATCCACACAGTCATCGAGTTAGTATTTTTCAGAAATCAGTCTACAGCGAAGCATTGTTACTAGTTACCTGCTGTTCCCCCAGGTTCCTGGTCTATTAGTTTGGGCATACATTTGTTCTCTTTATAGTATTACTTTGTTTACTGTGCGGTAACATGGGATTCCTTCCTCCACACTTCCACTAAGCGGTATTGCATGGATTCAGAGGAAAGGAGGGATGGCCAGTTCAGACGTTCAGTGCTTCAGGGTCTTAACAGCTTTATTTAGCACCGTAATGACTCTTGGTTTGGTTCACAGTTAGTAGGTATTTTGAGGGGGGGGGTTATTTTGGGGGTTTTGGGTTTGTTTTGAAAAGCAGATGACGGACAGTGTATTATCCGGACCAGCTCCAGCATTCTACTGACCCCTGTTGCATTTCGCCGCCCGACCCCAGGGTTATGGGCTAGTTGGCTGTGTACAGACTTTACGGAGGGGGGCCAGAGGGCTTTATTTTGTATATGTTGCTTATAATACAATGCTGGTCGCTACTGTACTGATTTACTGATTCCTGCAATAAAAATATATTTAAAAAAAAAAAAAAAAATGATCCTGTGGGTGGGGGGTAATCTGGTCTGGCTCATGATCCTACGGGTGATCAGGCTCATGGTGGTCTCATGATCCTTCAGGTAGGAGGTAATCTGGGCTGGCTCATGGTGGTCTCATGACCCTACAGATGGGAGATAATCTGCTCTGGCTCATGGTGGTCTCAGGATCCTACGGGTGCGGTAATCTGGTCTGGCTCAGGGTGGTCTCATGATCCCAAGGGTGGGGGGGTAATCTGGTCTGGCTGATGGTGGTCTCATGATCCTATGAGTGGGGTGTAATCTGCTCTGGCTCTTGGTGGCCTCAAGATCCTACGGGTGGGATAATCTGGCCTGGCTCATGGTGGTCTCATGATCCTATGAGTGGGGTGTAATCTGCTCTGGCTCATGGTGGCCTCATGATCCTACGGGTGGGATAATCTGGCCTGGCTCATGGTGGTCTCATGATCCTATGAGTGGGGTGTAATCTGCTCTGGCTCATGGTGGTCTCATGATCCTAGGGGGGGTAATCTGGCCTGGCTCATGGTGGTCTCATGATCCTATGGGGGGTAATCTGGTCTGGCTCAGGGTGGTCTCATGATCCTATGGGTGGGGGGTAATCTGGCCTGGCTCATGGTGGTCTCATGATCCTACGGGTGGGGTAATCTGGCCTAGCTCATGGTGGTCTCATGATCCTATGGGGGTAATCTGGTCTGGCTCATGGTGGTCTCAGGATCCTATGGTTGGGGTAATCTGGTCTGGCTCAGGGTGGTCTCATGATCCCAAGGGTGGGGGGGTAATCTAGTCTGGCTCATGGTGGTCTCATAATCCTATAGGGGGTAATCTGGTCTGGCTCATGGTGGTCTCATGATCCTATGGGGGGTAATCTGGTCTGGCTCATGGTGGTCTCATGATCCTATGGGGGGTAATCTGGTCTGGCTCATGGTGGTCTCATGAACCTACGGGTGGTCAGGCTCAGGGTGGTCTCATGATCCTATGGGTGGGGGGTAATCTGGTCTGGCTCATGATCCTATGGGTGAACAGGCTCATGGTGGTCTCATGATCCTACAGGTAGGAGGTAATCTGGCCTGGCTCATGGTGGTCTCATGACCCTACAGATGGGAGATAATCTGCTCTGGCTCATGGTGGCCTCATGATCCTCTGGGGGGGTAATCTGGTCTGGCTCATGGTGGTCTCCTGATCCTACAATGGGGGGTAATCTGGTCTGGCTCATGGTGGTCTGATGATCCTACAATGGGGGGGGGTAATCTGGTCTGGCTCTAGGTGGTCTCATGATCCTATGGGTGGATTCCTCTGGTCTGGCTCATGGTGGTCTCATGATCTTACAGGTGGATTCCTCTGGTCTTGCTCATGGTGGTCTGATGATCCTACGGGTGTGGGTAATCTGGCCTGGCTCATGGTGGTCTCATGGTCCTAAAGTAGGGGGTTAATCTGGTCTGTCTCATGGTGGTCTCATGATCCTATGGGTGGGATAATCTGGTCTGGCTCATGGTGGTCTCATGACCCTATGGGTGGGGTAATCTGGTCTGGCTCATGGTGGTCTCATGATCCTATGAGTGGGGTGTAATCTGGTCTGGCTCTGGGTGGTCTCATGGTCCTACGGTAGGGGGTTAATCTGGCCTGGCTCATGGTGGTCTCATGATCCTACGGTAGGGGGTTAATCTGGCCTGGCTCATGGTGGTCTCATGATCCTATGGGTGGGTGGGATAATCTGCTAAATTATGTGAATAGATTGAATAAAGTGTGATTGTTCTTTCTTTGCTTTTTAACTGTATTTTCCAAATTGTCGAAGTCGTGTCAGCAAATGTCAAAACTGTACATTTCTGGTTAATGAACCGTTCGTGGAGAGCGGCGGCATCCACACAGTCATCGAGTTAGTATTTTTCAGAAATCAGTCTACAGCGAAGCATTGTTACTAGTTACCTGCTGTTCCCCCAGGTTCCTGGTCTATTAGTTTGGGCATACATTTGTTCTCTTTATAGTATTACTTTGTTTACTGTGCGGTAACATGGGATTCCTTCCTCCACACTTCCACTAAGCGGTATTGCATGGATTCAGAGGAAAGGAGGGATGGCCAGTTCAGACGTTCAGTGCTTCAGGGTCTTAACAGCTTTATTTAGCACCGTAATGACTCTTGGTTTGGTTCACAGTTAGTAGGTATTTTGAGGGGGGGGTTATTTTGGGGGTTTTGGGTTTGTTTTGAAAAGCAGATGACGGACAGTGTATTATCCGGACCAGCTCCAGCATTCTACTGACCCCTGTTGCATTTCGCCGCCCGACCCCAGGGTTATGGGCTAGTTGGCTGTGTACAGACTTTACGGAGGGGGGCCAGAGGGCTTTATTCTGTATATGTTGCTTATAATACAATGCTGGTCGCTACTGTACTGATTTACTGATTCCTGCAATAAAAATATATTAAAAAAAAAAAAAAAAATGATCCTGTGGGTGGGGGGTAATCTGGTCTGGCTCATGATCCTACGGGTGATCAGGCTCATGGTGGTCTCATGATCCTTCAGGTAGGAGGTAATCTGGGCTGGCTCATGGTGGTCTCATGACCCTACAGATGGGAGATAATCTGCTCTGGCTCATGGTGGCCTCATGATCCTCTGGGGGGTAATCTGGTCTGGCTCATGGTGGTCTCCTGATCCTACAATGGGGGGGTAATCTGGTCTGGCTCATGGTGGTCTGATGATCCTACAATGGGGGGGGTAATCTGGTCTGGCTCTAGGTGGTCTCATGATCCTATGGGTGGATTCCTCTGGTCTGGCTCATGGTGGTCTCATGATCTTACAGGTGGATTCCTCTGGTCTTGCTCATGGTGGTCTGATGATCCTACGGGTGTGGGTAATCTGGCCTGGCTCATGGTGGTCTCATGGTCCTACGGTAGGGGGTTAATCTGGTCTGTCTCATGGTGGTCTCATGATCCTATGGGTGGGATAATCTGGTCTGGCTCATGGTGGTCTCATGACCCTATGGGTGGGGTGTAATCTGCTCTGGCTCATGGTGGCCTCAAGATCCTACGGGTGGGATAATCTGGCCTGGCTCATGGTGGTCTCATGATCCTACGGGTGGGGGGTAATCTGGTCTGGCTGATGGTGGTCTCATGATCCTATGGGTGGGGGGTAATCTGGTCTGGCTCATGATCCTACGGGTGGCCTGGCTCATAGTGGTCTCATGATCCTACGGTGGGGGTAATCTGGTCTGGCTCATGGTGGTCTCAGGATCCTACGGGTGCGGTAATCTGGTCTGGCTCAGGGTGGTCTCATGATCCCAAGGGTGGGGGGGTAATCTGGTCTGGCTGATGGTGGTCTCATGATCCTATGAGTGGGGTGTAATCTGCTCTGGCTCTTGGTGGCCTCAAGATCCTACGGGTGGGATAATCTGGCCTGGCTCATGGTGGTCTCATGATCCTATGAGTGGGGTGTAATCTGCTCTGGCTCATGGTGGCCTCATGATCCTACGGGTGGGATAATCTGGCCTGGCTCATGGTGGTCTCATGATCCTATGAGTGGGGTGTAATCTGCTCTGGCTCATGGTGGTCTCATGATCCTAGGGGGGGTAATCTGGCCTGGCTCATGGTGGTCTCATGATCCTATGGGGGGTAATCTGGTCTGGCTCAGGGTGGTCTCATGATCCTATGGGTGGGGGGTAATCTGGCCTGGCTCATGGTGGTCTCATGATCCTATGGGTGGGGTAATCTGGCCTAGCTCATGGTGGTCTCATGATCCTATGGGGGTAATCTGGTCTGGCTCATGGTGGTCTCAGGATCCTATGGTTGGGGTAATCTGGTCTGGCTCAGGGTGGTCTCATGATCCCAAGGGTGGGGGGGTAATCTAGTCTGGCTCATGGTGGTCTCATAATCCTATGGGGGGTAATCTGGTCTGGCTCATGGTGGTCTCATGATCCTATGGGGGGTAATCTGGTCTGGCTCATGGTGGTCTCATGATCCTATGGGGGGTAATCTGGTCTGGCTCATGGTGGTCTCATGAACCTACGGGTGGTCAGGCTCAGGGTGGTCTCATGATCCTATGGGTGGGGGGTAATCTGGTCTGGCTCATGATCCTATGGGTGATCAGGCTCATGGTGGTCTCATGATCCTACAGGTAGGAGGTAATCTGGCCTGGCTCATGGTGGTCTCATGACCCTACAGATGGGAGATAATCTGCTCTGGCTCATGGTGGCCTCATGATCCTCTGGGGGGGTAATCTGGTCTGGCTCATGGTGGTCTCCTGATCCTACAATGGGGGGGTAATCTGGTCTGGCTCATGGTGGTCTGATGATCCTACAATGGGGGGGGGGGTAATCTGGTCTGGCTCTAGGTGGTCTCATGATCCTATGGGTGGATTCCTCTGGTCTGGCTCATGGTGGTCTCATGATCTTACAGGTGGATTCCTCTGGTCTTGCTCATGGTGGTCTGATGATCCTACGGGTGTGGGTAATCTGGCCTGGCTCATGGTGGTCTCATGGTCCTAAAGTAGGGGGTTAATCTGGTCTGTCTCATGGTGGTCTCATGATCCTATGGGTGGGATTATCTGGTCTGGCTCATGGTGGTCTCATGACCCTATGGGTGGGGTAATCTGGTCTGGCTCATGGTGGTCTCATGATCCTATGAGTGGGGTGTAATCTGGTCTGGCTCTGGGTGGTCTCATGGTCCTACGGTAGGGGGTTAATCTGGCCTGGCTCATGGTGGTCTCATGATCCTACGGTAGGGGGTTAATCTGGCCTGGCTCATGGTGGTCTCATGATCCTATGGGTGGGTGGGATAATCTGCTAAATTATGTGAATAGATTGAATAAAGTGTGATTGTTCTTTCTTTGCTTTTTAACTGTATTTTCCAAATTGTCGAAGTCGTGTCAGCAAATGTCAAAACTGTACATTTCTGGTTAATGAACCGTTCGTGGAGAGCGGCGGCATCCACACAGTCATCGAGTTAGTATTTTTCAGAAATCAGTCTACAGCGAAGCATTGTTACTAGTTACCTGCTGTTCCCCCAGGTTCCTGGTCTATTAGTTTGGGCATACATTTGTTCTCTTTATAGTATTACTTTGTTTACTGTGCGGTAACATGGGATTCCTTCCTCCACACTTCCACTAAGCGGTATTGCATGGATTCAGAGGAAAGGAGGGATGGCCAGTTCAGACGTTCAGTGCTTCAGGGTCTTAACAGCTTTATTTAGCACCGTAATGACTCTTGGTTTGGTTCCAGAATCATGGAAGTCTTCCATAACTGTGGTGATTCACCAGAAAGGGGGGAGAGATGACCCCTCCAACTATCAGCTAATTTCCTTCCTAGACAACATCAGGAAAATCTTTGGGAAACTCTTACAGTCACGACTCGAGACCTGGACAGAGGAGAACTATATTCTCTCTAACCTTCAGGCCGGATCCTGAAAAGGCCAAAGTAGAATCGACCCGGCTCTGAGGTTGTACATGATCTGTATGAAGTACGTGTCCCTGGAAACTCCTGGCTCTTCGTGGTCTTTGGAGATCTAAAAACAGGATTCTATTCTGTTGCCGCTCCGTCCTTCGGAGTCTTCTGGAGGAAGGAAGTTCCCAAGCAACTGTTTGAGTATCCGAAAGGGACTGCCCCGCGGCAATCATTCCAGAGTAAGATTCAGTGTAAAAGGAGAATGAACAGAGAAGTTTGAAATAAACATTGGCGTTGGGCAGGGTTGCGTACTTGCCCCAGCTTTATTCAACATTCACATCAATGGAATTGATTCTCTCAGGAATCTTGGTCTCCATGTTCCGATATTGGAGAAGGAGAATATTCCGATCCCGCTGGTTGCAGATGATACAGTAATATTAGCGCATACGGAAAAATCAATGCATCAACTTTTGGAAGGCTTCGAGCTATTCTCTAAAGTACAGAAGTTAATAATCAATAAAGAGAAAAACATATGATCATTAATCCTAAATCAAAGTTATTGTTGACATTCAGGATTGATAGTAAACCAACTAAGCTAATTAAAACATGGCTACCTCGGCATACGAATGGATGACCATTTATATTGGAAAGCTCATCTGGCGAAGTCGGAAACAAACTTGTCGCCACGATTATACATTTTGCTAACTCAAGCAGTGAGAGACCAATAAAACTAGCACTGACACATTCAAGACAAATGCACGGGTGGCCTGCTCTTATGGTGCAAACTGCGGGATTTTACGAAGGTTCACGCTGTTCAAAAACTGGGAAAATGTTCTTGTAACATGTACTGATCCTGGGTCCTGGCACCCAATGACAGTATTAACAGCTGAGGGTTCACAGGAGGATCTCAACCCGTAAGACACCAGGTGCGAGTGTGGTCGGCTACCGCTCTTGCCTCATATAGAATGGTCCTGAAGGAACTGCGACGATGCAGGATTACAATAGTTTACCCTGGTTCAAGTACGTTACGAACGTTCTAACATACACTAGTTGAGTAGAGCAATAGAATAACCTGGAACTGATGAATAAGGCAACCATAGAACTGGTTAAAAAGAAATATTGGCCATTCATGTGGCGCAAGCAAGAAGCCAGGAAAGGCATCCTTGCGACTAATTACCAGAAAGTAAAATGTGAACCGCGCTGGGAGCAGTTCAAGGACTTGCTGTTCCCTCCTGAGAAAAGGACTTTATATTTCATGTTCAGATTAGGAACTCTTACGGTGGGGGCCTTTGCTAAATCATGGGTAAGGCCCCTGGAGGCGGATCTAACATGTGTCCCAGTACATAAGGGGGCTCTGAGTCATTTATGTGTTTTATGCTGCTGTGTGATATGTCGCTTAAAATCCAAAGGTACTACCTAGGTCCTCTTTTTCTAAAACGTAATCTGAGATGCTGCAGTGCAGCACTTTTCTTATATTATAGAACTGATCGTATGGAGATTTGCAAGGCAGTTGCTTCGTATATGCAGACCTACTACAGACAGCAGCGAAGGAAGTGAGTGCACACCATAAACCAACTGTAGTGATGGTTTTGCCATTTTCCGAGTTGTCTCTGGGGGCTGTGGTCGTCCTTGGATAGATCTGCCCTCATAAACTGGAGTGTGGCTCGACTCCGGTATTAAAGGCACTAGGGCAAAATGGACGACCAGGAGCCCCTTATTGACTGGACAGAGCATCGAGAGGTATTGTTGCACATTTCTACTTGCACCTGCACTCTATAAAATGCTCGCTTAGGTGTTGGACGTCTATTGGCCCACATCTAAGGGTTAATTTCCATAGGGCTGTCAGCAAAACTGTAACTATTTGGTCAAATCCTCGTTTTTGTAACATAATAGATAACGTCTGCGCAGCAGGCTTGTGCTCTTGTTTTATTTCTGTTGTTTATAAGACCGCTTTCAGGCTTCCTAATAGGTTTAATTGCTCTGAGTAGGCAACGAGCAGACGGAGATGCCGGTATCTGCACCTAGGTACGCGCTTGTGAGCTGGTACGCTTTGTAAGATCTAATGACCGCTCTATCTAATTGATTGGTTTTAATAGTGATGTACGTCATCCGTTTGCACTTGCACTTCAAGTCAGATCATGGATTATGCACAAAGTGTAGTATTTATATGAACTGTGCTTAAGTCGTTTTAAATGAACAAGAATTGTGATTGTTTTATTATGTGCTGTAAATATCAATGTTTCAGGCGTTATAGCATAAAACGCTGACAATAAACCTTTGCCATCAAGTACCACACATGCAGGAATGCTCAGTGGGTTGTGCGCTGTTAGATTTAACATGGACGTCTGTGGAAGTGTGTCCCTGCAGAAAGCAGAGTAGATCATATGGGGGTCAAGAAAGATTTATTTAAGTTTCACAGCTACAGAGACCCCATCCTTCATCAAGCTAAGACCGAATGACAAATGTCTCTATTCCAGCCCACCGCCTAGCACCCATCCTCACATTCCAGAGTATCATGACACAGGACGACACACCTTCTCCCCCTCACACATTCTAAACTTAAATAAAATAAAAGGAAACTTAACTATGAATGCAAAGGATACAAAGAACATAATAGAGAATGCATGTAGGATCTTTGAAGAACACAACAAAGCGATTTTATAGGCAAAGAGAAAACTGGGGTGCATGGCAAATGGGAAAGAGCTCACTTTAAGAAACACAATTGTGCAAACGTCGGGGAATACATTTCAAGTGAAGTGGCCCAGAGCCCCTTTCTCCTGCAACAGGCTCTTCCACCTCAGAGCCCGAATCAGGCTCACTCGTCTTTATTGCATTTTTGAAAACCTTGATACCCTTAAACGGAAAACTGAATTTGGATCTGGAAGACTTGATCTTGACCCAGTCTCCCACGTCGACCACTGTTCTCTTCACAGCCCTCCTTTTATCATACAAGATCTGTATTTTTTTCCTCACCTCTTTCTCTCTTTCCAGTCCTCAATATTGCCCACTGTTAGAACTGGTAGCATTGGCATGAGACTCCCTTCCACTTCTAGTACTGCCATGTCGACTTGGTAAGTGCACCCACTGACCAGTCCCTAAACCTTCCCTTTTCTACATGGTAGCCACCCCTAAGGTAGGCCCTAGGGCAGGGTGCATTGTATGTGAGCACTGTGCCACTGCTATTCAGTGCCACAGTGCAAGTGCTCCCTATGTTAATTTGATGTCATGGATTAATGACTCCATGATTGGCTTATTTGGTTTACATGTCAGAACCTAGTACAGTGCACTGCGTGTGCCCAGGGCCTGTAAGTCAAATGTTGCTGGTGGGCTTGCAGCACTGATTGTGCCACCCACAGAAGCAGATTGTAAAGTGTGTCTCAGGCCTGCCATTGCAGAGCCTGTATGCAGTCTAGTACTGCCATGTGGACTTGGTAAGTGCACCCACTCACAGAATTACGTTCATTATTTCTCACAGGGGTTTATTGGGCACATATACACAATAGTACGCACGGTTATTTTGTCTCACTATCACTTGTGTCACCACTTTTTTTATGGTTCTCGAAAAGGAGAACAAACACTGTTTTTTCCTGTCTTTTCTTTACTTCTCACACACTCACAGAGAGAGTTACCGATGATGAGAAGTGGGTAAGCTAGCGATTGTTAGTCAGCAACCCCGTTGGCGGTTCTACCATGCAGTACTCTCTACCTTCTCTCACATTTTTTCACTGCTGGAAGGTGGGGAGTCTGGATGGTAGCAGTTGTTGTTTTTAGTGAGACACTGTGACAAACAAGAGTAGTTGAACTGTACACACTCGAGTAGTTGAACTGTACACACTCGAGGGAATTGAGAAGAGTATTGAAAACCCTGGATTTGTTATTTACGTTAGGACTAAGTGTCTTTTAGGTGAGGCCTTATGTTGTTTATAAAGTGCACCGACAGACCAGTCTCTAAACCGTCCCTTTTCTACATGTTAGCCACCCATAAGGTAGGCCTTAGGGCAGGGTGCATTGTATGTGAAAGGTAGGACATGCACTGATGTGTGTAGCATGTCCTGGTAGTGAATTACAGCCAATTTTGTTTTTCACTCCTGCAAGGCTACCTGTTCCCACAGGCCAGAATGACAGTTTGGTTATAACACCTTATAATCTTAACTATCCCAGGGAACATGGTAGAAACACACATTTAATATGCCTGAACTCAGAATGATAAAATACATCTTTTAGTGAAGTTGGTTTTAAACATTCTGTGTTTGAAACTACCACTTTTAGAAATAGGTATTTTCTTGCCTAACCATCCAAGTCTGCTTCTGCAAGGCTGTGTATTCCATGTCTGGTTTGTGAGTGACAGGGGTTGAGGGGGCTCCAGGAGACAGGGTGAGTCAGCACTGGGCTGAATAAACCTATCTGCATGTAGAGTGGTGGGGGGAGTAGCACCTGGGCCTGAATAGGGCTGTGCCTGCCTTCCACAATGCTGGCTCCACCTCCTGTGGTGTGTCTGTTGACCCTGGCCCACCCTGACAAAGGAAGAAGTTGTGCACTGGCAGGATGCACCCAGAACTGGTTTAGACTAGGTACAGGATTTGTGTGTATAAAAAGGGGGAACCAGACCCCATAACTTTAGATCACTTCTGGGAATCAAGGAGAAGAACAAGAGAATAAGCAGGAGTTTTTGACTATCCCTATACCAGTGTGTTGTTTGCTGGGGATGGCCTGCAGTGGTTTCTTTATTGCCAAGGAAAGGAGAAAAGACTTTTATTGACACTTTCATCATCTTACAGAAAATCTCCAAGGTCTAGAATTTGAGCTTGCCTCCTGTCTCCTGTCTGAAGTCTCAGGGATACAAAGACTTCACCCCATCTGCTTGCCTGCATCTGGAACTTGCTTTTCTGGCTGCTACAGAAGGAAATTGCAAAACCGACGCCGGCGAGCAAAGCCATAATCTGCATCGAAGCCGTGAGCGCTGCTCTGACTTACAGCGTAGACCCGACGCCGGCCGCCGTGCCATATCGACGCCAACAAGCGACATCGTAACCTGCCACAAGCCCTGAGCGCTGCACCGACTTTGTGACGTAGGCCCGATGCCAGCTGCTATGCTGCATCGTCTCCAAAGTCGACATCATTGTGGAGCCGATCCTCGACATGGGTGGTCAAGAATCCATCAACATCGTGACATTGTACGGAACCGTGGTTTCGGCGCTATCGTAAGGAAACAACACCTCCCCTGCTTTATGCAAGCATCGAGGACCTGACGCGTAGCCTCCCCTGAAGCAAGGAACCGACGCAGCACAGCGCCAACTACGCTGCGAGCTGTCTTTGTTTTCACTTTTCCAAGGTACTGTTCTTTGTGGGTCTGTTTTGACTACGGGCTCGAAGCCGCGCACCTCACGGTCGGCCCCGTACTTTGGGATTTCTTTCACCTCGACGTCGTGATAAGTCCAGTTGGGGTTATCTGTTGCTAAAAACTGCGTTTAAGTGAATAACCTATTTTTGAGCTA
This sequence comes from Lissotriton vulgaris, assembly GCF_964263255.1. Lineage (NCBI taxonomy): Eukaryota > Metazoa > Chordata > Amphibia > Caudata > Salamandridae > Lissotriton > Lissotriton vulgaris. The sequence goes on along the minus strand of NC_141685.1, from coordinate 124,351,772 downwards.
CTTCTACCATCTTATTTCTGCTTACAGTATTGTGGATTTTTGTCGTTTGAGTCTTGTGTTAAGTCTATATTAAGAATACTTATTTTTATAAAACCTGTGTGGTGTACATCTGTAGTGTTTTCCCAGTATTACTCTAAGTATTCACAAATGCTTCACACACTGCCTCTGAGATAAACCTTCCTGCTCGTGCCAAGCTACCACAGGGTTGAGCAGGGGTTATTTTAGGAGTGTCACCCCCTTACTCTGTCTAGAATCAAGGGTCCCAATTTGGACAAAGGTGCAAGCCATTGCCGACTAGAGACCCCCAGTTCTAAAACCCACCTTTTCATCCACTAAGGTTCTTTTGATCATTACCCACAACAGAGTGACCTCCATGTTGGGGACCCTTCCTTTAAATAAACAAAAGGGAGTTTCACCAGTGGACGAACAAGAAGTGAACCTATACTCGCTAATCTACTTCCTCATGGCCAACTCTCAACTTTCTCCACAGACAGCAGCTTGTTGCAGAGTCTCTTTAACAACCTTGACAAACCTTTCCACCACACCATTGCTTTGTGGATGGTACAGGGACGCCTTCTTATGCTTGATCCCCCTGGAACTCCGAAACTCTTCCATGACTAAGGTTGTGAACTGAAAACCATTGTCTGACAAGAGTGTTAACGGGAAACTCTAGAAACTCAATCACTACACCAGACTCAACGGAATTAACCACCTTTGATATCAGGCCAATGGGAAAACATATCAATACACATGATTAAATAGCGATCCCGAGTCTTCAACTTCACAGGTCCCAAAATATCTATAGAAGTGTACACCACGGACCAATAGCCTGTTCCCCAATAACCATGGGTTGAGTCCTGCACTTCAATATCCTGTCATAACACGCACATTCAGCACATTCACGCACCAACCCCTCTACATGTACATCCATGGCAGGCCACCAATATTCTTACCTGATACTTTGCTTTGTCTTGGCAATGCCTATGTGCGAGGTGTGAGCACGCTTTACTAGCTTATCCCTTAGTGCAAGGGGTGCAACCAATTTACTACCACACACGAGGAGACCATCCTCGCCCGCCAGATCTTCCCTAACTTGCCAAAAGCCTTCGAGGACCTCCTCACAGTCCTTCTCACACTGACCACCTGTGACCATGGTGAGGACTTTCTGCAAGTCTAAATCGATCATGTGATGTTCCCTCCACTCTCTCTCTGAAATCAACCCTTCGCTAATCACACACAAATTAATTCCTTCCTCCAATTATTCACCTCCAAACCTCTCAACATCATCTGTCGTTTCACACTCCATACCACGAGTCTTGACAGACAGTGTGCCAGAACTGTAGAGCCACAACCCACTTCCGTATCCTATGGGAGACAGAGTCAATGCCTTTCTTGGAGAATACCTCTGTTGGACCTAGATTACCCCAAGTCTACATAAGGTAGCTTGGCACAGTAGTGGCTACAGCTAACTCAAGGCGTTGGTTAAGTGCTTACAAGTCTCACTCACAGCAACTCAGTGATGAACCACTGGGAAGACATTTCTCGAGTAGGTGTTCCTTGAGTATAGTCCCTCATAGTCCCCTACCTCGCTGCCTCTCACCCAACCCTCCAGGGCCTTCCTGGAGTAGTCCAAAAAGTCTACCCAGTTTTGCGTGCCTAGTTTGTGGCTGCCCCGGAACTTTTGTCTATATTTCTCAGGGGTCAACCCAAACTTCCTTAGCAGCGCTGACTTCATAGCCGGGTAGTAGGTTTGTTCACTCTGATCAAGGGCCAACAAAGTATCCCTGCCAGTGGGGGGCATGTATTTATATAACCCACCCCCCCAGTGGACTTCCAAAATCCCATGGGCCCTCAGTGAGACCTCGTAGGCGGCTAGCCATTTGGCAATGTCATCACTGGGTACATAGCATGCCATAATATCTTTTGGTAGGTAAGGTCTGGGTTCCCTGATGTTGGTCTGGATATCGCTGCCACCATTCTCTGGTTTGGGGGTTTGTAGATTCAGGGCTTGCAAATCCATCTCTTTGATGGTCCGCTCATGCGCCAACCTCTTTTCCTCCCTTACCATGTCCATCCTGGCTAGTTCTATTCTCATCCTCCTCTCCTCCCTCCTATCTTCTAACTCGGCGTCGGTCAGGCCCCTCTCTGAGACACTACTGCCCACTCTGGAAGGTGTCCTAGGACCTGTTAAAAGGTTCTCCCCTCCCGCCTGGTACAGTGTTGAGGTCTCCAGGACAGTGTCCTTATCACTCACCTCAGGATCTACCTCCTCCCCGGAATGAGCCTCCACCCATGCCCGGATACTGGTCAGCAGCTCAACTTTCCTGGCGCCTTTCTTGAAAAACACCCCCTGCTGCTGACACCATTCCTTCAATTGGGACACAGTATAATTTTCCAGCTCTTCCACATTTATCTCCATTTCTATTTGGAGTATAAACTGCTACACAGGAGAAATCCACAAAGTGACCTGGGGTCAACCTCCACCCACTGCCAGAAGTCAATTTAGAAAAAGCAAAATTTAAATTAGGAGGGCCGCAGGGAGAAAACTCCAGGTGAGGTCTCGTGGTTGGCACTGCGTTACTAATAAGTGAGTGTAAGCACAAATCCGTAATCCCACCGCTGAAACACCAATTATGTTGGACCTAGATTACCCCAAGTCTACATAAGGTAGCTTGGCACAGTAGTGGCTACAGCTAACTCAAGGCGTTGGTTAAGTGCTTACAAGTCTCACTCACAGCAACTCAGTGATGAACCACTAAAATAAAGACACAACACCACTGTTTGGGAAAATACCGTTACCTTTTATAAAAATAAAGTTCTTTCTTTGTTATGCTTTTAGACAGGGATAATACACAATTAAGTTACACCTTGTTCATGAAATTCAGATCACACTTCAATATTTTTCCCGGACAGATTTTAAGAATCAAGGATACATTTGAGGTCAGTTGCTATTCAGGTCTCAATTCACTTCACTACCATATGATTACAGAAAGGAAAATGCAGTCTGACAGTTCAATACATTTTTAAACAACTCATAAGCAAGTACATTACCCCACAGCTCTTAAATAACTGCTCAACTCAACAGACCTCTACTGGATGTAGATCTTCACAGCATAACCCACCAGGTAAGTAGCTAAAAGGAAGACACAGTAGTATTAACAAGACTTCCCCCTAGTGAATTTATAGGCTACACCTTTCTGGTAGAGGACTTACTCCCTCAATTAGCAGTAGACTGTAAGGGTTTCTACCCAGGAACCCTGTGGTTCCCTGCACACCTTTCTCCTCTGAGCCAAATTTATTGAATAATTTTAACAGGGGCTGAGCAGTTCACTAGCCTGCTTCCTCGCGTCAGGCTCACCTTGTCTGTTCAGTTATTGGTTTGGGGCGAAGCCCCACTGTTCCGCTTTCTCGGCACTCAGCGCTGCCGCCTCCCGCTCCCACACTACCCGGCTTACTTGGGGGGCTTGTTGATGTGTCAGCGGGAGTCCTCTGCGCACGCTCGAGCCTGGCAGCAAACAGCTGTTGGGGGAAGACGGGGAAGGCTTTCCCGGCTCCAAGGCTCCCTACCGCGACGTCCGCTGTGGCGCTTCTGCCTCCTCCGAGGGGATCGATCACCAGAGCTCCGACGCGGCGCTCCTCAGTTGACGCGACCGGCTTCCCTCAGGCGGCACTACTCCACCGGGCATGCGCGGAAGCGCTCGCTCTTCTCCCACCTCTGCACGGCCGCTCACAGGAAGGACGCTGTTCTTCTGGGCCTGCCCGACCCTAGGCCCCTCCTGCCTCCACAGAAGCGTTCACGCTCAGGGCATGCGCGGAAGCGCCTTCTTCCTCGATTGACGCGGCCGGTGCCCCCGGGGTCCCCCAGCCGATCGAAGCAGCGCCGCTGCTCCTCCTCAGTCACTTCCCTCACCGAGTTCACAGGAAGGACGTGCACACACAGCGCCCTCGCTTCTCAGGACATACCAGTCTCCACAGTTCCCCGACCTCACCAGGGCACGTCAAGGGGTCCACAGCTTTTTCGTCACACTGGTAGGTGCAGCGCTGGGCAGGGGATGTGAGAATGATCTTCAGTAAGAGTGTCCAGTCAACTTCCACTGAGGTGCAGGTGAAGAAGGGTCTCCCTTCACACTCAGGTGGCTGTTCTCCTCAGCAATTGATGTATGGGGAGGGATTGGTCAGAGGCTGAAGGGGGAACAACCCTCTGAAGAAACTGTCTGCCTCAGAAAGAAACTAGCTGCTCTCAGTGTGTCCACCTCCTCTCACCACTGCCTCACTCCTCCACTCTCGGGTCAGCACAAAATGGCTGCTGGTCACTGGCCTTATATAGGGTGGCCTGAGACCTGCAGAAGTCTCTAGTGTATTCTAGAAGGTTCCCTAATGTTAACCTATGGACCTGTCCTCCAGTAGTGTCCGTTATGGCAGTTGGTGGACACCATTTTAGGGTTCTGGAGATCCCTAGATTTCCAAGGGGGCTGACTAGGCCTCACAGGTTATGAGGGGAAAATGGTGTCATCGCCAAGGAACACCTAGCCCCCCTGACAGCATTAAAAATTCCTGATGGACATATGTAAAAATAAAAATAGAAACTCTGGGAGGTTAAGGGGGACAAAAATAAATAATAATGGTTAGAGTCTCCCCAGAAGCAGACAGGTCTAACACGCGTCCCCCCCAGCTGAAAGTGGGGAGAACTACCCAACCCCTTGGGAGTCCTCATCACTAAGGCGGAAATACCTGGATAGACCGTCTGCATTGGCATGGTCCGTCCCAGGTCGGTGTTCCACCCTAAAGTCCATTCCCTGTAGGGAGATGGACCACCTTAGCAACTTGGGATTCTCCCCCTTCATTTGCATCAGCCAACGAAGGGGGCGATGGTCAGTCTGAACTAGGAAGTGTGAGCCAAACAAGTATGGCCGCAGCTTCTTCAGAGCCCAAACCACCGCAAAGGCTTCTCTCTCAATTGTACTCCACCTCCTTTCCCTGGGAAGTAGTCTCCTGGACAGGAAGACCACGGGTTGATCCAAGCCCTCATCATTTAGCTGCGATAACACTGCCCCAATGCCATGTTCTGACGCATCTGTTTGGACAATGAATTCTCTAGCAAAATCAGGGGCCTTGAGAATGGGAGCGGAACACAATGCTTGTTTCAAGGTCATGAAGGCTCGCTGGCAAGCCTCCGTCCAGACTACCCGTCGGGGTTGCTTCTTGGAAGTAAGTTCAGTGAGGGGTGCCACGATAGTGCCATACCCCTTCACGAAGCGACGGTAGTATCCAGTGAGGCCCAGGAAGGCTCGGACCTCTGTTTGAGTCTTGGGGGGCTCCCAGGCGATGATAGCCTCAATCTTTGCCTGGAGGGGTTGCACCGTCCCTCTGCCCACCAAGTGACCTAGGTACACCACCGACCCCTGTCCGATCTGACACTTGCTGGCCTTGATTGTCAAGCCAGCCTGTTGCAGGGCATGAAGAACAGCTTGCAGATGCTGCAAATGGTCCTCCCAGCTGCTACTGAAGACAGCAATGTCGTCCAGGTATGCAGCAGAAAAAGCTTCCATTCCAGAAAGGACCCTGTTCACCAGCCGCTGAAAAGTGGCAGGGGCATTCTTGAGCCCAAAGGGCATCACACGAAATTGATAGTGTCCCTGAGGTATAGAGAAGGCTGACCTTTCCTTCGCACACTCGATTAGAATGTCAATTCGAGCGGCAGAAAGCAGCAGCGCCTTCTGGCGCAACGAGTAGTGCTGTTCGTGCTGATTTTACAGTGCAGGACAAACTCCTGGCATTAAAGATCAGTGAGAGCAGCGCAACTTAACAAACTCTGCGACTTGCGGAAGTCCGTGGAGTACGGCACAGTTTTCCTGGCACTTTGTGGAGATCCGCGGAGTAAAACTCTACGAACTACACCAAGGCATAATCAAAATGTGACAGATATCCTGTCTGTCTTATTATAATTGCCACAGGATGTAATGCATTTTTAATGGGGTGGGCAGGATACCTGTCACATTTGGGATGGAATAAACCATTTGCTGAAATCTAAATCAGGCCTTTGGTGTACATTGTGTCCAGTGTGGCTACCTGGGCTTGAAGGATCTTGTGGTTTGTCGGTCTCTCACTGCTTTGAGGTCACCGCCAGGCAGGACTTCTGTCAGATGTGCCTTGTGCAGATCTTCCTTCCAGGCAGGACTTTTGTCAGCTGCGCCTTTTGTGGCTCTTCCTTTCAGGCAGGACTTCTGTCAGCTGTGCCTTGTGCAGATCTTACTTCCAGGCAGAACTTCTGTCAGCTGCACCATGTGCAGATCTTCCTTTCTAGGCTGGACTTCTGTCAGCTGTGCCTTGTGCAGATCGTCCTTCCAGGCAGGACTTCTGTCAGCTGCCTCTTGTGCAGATCTTCATTCCAGGCAGGAATTTTGTCAGCTGCACCTTGTGCGGATCTTGCTTTCAGGCAGGACTTCTGTCAGCTGCGCCTTGTGCATATCTTCCTTTCTAGGCTGGACTTCTGTCAGCTGCTCCTTGTGCAGATTGTCCTTCCAGGAAGGAATTCTGTCAGCTGCACCTTGTGCAGATCGTACTTCCAGGCAGGACTTCTGTCAGCTGTGCCGTGTGCAGATCTTTCTTCGATATAGTTGCTTCTGTCAGCTGAGCCCTGTGCGGATCTTCCTTTCAGGCAGGACTTCTGTTAGTTGTGCCTTGTGCAGATTTTCCTTCCAGACAAAACTTCTGTCAGCTGCGCCTTGTGCAGATCGTCCTTCCAGGCAGGACATCCGTCAGCTGCGCCCTGTGCAGATCTTCCTTTCAGAGAGGGCTTCTGTCAGCTGCGCCTTGTGCAGATCTTCCTTTCTAGGCTGGACTTCTGTCAACTGTGCCTTGTGCAGATCATCCTTTCTAGGCTGGACTTCTGTCAGCTGTGCCTTATGCAGATCTTCCTTCCAGTCAGGACCTCTGTCAGCTGCGCCTTGTGCAGATTTTCCTTCCAGGCAGGACCTCTGTCAGGTGCGCCTTGTGAAGATCTTCCTTTCAGGCTGCGGCTTTTGTCAGATGCGCCTTGTGCAGATCTTCCTTTCAGGCTGCAGCTTCTGTCAGATGTGCCTTGTGCATACCTTCCTTTCAGGCTGCGGCTTCTGTCCGCTGTGCCTTGTGCAGATTTTCCTTCCAGACAAGGGCTTCTTTCCTCAATGATCAGTTCAAAGGTCGGGAGAGGTAGAACTGGTCTAGGTTATCTTCTTTATTGCAGTTCCACTGGTCAAGTCACAGACCTCGTGCTCTGAGAGTCTGGATTTTCTTCGACACAGTCTGCCATGGCACACTAAAAGCACGCCTCCACGACACCGGAATCCAAGAGAAGGCCCTGGACTGGACCACCTCCTTCCTCTCCGGGAGAACCCAGAGAGTCCGCCTCCCTCCCTTCTGCTCCAAAGCCACCGAGATCATCTGCGGCGTACTTCAAGGGTCATCCCTCAGCCCAACGTTGTTCAAAGTATACATGGCACGACTCGCCCATGTCGCCCGACGGCACGACCTATACATCATCTCCTACGCTGACGACACCCAGCTGATCCTCTCACTCACCAAGGACCCCCGCACTGCCAAAACCAACCTCCACGAAGGAATAAAGGCCGTAGCCGACTGGATGAGGAACAGTGGTCTGAAACTGAACTCGGACAAGACGGAGGTCCTCATCCTCGGTTCCACCCCCTCAGCCTGGGACGACTCCTGGTGGCCTATGGCATTAGGAGCACTCCCTACACCCACCGACTACGCACGTAACCTGGGGGTCATCCTCGACTCCACACTCTCCATGATGAAACAGGTCAATGCCGTCTCCTCCTCCGGCTTCAACACCCTCCGCATGCTTCGCAGGATCTTCAAGTGGATCCCCACCACAACCAGAAGGACGGTCACCCAGGCCCTCGTTAGCAGTAGACTGGACGACGGTAAAGCACTCTACGCAGGAGCCCCGGCCAAACTACTGAAACGGCTCCAACGCATCCAGAATGCCTCCGCACGCCTGATCCTCGACATACTGCGCCGCAGCCACATCAAACCACACCTGAGAGACCCGCACTGGCTCCCCATCAACAAGAGCATAACCTTCAAGCTCCTCACCCACGCACACAAGGCACTCCACGACACCAGACCAGCATACCTCAACAGCTGATTCAGCCTCTACACCCAGTCTCGCCAGCTCCGCTCTGCAGACCGCGCCCTCGCCACTGTCCCCCGCATCAGTAGAGTGACCGCTTGCGGCAGATCATTCTCCCACCTCACCGCCAAGACGTGGAACACCCTCCCCATCCACCTACGGCAGACCGAGGACCTCTTACCTTTCAGGAGACTCCTCAAGACCAGGCTCTTCTAACAGTAGCAGCGTTCCCCCCTAGCGCCTTGAGACCCTCACGGGTATGTATTGCGCTTTACAAATGCTATGATTGATTGATTGATTGATTGATTGATTTTCTGAGCTCCTCAGAACATTAAGATAGTGCTACCGCATCAAGCACACACTACGAGACTCCAAAAGTCAACGCTACAAGTGCTGCTCCATGGTTTAATTCAACCACTGTATCTGAACATTTCTTCTGTTTCTTTCAGTCACTCAGTACTATTCTTCCATATTTTCATAATATATTATTCTTATTCTTTGCCTTGCCAACACGTGTTTCGTCCTACTTTACAGCTTAAGGACTTCGTCAGGGCGATTAAAATCTTTGATCTGTAAATTGGTGAAACCAAAAGGTGGTGGAGGACCTTAAGACCTAGGTCGTCCAGATTCCCTTATGCCGAGACATAATACCTTGCTACCGATATATGGAAAAGTCGTTATTGATTTCTAAAACTTTGGACTGGATGCACCCGCTACAAAGAAAATATACACAGCGGAGAACGTGAATATCGTCACAGGAATACCATTCAAACGCCAAACAATATTGAAAGACCTCAATTCTGGACGACCTAGGTCTTAAGGTCCTCCACCACCTTTTAGTTTCACCAATTTACAGATCAAAGATTTTAATCGCCCTGACGAAGTCCTTCAGGTGTAAAGTAGGACGAAACACATGTTGGCAAGGCAAAGAATAAGAATAATATATTATGGAAGAATAGTACTGAGTGACTGAAAGAAACAGAAGAAATAAAGAAGACCCATTAGAAATTATTTGCACTGTTTTTTATTGTTATTTTAATTGAAGAGTATTGTCTGACTGATTGGTTCTTATATAATTTTCTAGTATTGCTGAGGAGGAGAAAAAATGTCTTTAATTGTTCAAATAGTCAAACTTGGTTTGTCTATAGTTACAACTACAGGCAAGGGTTGTATCTCACCCTTAGAGCATAAACTAGACCATACTAATTTCCTGATAATACACACACCATTTAGCGCAAAATCCTCTCTTGCCCTCTGTAAATTGACTGTATCTGAACATCCCCTGGCAAATGCCAACTAGAGAATAGACATCCTGCCTGCACCAGCAGTGTGCAGACAGCTTTTCAAGCACCTCGAGGTACATGGACTTTGTCTGTCGTAACTGAAGATGTTAAACCTTGTTAACATCAATCCCCTTTGGACAAGGTCCTCCATTTTGCTATCAGAATGTAACTCTTCCTGTGCAGACACAAACCCTTAACTCCGTATTGCATAAAGCTGGTGGTTCTCACCCAAAAGAGGGCCCTCCACAAATTGCTGACATTCTCTTACACCCCTTGGACAGCCGTGGCAACACACAGACCAACTACACCCCCTCAGGGATCACTAGTCCATCTGCCAGGATCAAGACTCAGATCTTTCAACCTTCTCTGTTACCGTCTTTGGAACGGCCTGTCTCTGAGATTCGTGGAAGCTCCACACTCAGTGAGCTCAGATTTGCCTTGTAAAACCATCTCATGAGAGTGGAAGAAAAGAACTATAAGTGACACGCACTGCACAGAAGTGTAAATAAATCTACTATTATCGTTCCATGTACCATTGTCCTACTGCTGATGTTTTGACATAGATGTTTTGCCGCCTATCACAGCAGCTTCTGTCGCTAAAATCTTACTCAACAGTTTGTTTTGCATCATGAAGTTGAAGTTGAAGTTGAAAGGGTTTTATATAGCGCTCTACTACCAAGTGGTTTCTTGGCGCTGCAGACAGAAACTAAAACTAAGGGGGAAGGGGGTGAGATTTAAAGAGTGTAAGCAGAAGAAAAAAGATGAGTTTTCAGAATAGCCCGAAAGTCCAGATAGGAGGGGATGGATCTAATTATCAGAGGAAGTGAGTTCCAGAAAAGGGGGGCAAGTGTCGAGAATCTGGAGCCACCCGATTTCTTCTTACGAAATCGGGGGACTAGAAGAAGAAGCTGGGTGGAGGACCGCAGATGTCTAGCAGGAACATATGCAGTGATCTTGGATCTGATGAAGGCGGGGGCAGTGCCAGATAACGACATATAGGTCAGCCAATGAAGAGTTTTGAGCAGAGGGGTGATGTGACTAGATTTGGGGAAAAATGAGGCGCGCTGCTTGGTTTTGGATAAGCTGAAAACAACTTTTTTGTTTTAATAATTCGCCTTTGTCTCTCCTTCTGTTGTGTTCCCTGTAGGTGTTGCATATTACCTGCCATGCGCCAGGACGCCCCTTAGCTGGGGCAGCTGTGCGCAATACAAAAGTATATAACATAACATAACAACGACATTCATAGGCTGGAATGCCCACATAAAGGGCATTACCATAATCTAGTCGGGAAAGGATCATTGCCGAAACAACGAGTTTGAGAGCTTCAGCCGAGAAGTAACGTGAGACTTTACGGATGATTCTTAGGGAAAAGAAGCAAGAGGAGACTACTGCGCTTATCTGGGGGCGCAGAGAAAGGTCCTGGCTGACCTTGATGCCTTCATACCTACTTACCGATGTACTGTTTCTGACCTTACAACTTCTCTGGCAGACATTTTGCGCTGTCTGTTGCTACATAAATAGGAAGTCGATTGCTACTGCAGGAAGAGTGCAGTGTCCTTGCAGTCAGATGCACTTGATTGGAATAAAAGGTGCCATGTTTTTTAGAAAAGCTGCAACTATTAGAATAATAACATACTAAAAGCAGCACATACAATGCAATAACACACACCGGGTACTAGAAAAACATGAAGCAAACAATGCAATAAAACAGGCCAGGCGTTGGGACAATCTGTTGCAAACAATGCAATAACCCAGACCAGGCACTTGGATTGAAGCAAACAATGCAATAGCATAGGCCAGGCACCGTAAGAATCTGTCGCAAACAATGCAATAACACAGGCCGGGCACTAGAAGAATCTAATGCAAACAATGCAGTAACACAGGCCGGGCACTAGACGCTAACAATGCAATAACATAGGCCAGGCACCGTAAGAATCTGACGCAAACGATGCAATAACACAGGCCGGGCACTAGAAGAATTTAATGCAAACAATGCAGTAACACAGGCCGGGCACTAGACACTAACGATGCAATAACACGGGCCAGGCACCAAGAGAATCTGATGCAAACAATGCAATAACACGGGCCAGGCGCCAAGAGAATCTGATGCAAACAATGCAATAACAGCAGGGGGATGGCGACATATTTTTTTCTCCTGCCCTAAGTTTGAATTTTTTTGGGAACAGATATTTGCACATTTTAGTGGCGCGATTAGGAAAATGTATAAACCTTCATCAGAAGCTGCTATATTTGGTATAGGTATTAAGGAGGTGATACTTTCCGCATTTCAGGGACGCTTTCTTACTATCGCTATGTTAGTTGCCCGTACATTGCTCTTACAAAACTGGAGATCAATGACAATACCTTTGTTTGAGAAATGGTTGAGTAAAATGAAATGTACAAAATGTTTTGAAGAAGCTTATGCCAAGAGGGTGGGGGCAATTAAGACATTTTCGAGGGTCTGGGATCATTTTGCTGAGTGTTAATTTATGTCTATTTAGTATGTGCTTAATCAGGATGGGAGTTGCCTACAGTGCAATTTATTTTTTCTCTTATGATGTGTAAATAATGGATGTTTCCTTCTGGCTCTGCCCAATAAAAAATTAAAATAAAAAAAAAAACACAGGCCAAGCACTAAGAGAATCTGATGCAAACAATGCAATAACACGGGCCAGGCACTAGGATTGATGCAAACAAGTCAACAACACAAGCCAGGCACTAGGAGTATCTGACATAAACGATGCAATAACACAGGCCGGGCGCTAGGAGAATCTGATGAAAACGATGCAATAACACAGGCCAAGCATTATGAGAATCTGATGCAAACAGTGCAATTACACCGGTCGGGCATTAGGAGAGTTTGATATAAACAATGCAATAACACGGGCCAAACACTAAGAGAATCTGATTTAAACAATGCAATAACACGGTCCAGGCACTTGGATTGAAGCAAATAATGCAATACCAGAGGCCAGGCACTAGGAGAAATGTGCGCAATGCAATAACAGAAGCAACGACCCCTGGACTTGCCCCCACTGCCCACGCTGCCTGTGCATTTACACCTGGGACCCCTGGACTCGCCCCCACTGCCCACGCTGCCTGTGTATTTACACCTGTGACCCCTGGACTCGCCCGTACCTGCCCACACTGCCTGTGCATTTACACCTGTGACCCCTGTACTCATCCTCACTGCCCACGCTGCCTGTGCATTTACACCAGTGACCCCTGGACTTGCCCCCACTGCCCACACTACCTGTCCATTTATACCCGGGACTCGCCCGCACTGCCCATGCTGCTGGTACATTTACACCTGTGACCCCTGGACTCGCCCCCACGCTGCCTGTGCATTTATACCCATGACCTCTGGACTCGCCCCCACTGCCCACGCTGCCTGTGCATTTATACCCATGACCTCTGGACTCGCCCCCACTGCCCACACTGCCTGTGCATTTACACCTGAGACCCCTAGACTCGCCCCCACGCCGCCTGTGCATTTACACCCATGACCCCTGGACTCGCCCCCACGCTGCCTGTGCATTTACACCCGGGACCCCTGGACTCGCCCCCACTGCCCACGCTGCCTGTGCCATGCCCGGGACCTCTGAACTCTCACCCATTGCTGCCTGTGCATTTACACCTGTGACCTCTGGACTCTCCCCCAAGCTGCCTGTGAATTTACACCTGTGACCCCTGGACTCGCCCCCACTGCCCACGCTGCCTGTGCATTTACACCTGTGTCCCTGGACTGTCCCCCACGCTGCCAGTGCATTTAAACCTGTGACCCCTGGACTCGTCCACGCTGCCCACGCTGCCTGTGCATTTACACCTGTGTCCCCTGGACTGTCCCCCACTGTGCCAGTGCTTTTAAACCTGTGACCCCTGGACTCGCCCACGCTGCCCACGCTGCCTGTGCATTTACACCAGTGACCCCTGGACTCGCCCCCACTACCCATGCTGCCTGTGCATTTACACCCGTGACCCCTGGACTCGCCCCTACTGCCCACGCTGCCTGTGCATCTACACCTGTGCCCTCAGGACTCTCCCCCACTGCCCACCTTGCCTGTGCATTTACACCTGTGACCTCTGGATTTGCCCCCAAGCTGCCTGTGCATTTACACTCGTGAACTCTGGACTCAAACCCACTGCCCTCGCTGCCTGTGCATTTACACCTGTGACCCCTGGACTCGCCCCCACTGCCCTCGCTGCCTGTGCATTTACACCTGTAACCCCTGGAATCGCCCCCACTGACCACGCTGCCTGTGCATTTACACCCATGACCCCTGTACTCGCCCCTACTGCCCATGCTGCCTGTGCATTTACAAACATGACCTCTAGACTCGCCCCCACTGCCCCCCCTGCCTGTGAATTTACACCTGTGACCCCTGGACTCGCCCACGCTGCCTGTGCATTTACACCTAAGACCCCTGGACTCACTCCCACGCTGCCTGTGCATTTACACCAGTGACCTCTAGACTCGTCCCAACTGCCCACGCATTTACACCCATGACCCCTGGACTCGTCCCATCTGCCCACGCTGCCTGTGCATTTACACCTGTGACCCCTGGTCTCGGCCCCACTGCCCACGCTGCCTGTGCATTTACACTTGTGACCCCGGGACTCGCCCCCACTTCCCACGCTGCCTGTGCATTTACACCTGTGACCCCTGGAATCGACCCCACTGACCACGCTGCCTGTGCATTTACACCCATGACCCCTGTACTCGCCCCTACTGCCCATGCTGCCTGTGCATTTACAAACATGACCTCTGGACTCGCCCCCACTGCCCCCCTGCCTGTGAATTTACACCTGTGACCCCTGGACTCGCCCACGCTGCCTGTGCATTTACATCTGTGACCCCTGGACTCGCCCCCATGGCCCACGCTGCCTGTGCATTTACACCTAAGACCCCTGGACTCGCCCCCACGCTGCCTGTGCATTTACACCAGTGACCTCTAGACTCGCCCCAACTGCCCACGCATTTACACCCATGACCCCTGGACTCGTCCCATCTGCCCACGCTGCCTGTGCATTTACACTCGTGACCCCTGGACTCGCCCCCACTTCCCACGCTGCCTGTGCATTTACACCTGTGACCCCTGGACTCGCCCCCACTGCCCACTCTGCCTGTGCATTTACACCCGTGACCGCTGGACTAGCCCCCACGCTGCCTGTGCATTTACATCTGTGACCTCTGGACCCACCCCCACTGCCCACGCTGCCTGTGCATGTACACCTGTGACCCCTGGACTCGCCCCCACTGCCCACGCTGCCTGTGCATTTACACCTGTGACCCCTGGACTCGCCCCCACTGCCTGTGCATTTACACCTGTGACCCCTGGACTCGCCCCCACTGCCCACGCTGACTGGTCATTTACACCCATGATCCCTGGACTTGCCCCACCTGCCCACGCTGCCTGTGCATTTACACCTGTGACCCCTGGACTCGCCCCCACTGCCCACGCTGCCTGTGCATTTACACCCTTGACCTCTGGACTCTCCCCCACGCTGCCTGTGCATTTACACCCTTGACCTCTGAACTCTCCCCCACGCTGCCTTTGCATTTACACCCATGACCTCTTGACTCGCCCCCACTGCCCACGCTGCCTGTGCATTTACACCCGTGACCCCTGGACCCGCCCCCACTGCCTACACTGCCTGTGCATTTACACCTGTGAGCCCTGGTCTCGGCCCCATGCTGCCTGTGCATTTACACCTGTGACCCCTGGACTTGCCCCCTCTGCCCACGCTGCCTGTGCATTTACACCCGTGACCCCTGGACTCGCCCCCACTGCCCGTGCTGCCTGTGCATTTACACCCATGACCTCTGGACTCGCCCCCACTGCCCACGCTGCCTGTGCATTTACTCCCCTGACCCCTTGACTCGCCCCATGGCCCACGCTGCCTGTGCGTTTACATCCGTGACCCCTGGCCTCACCCCAACTGCCCACGCTGCCTATGCATTTACACCCGTGACCCCTGGACTCGCCCCCACTGCCCACGCTGCCTGTGCCATGCCCCCACTGCCCACCCTCCTGTGCATTTACACCCGTGACCCCTGGACTTGCCCCCACTGCCCACGCTGCCTGTGCATTTACACCGGTGACCCCTGGACTTGCCCCCACTGCCTGTGATTTACACTCGTGACCCCTGGACTCACCCCCACTGCCCACGCCGCCTGTGCATTTACAGCGGTGACCCCTGGACTCGCCCCCACTGCCTGTGCATTTACACCCGTGACCCCTGGACTCACCCCCCCGCCCCCGCTGCCTGTGCATTTACATCTGCGACCCCTGGACTCGCCCCCACTGCCCACGCGAACTGTGCATTTACACCTGTGACCCCTGAACTCGCCCCAACGCTGTCTGTGCATTTACACTGGTAACCCCTGGACTCGCCCCCACTGCCCACGCTGCCTGTGCATTTACACCCATGACCCCTGGACTCCCCCCCACGCTGCCTGTGCATTTACACCTGTGACCCCTGGACTCGCCCCCACTGCCTGTGCATTTACATCTGTGCACCCTGGACTGGCGGCCCCTGCCCACGCTGCCTGTTGATTTACACCTGTGACCCCTGGACTGGCCCCCACTGCCCACGCTGCCTGTGCATTTACACCCATGACCTCTGGACTCGCCCCCACTGCCCACCTTGCCTGTGCATTTACACCCATGACCCCTGGACTCGCCCCACCTGCCCACGCTGCCTGTGCGTTTACATCCGTGACCCCTGGACTCGCCCCCACTGCCCCTGCTGCCTGTGCATTTACATCTGTGACCCCTGGTCTCGGCCCCATGCTGCCTGTGCATTTACACCCGTGACCCCTAGACTCGCCCCCACTGCCCGTGCTGCCTGTGCATTTACACCCGTGACCCCTGGACTCGCCCCCACTGCCCGTGCTGCCTGTGCATTTACACCCATGACCTCTGGACTCGCCCCCACTGCCCACGCTGCCTGTGCATTTACATCCGTGACCCCTGGCCTCGCCCTCACTGCCTGCGCGTTTACATCCGTGACCCCTGGCCTAGCCCCCACTGCCCACGCTGCCTATGCATTTACACCCGTGACCCCTGGACTTGCCGCCACTGCCCACGCTGCCTGTGCCATGCCCCCACTGCCCACGCTCCTGTGCATTTACACCCGTGACCCCTGGACTCGCCCCCACGCTGCCTGTGCATTTACACCCGTGACCCCTGGACTCGCCCCCCCGCCCCCGCTGCCTGTGCATTTACACCTGTGACCCCTGGACTCGCCCCCACGCTGCCTGTGCATTTACGCCCATGACCTCTAGACTCGCCCCCACTGCCTGTGCATTTACACCTGTGACCCCTGGACTTGCCCCCACTGCTCAGGCTGCCTGTGCATTTACACCTGAGACCCCTGGACTCGCCCCACACTGCCTGTGCATTTACACCTGTTACCCCTGAACACGCCCCCACGCGGTCTGTGCATTTACACCGGTGACCCCCTGGACTCGCCCCCACTGCCCACGCTGCCTGTGCATTTACACCTGTGACCCCTGGACTCGCCCCCACTGCCCACGCTGCCCTTGCATTTACACCTGTGACCCCTGGTCTCGGCCCCACTGCCCACGCTGCCTGTGGATTTACACCTGTGACCCCTGGACTTGCCCCCACTGCCCTCGCTGCCTGTGCATTAACACCCATGACCTCTGGACTCGCCCCTACTGCCCACCTTGCCTGTGCATTTACACCCATGACCCCTGGACTTGCCCCCACTGCCCACGCTGCCTGTGCATTTACACCCGTGACCCCTGGACTCACCCCCACCCTGTCTTTGCATTTACATCCGTGACCTCTAGACTCGCCACCACTGCCCACGCTGCCTGTGCATTTACACCTGTGAACCCTGGACTCGCCCCCACTGCCTGTGCATTTACATCTGTGCACCCTGGACTCGCCCCCACTGCCCACGCTGCCTGTGCATTTACACCTGTGACCCCTGGACTCGCCCCCACTTACCCCGCTGCCTGTGCATTTACACCCCTGACCCCTGGACTCGCCCCCACTGCCCACGCTGCCTGTGCATTTACACCCGTGACCCCTGGACTCGGCCCCACTTACCCCGCTGGCTGTGCATTTACACCTGTGACCCCTGGACTTGCCCCCACTGCCACGCTGCCTGTGCATTTACACCCTTGACCCCTGTACTCGCCCCTACTGCCCATGCAGCATGTGCATTTACACCCATGACCCCTGGACTTGCCCCCACGCTGCCTGTGCATTTACACCCATGACCCCTGGACTCGCCCCCACTGCCCTCGCCACCTGTGCATTTACACCCATGACCCCTGGACTTGCCCCCACGCTGTCTGTGCATTTACACCCATGACCCCTGGACTCGCCCCCACTGCCTACGCTGACTGTGCATTTACACCCGTGACCCCTGGACTCGCCCACGCTGCCTGTGCATTTACACCCATGACCCCTGGACTCGCCCCACCTGCCCACCCTGCCAGTGCATTTACACCTGTGACCTCTGGACTCTCCCCCACACTGCCTTTGTATTTACACCCATGACCCCTGGACTCGACGCCGCTGCCCACGCTGCCTGTGCATTTACACCGAGACCCCTGGACTCGCCCCCACGCTGTCTGTGCATTTACACCCGTGACCCCTGGATTCACCCCCACTGCCTACGCTGCCTGTGAATTTACACCTGTAACCCCTGGAATCGCCCCCACTGCCCACGCTGCCCGTGCATTTACTCCCCTGACCCCCTGGATTCGCCCCCACTGCCCACGCTCTCTGTGCGTTTACATCCGTGACCCCTGGCCTCGCCCCACGCCAGCTCACAGTAGTGCTAGTCCAGGGAAGGTATTATTCCCGTTCAACTGATTAGCTACCTCTGGGTCAATAGTCCCTATGAACCTAATGGAGGCCCTCCTTTTTTCCTGGATATACGATGCATGACACTATCATTTCTATTTTTTCTAATGATTGGATGCCCTACATCAGATGGTAGTAACTTTAGCTACAAGACGCTTCTTTTATTCTTTAATTTGTTGTTATTTTTTCACACTTTAGGTAGATTGGATCAACGCCACTACCTGTGAGGCTGGCGGCATTTTCAAAAAACCCAAAGTGGGAAAGTGTGGCTCACTGGTTAGAAGCGACAGACCCTGAAGCATAGATCGGCCCGGGACCAGGGTTCAATCCTCGACGCGGCAGGGTCTTGGGTCAATGTCCGCGGACTCGATAATTCTCGCCGAGGTGCCTACGCTAACCATGGTTCCCACTCTGCAACTCTGGGCAATAGCTTGCCTAATCTCCACAACGGCCCCATCAGCACCGGGGATGCCTGGCTTTACCTTGGAGGTGCCCAGGAGGGACCATCTCACAGGGAAAGCCAGGACGGGTTCCCCAGCGGTATACAGTGCCAGGACACTCCTAGATGGAGTAACAGTGCGCTTTACAAGTATACTTACTTTACTTTACTTTATATTAAACGCATTAAGTACTCACACACCAGCCTCACTATGTATATACACTTCCACTGCACCACTGTTTAACTTCCCCTTAACTTCACTTCCCACGTGTGGGTTGGCAGGCACCTCACTTTTTGCTTGTTTACGCGAGTTCTGTGCAACTACACTTTTATATGCATCACATTTTAGGACCTGTACGTATGTAGACATTTATCCATGTATTTTCGAGCTGTTGAGGGACTTCCAGCATTATTTTTACACAGCACTATGCTGCAATATTGCTGTAACAATCTCATGTCACACATAAGATTCACGTTTTCTGTTTCGGAGGGTGGGAACTGCTTCTGCCGCACATGTCCATAGACTCAACCATTTTACTCAGATTGACCTACAAACAAGCACTATGCTGTCATATCGGTCACCACACGCACGCCAAACCTACGCAGCAACGTTTGGGCCCCCGCATCACACATGTAACTGGTTGCTCACTATGTGTATGGTTGTACACGTTTGTTTAAACACACGAGCGCCATCCCACTCAATGAATGTAGGACAAATGTTTTACACTGTGACCAAGACCTGCCGGTCGAAACGCGTAGGTGTGAAGAGAGCTGTCGATGGCAGAAGCCTTGAAAATAAACCTTTAATGAAATAACCTATCTGGGAGAGTGCGAGCGTATTCTGTTTGGTAGCGAATTGAATTTGGGGAAGGTCCGTCGCGCCGCTTGCACCAGCTGTCAGAAGCGCGCCCTCCATGTCTGGACAAAATTGGTGATTAAATATATATATAGATATATATAGATAGCTCAATACAAAAGATGTTTACCTATCCTCAATGAGCTTTCATTCTCCTTCTTGAGCGGGTTCAGTATTAGTTGTACGTAGGGTGGGAAAACCCTCGCCTCCGTGACATTAATAGAGTTTAATTTTCTTTCATGATAGCTCGGACATATTACATTCCTTGTTAGTACCGTAGACTCTGATTATGCAAGTTTAACGCTTATTTACCACCAGTTTGATTAATTGATTGATAAAAATTTATAGCGCGCAAAAACAATAACCCGCAGGTATCAAGGCGCCTAACAATACGATCAAAAATTGAAGCAAACATCCTTACAAATAGGCTTGCCGAAAGAGGCGAGTTTTGAGGGCACTGCGGAATTTCTGTAGGGAGGGTAGGGATCTAAGGTCCAGAGGAAGATCATTCCACCATTTGGGGGCCAAAGTGGAGAAGGCCCTGCCACCCCACTTAGCTCTTCGTATGCGGGGAGCAGTCAAAAGCGATTTCCCTGAGGAACGCAAGTTCCTTCCAGGAGTGTAGTGAGAGATGATGGAACCAACTCCCGTGTCGCTGTTTTTTGCAATGGCTTTATATGTCATGCTTAAGACTTTGAACCGTATTCGGTATTCTACCGGTAGCCAATGCAGCGTTTTCCTGGCCGCCGTGGCCGAAGAGCGTCTGGGAATATCCAGAACAAATCTGGCTGTGGCATTTTGAACTATCTGTAGGCGCTGCAGGAGGCTCCTGTTTAGCCCCGCATACAGCGCATTACAGTAGTCCAAGCGTGAACCAATGAGTGCGACAGCTATTTGCTTTCTGGACTGCAAGGAGAGGTATTTCCTAATCCTTCGCAGAGTGTGGATCAGGCCCCAGCAGGTGGAGATGGTTCTACTCACCTGACTGCCCATATCAAGGGCAGGGTCTATCTTCACCCCGAGATTCTTAGCAGATGTTGTGGGGGAAGGGCACATTCCCAGCGAGTCAGGCCACCAGTTGGCTGACCAGATGTTTTCTTTCCCTCCAAACACCATCACCTCAGTCTTCTCCCCATTCAGTTTAAGAGAGTTCTGAATCATCCAATGACCAACCGCCTCCATACAAGATCTAAACTTGGAGGCGGTTTGCACATCTGAATGGGAGAGAGAGACGAGTATTTGGGTGTCATCTGCATAAGAGACTACCTCCATCCCGAAAGTTCTTATTAGTCTGGCTAGTGGGGTCACATAGATGTTGAATAGGGTCGGGCTAAGCGCCGACCCTTGGGGGACCCCACATAGCACTGGACGGGATGGAGATAGGAACTCGCCCAGCTTGACTCTTTGTTCCCTCCCATTAAGGAAAGAAGTCAATAGATCTAGGGCTGCGTCCTTCACCCCCACATCCCTCAGGCGTGATGTAAGAACTGAGGGGGAGAGGGTATCGAAGGCAGCAGTTAGATCTAGTAGGACCAGGAGGGTGGTCTGGCCCCCATCCACTGTCGTGCGGATCTTATCGAGCACGATGGTGAGGGCTGACTCAGTGCTGTGTTCCCTCCTGAATCCATGCTGGGAGGAGTCCAAGCAGCCCGAGCTCTCCACAAAGACAGCGAGATGCTTGTTAAGATGTTCCTCAAGCATCTTCGCTGGAGCCGGAAGCAGCGAGATAGGACGGAAGTTTTTTAGGACCTCCGGATCAAGAGAGGCCTTCTTTAACAGGGGTTTCACTACTGCCTTCTTCCACTCCAGAGGGAAGGTGCCGTCTCTGATGGCAAGATTCATTATTTCTAACAGCGGCGGTAGGAGGGTCTCCCTACACTGCTTGATGATCTTCAGTGGGCAGGTATCCAGGGGAGAACAAGACTTGGTCTTGTTAAGCAAGATCTCCAGATCATGCAAGGCCAGCGGGGGAAAGGAGTCCAGGGTGCAAGATGGGGAGGTGTCAGTAGTGGTCAAATTCATCTCAACCCGAGCAGTGGGCACACTGATACAAGCTCTTTGTTCCTCAAGAGCCAAGTGGATATCCTGTATTTCGGTGTGGAAAAAGGAGGCAATCTTATAACATAGGTCTTGAGATGGAATAACAGGATCAGGGGCTTGCAGGTTGACTAGAGAGTCAACGATTTTAAAAAGCTCATTCGGCGAGGAGAGCGAGGTTGTCAGGGCTACATAGTAGTCTTGTTTGGCCTGCACAATCTCAGCTTTATATTTCCTGACAAGGAGTTTATGGGCTTCCTTGTTCTTAAGGTCCCAACTAGCGTGCCAGAGCCTCTCCTTCCTCCTCACTTCTTGCCTGAGGAGTCTAAGGGAATCAGAGAACCAGATGGTCTCTTTCTGGCTCGGCGGCGGGTCTGTACTGGGGCCAATTCTTTCAGGGCCTCCGTGGTAACCTGTTCGAAATGCCACACCCATCACTGGTTTGAAGCAGAATTTCTTAAAAGGTGGAGTCTAAGGACCAGGCTGCCGCCCTCAAACTATACTCAAGACGGATACCCAAGGTATAGGCCTTTGATGCCATCGAACCCCTCACCGAGTGCAACCAAAAGATGGAGACACGGATTCCATCCTTGGTCATAATCCACCAAAAACATTGTGCACTGGTTGCTGGGGGAACCGGCTTGAATGGTTTCTTGATTGCAGTGAGCAGCTGTTTTGTCCCAGGGAGTCTCACCTCCACTGTTATGGTTTAATAACCGCGTAAACAACGTACTACGCACAATTTAGGATTGTCTGGCAATGCCAGATATTCAACTATCCTAGTGTGAGATTTGGAATTTCTGGACACTGTGAAAGTAACTCCTTCCAGTGAGTACACTCTGAAATAAATTTTCATGGCTCTGACATCAGAGACCTGTTTACCTAATAAAAGACATGACAAACTTGCTATTTTACTCAACAATTCCTTTCTGAAAAAAGAAATTGGTTGTCCTGCCAAGATTCCAAGAAGTGCAGAACCACATTCATGTCCTACAATTGTGAATATCGAGGTTTGGGAGGAAATAAAAGTCTGATTTCTCTGAGAAGTCTACATACCAGAGGATGCATCCCACGTAACCTTCCTTCCCATGAAGTGGAGATTGACCTTCTCTATCAAGAGGTGTCAGTTTCCATGGACATCCCTAAGAATGTTTTGAGTCTGGGGAACACAGATTGGAGAATCCAAAGAAAGTTCAATTAGAACTGGAAACCAGGCTTGCAATATCTGAACCAGGGTCCATAACAACAGGTTCACCTTCTGTCTCCTTACCTGCGCCATAAGCTTCACGATCATGTACAACAGGGGACATGCATAATTGAGTGCCTGCCTCTAGTCCTGAAAGAACACATCAGTCGCCTCTGCTAAAGGGTCTGGTCAGCAGCTTAAAAACCGAGGAACAGGTGAACCAGTCTTGATGATAATAGGCCTATGCGGCATGGTCTCCACCTGGTCATTATCAAGTGATCAAAATACAGAGGGGCTGAGTTACCAGGAACTGAATTTTTTTACGTTTCAGTCTGTGATTACATGGAGTCTCAATGGGAGAGGCTCCAATGTCACCGAGGCTTTCCTCTCCAAGCAGAATTAGCAGCATTGTCTGGCCAAGTCTGCTAGGACCTTCAACCTGGTCCCGCTAGACGATTTATGTATCGGACCACTGATACGTTGTCCATCTTTAGAAGAATCGAGCATGAGTCTCCGTCCCTCAACATGCTGAAGACAGTACAAGGTTTCCAAAGAGACCTTCTCAGGACTCCAGTACAGTGCAGGTCCCTGATGGTGATTTCACAGATGAAACAAGCACTGAAAACCAAGAGGTTTAGGCTGTCCTGGACAAATGGGCTGTTTGGACAACAAGATTACATCTGCCAGGTTTCAGAAGCAAGTTCTTTCTGATACAGAAAGTAGACAAGGCTGACTGACTGGGCATCAACCTGAGAGAAGACAGCTTGTGGGTTGCATACCATCATCTCAAGATGGAGGGTTTTCACAACCTCAAGAACATTTGCTTCCAAATGACTGAATAGTGAGAGTGGACCTGAAAGAGGAGTACCTTATGGTCTCTATATTTGGCCGACATAGCATATTTCTTCAGTTTGTGTAGACAGGTCAACTCTACAAATTTGTCTGCCTAGCTTTTGGGCTCTCATCGGCTCTTCAGCGTTTCACCACATGGGACTCTCTAAGATTCAGAGGCAAGAGGCTTATCTTTATGGACATGAAGAATGAGACGAGGGCCCGGTTCCTCGCCCATTCCATCAACCAGGCCATGAGCTTCAGAATCAGCCCCATCATCGAGGTCTGCGAGTGCAAGTGAATCCTCCTCTCCAGCGGTATGGTCAGGATCAAACTCGGCCCCTCTGTTGTCTAAGGATGACAGGCGCCTTTTCAGGAAGTCCTGCCTCAGCCTTTCCAAGCATTAGAAGTAGGAGCCTGTGATGGTCTTTTGGCCTTGGATTTACCACAGCTTCATGACTTCCCTTGAACTTCTACGGGACACAAGACTGCCAAAGCTTTCCCCAGCTGAGGTCCACAGAGCGTTTCGATGCTAATAAGATGAGTTGCCTGCTCACCTGCTCCAATAAGTTGGAGACTGTTTTTTTAAAGATTCATCTATAGCATCAAACGCTTCATCAAAGGGGGACCACCTGATTGACTAGGGTGTGCCCCAGCCCCACACTGCCATCATCTGCCATGGTGCGCAGGTGTAATTGTAAATATTGACCCTGGCACTAGAAATGGCTACTTGGAATGCAGGAGGGTAATCGCCCTCAGGCCAATTGTCACTCACCACTGTTTTCCTTAGATTACTGCACGTATCCCAAAAACACCCTTGAATACATGGGACAAATCATGCTATGCTGATGAGCACCTAATGTACTCCCCACAATACATCCCTACCTCGTGCATAAATGTCAGCTTTCTGGAGGAAAAAAAGGTAAGTAATGCAGCTTTGAAATTACACGTACGCTCTCCTGATACGCTGCCAATCTATGAGAGGAAAGAGTGCTGGGTGCTTGTGAGATGCAAAGCTGTGCATTCTAACTCAAGCGTCCTCTAGAAGCGCACACCCGTCACTGCACGACGCGGATTACTGACTGGGGCCTGCAGCACTAAAACTCCCCCGGGGAGCAAACAGTTCAAGCTTTTGCAAGGGTGCAGTCACCGTGTGTGCACTTCCTGACCCACAACTGCCAAGCACAGCTGTCACAGGGGGTGGGAGGCCGGGCTGATGAAACACCAAGAACTCAGTGGGGAAAACTATTTAACGAGAATAATGACATACACCCCAGGGGGTGACTTGACATATAGAAATTAAAGTTGCAGAGCAGTCACAAATCATGCACATTGTTTCCCTGTAATACCCATATATGAAAAAACCCTTATCCGGCAGCTGCGCAACAAAAAAAAGAAGGTGCTTTTCCTGGTAGTCTGTTTTGCTAGAAAGGAGGAGCTGTTATTAGTGACTGTTTTCTTTAGGCTTGGGTCCCATGGAACAGGTAGTCCCAGAATGGGTTTTACAGTTCAATGTTGCTGATGAGCTGCTGACCTAATAAAACAGAGAGAGAAATGCATTATCAGAAGCCTCTGGTCCCAACATAGAAATCGCTTTAACTTTGCATATATGGGAGCACTTTGGAACATTTAAGATGGAATACCACTGGTGCTCCACCCCAGATGTGTGAAACTTATGGAACTCTAAAGGTTTGAGGGTGCTCAGCAGGACTAGAGGGGTCACAGGCTGAGACGTGCCAAAATATGAACATTTTTCAGTATGTGCGGTGGGGGGCAGGTCCTTGAAGATGACAGGGCTTTGCGCAGAGCACAACCCGAGGCACTTTAAATTCACCCCTCCACCCCAACACAAAAATCAAAGTTTCTGAGGCAGCCGCCGCTGTCCCAGGAAGTTTCACACTGACATGGACATCAACGTCACAGAACCTCCAAATAATTCACTGGAAACCTGCTCTCTACTCTATTCCAGCTAATTGTGTGCGAACCGTGTGATGTCACTTGCTCAGCCAATACTGTGTGACACACGGCGGCACCGAGTGATTTGGAAGGTAAGCAAGTTACTGTGTCCCACATGTGTTGTGTCCACACCCTGAGCTGCTCCTCTCAGTTCTTGACTCCAAAGGCCAAGCTCCACAGTCTAACTTCAATGCACATTCTGAAGGAAGGAGACAGAGACCTTGTGGTGTTCACTGGGTGTGGCTAAACCTGCGACCTGCCTATGCTACTGTGGTGTGTGCAAGATGTGTTGGAATGTTGGTGATGGATGTTTGAAGCCAGTGTCTGGTGATGGAGAGGTGATAATACACTGCATATCTCGGTGCTAAATAAGTGGTCACAAGTTGATGGCAGTGGCAGATAATCTTTGGTTCACGGCCAGAGTCCACACAGCTGTATTAGTAGGAAGGACAAGTACCAGATGTATAATGAGCTAAATCAGTGTTGCAAATGAAGATTCCCTGGAATATACTGGCGCAACATTCAATATTTCAGGTGTGAGGTGTCAAATTTCACTTACCAGCATTAAGAGAGAAGAGCATGTGAACTTTTGATAGTACCTGTGCGATGAGGGTGTTAACCCTGCTGCTTCATGAGCCAGGCTGAAGAATGTTATAAACCATTCCCTCTCCTGCAGTACATAGCAACACATGACATGTGGCCTCAGAGAATCCTAGAGATGGAGAGGCATCATACATGCATCTTACACATGAAGCTGTTCACGCTCACTCGAGTGGATCCCATAATTGAACATTTAAAGGGCTTTCTGTGAGCTAGATACTGTTCCCGTGCACTGGAGTGTACAACGTAATAGAAGATTTAAAAGGATAAAAGGTTTAGCAGGTTTTGCGTCAAGAACAATCAATTTTATTAACAACATGGAGGTGAAGATTGTGCTTTTAATTCTTTGCTGCAATATTCGCTGCAGCCATCAAGAACAGTCAAACACCAAAAACTAAATTTCCCATCAATTCAGTGACTAATCAGCACATACATGTCCCTTTATCAACCAGAGACACCAAAACTACGCCTCTTTCTTTGCTCAATCCAACAAAAGATCAACAACTTGGAACTTCACATCCGGAAGAACAAAAAGTCACTTTAACTCCACTATGGATGTTACGATACAGAATTCCACTATAGCGTAAAACCCTTCAGGTGGTCATGGAAGAGAAAACTTTGTCACCAAAGACAGCAACTCCAGAAGAACCACAGGATACAACCTGTTAATGGTGCAATGCTCATATGGCGGAGCAGCTTTCTAGAACGGCCTTTACTCCTGCTCAGTACATGAAACAACTTCAAACAAGGTAACGTCCAACCCAAAACAGAACAGTCAAATAACAGAGGGACATCGAATGAACATATTCAAACCCGGCACAATCGTAGAATATAATATTAAGAGCTTGATTTATTATTGGGTGGATTGTATGTAGTTCCGTCATGGGACGAAAGTAAATTACTCTATCCCCATGGTGGAGAGGCAGTCCGCCTAATTTATAAATGACCGCCAAGCAGGCAGTAATTTATCAAAACATGACGGCGGTTCCTGGCAATGTGTATTACTCTATTCTATGGGGCTGTGTTAGCAGGACGCAGCCCTGTGGCATGGAGCAATTGGTTTTTATTTGCAAAAAGAAAATCCTGAAACTGGATTTTCTTTTTGTAAACAAAAATTATAATGCTCCTTTCGCCATGGGAGTCTTCTCCCATGGTGAGCGGAGCATTATAATATTTGTATTGTTCCTTCTGGCGGTAAGAAACAGTAAAACAATTACTACATGTCCAGCATCCACATTGGACATGCTGCCAACATGTAAATGAGGCCCTAATTCACATCAAATGCACATGTTGACTAACAGTGGGATAGCCTTTACCCCCTGCCCTTAATAGAATTGAAAATTACTAAGGATAAAGCTATAATATTTGTTATTCTAGTTCAGGACCAGAGGCTGCGATTCTGCTTGTTTAAAGCTTGTCAACGAGCACAGATGCCACATTGGCTTATAATAAAATGTATTGATAGTAGAATCAGATTAGCATATCAATACCCTCATAATATTCTCCAAGCTAGAGCCTAATAAAAATGTTTTGGGCAGCACTGAGCCCCTGACTGAGTGTGCCCAAATGTACCAACGTCTCCCCCGTCTTCTGCCATAAAATGCCCAACCCATTTGAGCAGATCAGCTGACCTGACAGGACCAAAGGGCTTTTGGCAATCAACAAATGGCCTTCAGCATCTGGCTTGAGTCCCACTGAGCAAAGCTCATGAGCTTTCAAACATTGTACAACATTTAGGGTCATTGGGAAATCCTAAATATTAATCATTGAGAAGAGGTGATATTCTGTCCAGAAATGTGGACAGACCTCCCTTCAGGCGAACAAACCTCTGAGATGTAAAGCTCTTATCACCAAAGATCTGCTGCATGACACCCAGCATAGAAGCACCGCCAGTCTGAACAACAATCAAGAGCCCCTCTGCCCCTGAGTGCATGGAGGCAAGAATAATGACCCCTGGACTCACCTCGAAGCCCCCACTGCCCTCTGGTGTCCCCTCCCCCTGGACTCACTTCGAAGCCTCCACTGCCCTCTGGTGTCCCCTCCCCCCTGGACTCACCTCGAAGCCCCCACTGCCCTCTGGTGTCCCCTCCCCCCTGGACTCACCTCGAAGCTCCACTGCCCTCTGGTGTCCCCTCCCCCCTGGACTCACCTCGAAGCCCCCACTGCCCTCTGGTGTCCCCTCCCCCCTGGACTCACCTCGAAGCCCCCACTGCCCTCTAGTGTCCCCTCCCCCTGGACTCACCTCGAAGCCCCCACTGCCCTCTGGTGTCCCCTCCCCCTCCCCCCTGGACTCACCTCGAAGCCCCCACTGCCCTCTGGTGTCCCCTCCCCTCCCCCTGGACTCACCTCGAAGCCCCCACTGCCCTCTGGTGTCCCCTCTCCCTGGACTCACCTCGAAGCCCCCACTGCCCTCTGGTGTCCCCTCCCCTCCCCCTGGACTCACCTCGAAGCCCCCATTGCCCTCTGGTGTCCCCTCCCCCCTGGACTCACCTCGAAGCCCCCACTGCCCTCTGGTGTCTCCTCCCCCTGGACTCACCTCGAAGCCCCCACTGCCCTCTGGTGTCTCCTCCCCCCTGGACTCACCTCGAAGCCCCCACTGACCTCTGGTGTCCCCTCCCCCCTGGACTCACCTCGAAGCCTCCACTGCCCTCTGGTGTCCCCTCCCCCCCTGGACTCACCTCGAAGCCCCCACTGCCCTCTGGTGTCCCCTCCCCCATGGACTCACCTCGAAGCCCCCACTGGTGTCACCTATCCCCTGGACTCACCTCGAAGCCCCCACTGCCCTCTGGTGTCCCCTCCCCCCGGGACTCACCTCGAAGCCCCCACTGCCCTCTGGTGCCCCCCCCTGGGCTCACCTCGAAGCCCCCACTGCCCTCTAGTGTCCCCTCCCCCCTGGACTCACCTCGAAGCCCCCACTGCCCTCTGGTGTCCCCTCCCCCCCTGGACTCACCTCGAAGCCCCACTGCCCTCTGGTGTCCCCTCCCCCCTGGACTCACCTCGAAGCCCCCACTGCCCTCTGGTGCCCCCTCCCCCCTGGACTCACCTCGAAGCCCCCACTGCCCTCTGGTGTCCCCTCCCCCCCTGGTTTCACCTCGAAGCCCCCACTGTCCTCTGGTGTCCCCTCCCCCTCCCCCCTGAACTCACCTCGAAGCCCCCACTGCCCTCTGGTGTCCCCTCCCCCCTCCCCCTGGACTCACCTCGAAGCCCTCACTGCCCTCTGGTGTCCCCTCCCCCCTGGATTCACCTCGAAGCCCCCACTGCCCTCTGGTGCCCCCTCCCCCCTGGACTCACCCCGAAGCCCCCACTGCCCTCTGGTGTCCCCTCCCCCTCCCCCCTGGACTCACCTCGAAGCCCCCACTGCCCTCTGGTGTCCCCTCCCCCTCCCCCCTGGACTCACCTCGAAGCCCCGACTGCCCTCTGGTGTCCCCTCCCGCCTGGACTCACCTCGAAGCCCCACTGCCCTCTGGTGTTCCCTCGCCCTTGGACTCACCTCGAAGCCCCCACTGCCCTCTGGTGTCCCCTCCCCCCTGGGCTCACCTCAGAGCCCCACTGCCCTCTGGTGTCCCCTCCCCCCTGGACTCACCTCGAAGCCCCCACTGACCTCTGGTGTCCCCTCCCCCCTGGACTCAGCTCGAAGCCCCCACTGCCCTCTGGTGTCCCCTCCTCCATGGACTCACCTCGAAGCCCCCACTGGTGTCACCTACCCCCTGGACTCACCTCGAAGCCCCCACTGCCTTCTGGTGTCCCCTCCCCCCGGGACTCACCTCGAAGCCCCCACTGCCCTCTGGTGTCCCCTCCCCCTCCCCCCTGGACTCACCTCGAAGCCCCCACTGCCCTCTGGTGTCCCCTCCCCCTCCCCCCTGGACTCACCTCGAAGCCCCCACTGCCCTCTGGTGTCCCCTCCCGCCTGGACTCACCTCGAAGCCCCACTGCCCTCTGGTGTTCCCTCCCCCTTGGACTCACCTCGAAGCGTCCACTGCCCTCTGGTGTCCCCTCCCCCCTGGGCTCACCTCAGAGCCCCACTGCCCTCTGGTGTCCCCTCCCCCCTGGACTCACCTCGAAGCCCCCACTGACCTCTGGTGTCCCCTCCCCCCTGGACTCACCTCGAAGCCCCCACTGCCTTCTGGTGTCCCCTCCCCCCTGGACTCACCTCGAAGCCCCCACTGACCTCTGGTGTCCCCTCCCCCCTAGACTCACCTCGAAGCCCCCATTGCCCTCTGGTGTCCCCTCCCCCCTGGACTCACCTCGAAGCCCCCACTGCCCTCTGGAGTCCCCTCCCCCTGGGCTCACCTCGAAGCCCCCATTGCCCTCTTGTGTCCCCTCCCCCCTGGACTCACCTCGAAGCCCCCACTGACCTCTGGTGTCCCCTCCCCCCTGGACTCACCTCAAAGCCCCCACTGCCTCTGGTGTCCCCTCCCCCCTCCCCCTGGACTCACCTCGAAGCCTCCACTGCCCTCTGGTGTCCCCTCCCCCTTGGATTTACCTCGAAGCCCCCACTACCCTCTGGTGTCCCCTGTCCCCTGGACTCACCTCAAAACCCCAACTGCCCTCTGGTGTCCCCTCCCCACTGGACTCACCTCGAAGCCCCCACTGCCCTCTGGTGTCTCCTCCCCCTGGACTCACCTCGAAGCCCCCACTGCCCTCTGGTGTCTCCCCCCCCTGGACTCAACTCGAAGCCCCCACTGCCCTCTGGTGTCCCCTCCCCCCTGGACTCACCTCGAAGCCCCCACTGCCCTCTGGTGTTCCCTCCCCCCTGGACTCACCTCGAAGCCCCCACTGCCCTCTGGTGTCCCCTCCCCCCTGGACTCACCTCGAAGCCCCCACTGCCCTCTGGTGTCTCCTCCCCCTGGACTCACCTCGAAGTCCCCACTGGTGTCACCTACCCCCTGGACTCACCTCGAAGCCCCCACTGCCCTCTGGTGTCCCCTCCCCCCTGGATTCACCTCGAAGCCCCCACTGCCCTCTGGTGCCCCCTCCCCCCTGGACTCACCCCGAAGCCCCCACTGTCCTCTGGTGTCCCCTCCCCCTCCCCCCTGAACTCACCTCGAAGCCCCCACTGCCCTCTGGTGTCCCCTCCCCCCTGGACTCACCTTGAAGCCCCACTGCCCTCTGGTGTCCCCTCCCCCCTGGACTCACCTCGAAGCCCCCCTACCCTCTGGTGTCCCCCTCCCCCTGGACTCACCTCGAAGCCACACTGCCCTCTGGTGTCCCCTCCCCCTGGACTCACCTCGAAGCCCCCCTACCCTCTGGTGTCCCCCCTCCCCCTGGACTCACCTCGAAGCCACACTGCCCTCTGGTGTCCCCTCCCCCTGGACTCACCTCGAAGCCCCCACTGCCCTCTGGTGTCCCCTCCTCCCGGTACTCACCTTGAAGCCCCCACTGCCCTCTGGTGTCCCCTCCCCCCTGGACTCATCTTGAAGCCCCCACTGTCCTCTGGCGTCTCCTTCCCCCTGGACTCACCTCGAAGCCCCCACTGCCCTCTGGTGTCCCCTGCCCTCTGGACTCACCTCGAAGCCCCCACTGCCCTCTGGTGTCCCCTCCCCCCTGGACTCGCCTCGAGGCCCCCACTGCCCTCTGGTGTCCCCTCGACCCTCCCCCCTGGACTCACCTCAAAGCCCCCACTGCCCTCTGGTGTCCCCTCCCCCTGGACTCACCTCGAAGCCCCCACTGCCCTCTGGTGTCCCCTCCCCCCTGGACTCACCTCAAAGCCCCACTGCCCTCTGGTGTCCCCCCCCCCCCTGGTCTCAC
This sequence comes from Lissotriton vulgaris, assembly GCF_964263255.1. Classification (NCBI taxonomy): domain Eukaryota; kingdom Metazoa; phylum Chordata; class Amphibia; order Caudata; family Salamandridae; genus Lissotriton; species Lissotriton vulgaris. The sequence goes on along the minus strand of NC_141685.1, from coordinate 124,319,856 downwards.
CTCGAAGCCCCACTGCCCTCTGGTGTCCCCTCCTTCCTGGACTCACCTCCGAAGCCCCCACTGCCCTCAGTTGTCTCCTCCGCCTGGACTCACCTCAAAGCCCCCACTGCCCTCTGGTGTCCCCTCCCCCCTGGATTCACCTCGAAGCCCCCACTGCCCTCTGGTGCCCCCTCCCCCCTGGACTCACCCCGAAGCCCCCACTGCCCTCTGGTGTCCCCTCCCCCTCCCCCCTGGACTCACCTCGAAGCCCCCACTGCCCTCTGGTGTCCCCTCCCCCTCCCCCCTGGACTCACCTCGAAGCCCCGACTGCCCTCTGGTGTCCCCTCCCGCCTGGACTCACCTCGAAGCCCCACTGCCCTCTGGTGTTCCCTCGCCCTTGGACTCACCTCGAAGCCCCCACTGCCCTCTGGTGTCCCCTCCCCCCTGGGCTCACCTCAGAGCCCCACTGCCCTCTGGTGCCCCCCCTGGGCTCACCTCGAAGCCCCCACTGCCCTCTAGTGTCCCCTCCCCCCTGGACTCACCTCGAAGCCCCCACTGCCCTCTGGTGTCCCCTCCCCCCCTGGACTCACCTCGAAGCCCCACTGCCCTCTGGTGTCCCCTCCCCCCTGGATTCACCTCGAAGCCCCCACTGCCCTCTGGTGTCCCCTCCCCCCTGGATTCACCTCGAAGCCCCCACTGCCCTCTGGTGCCCCCTCCCCCCTGGACTCACCCCGAAGCCCCCACTGCCCTCTGGTGTCCCCTCCCCCTCCCCCCTAGACTCACCTCGAAGCCCCCACTGCCCTCTGGTGTCCCCTCCCCCTCCCCCCTGGACTCACCTCGAAGCCCCCACTGCCCTCTGGTGTCCCCTCCCGCCTGGACTCACCTCGAAGCCCCACTGCCCTCTGGTGTTCCCTCCCCCTTGGACTCACCTCGAAGGGTCCACTGCCCTCTGGTGTCCCCTCCCCCCTGGGCTCACCTCAGAGCCCCACTGCCCTCTGGTGTCCCCTCCCCCCTGAACTCACCTCGAAGCCCCCACTGACATCTGGTGTCCCCTCCCCCCTGGACTCACCTCGAAGCCCCCACTGCCTTCTGGTGTCCCCTCCCCCCTGGACTCACCTCGAAGCCCCCACTGACCTCTGGTGTCCCCTCCCCCCTAGACTCACCTCGAAGCCCCCATTGCCCTCTGGTGTCCCCTCCCCCCTGGACTCACCTCGAAGCCCCCACTGCCCTCTGGAGTCCCCTCCCCCTGGGCTCACCTCGAAGCCCCCATTGCCCTCTTGTGTCCCCTCCCCCCTGGACTCACCTCGAAGCCCCCACTGACCTCTGGTGTCCCCTCCCCCCTGGACTCACCTCAAAGCCCCCACTGCCTCTGGTGTCCCCTCCCCCCTCCCCCTGGACTCACCTCGAAGCCTCCACTGCCCTCTGGTGTCCCCTCCCCCTTGGATTTACCTCGAAGCCCCCACTGCCCTCTGGTGTCCCCTGTCCCCTGGACTCACCTCAAAACCCCAACTGCCCTCTGGTGTCCCCTCCCCACTGGACTCACCTCGAAGCCCCCACTGCCCTCTGGTGTCTCCCCCCCCTGGACTCAACTCGAAGCCCCCACTGCCCTCTGGTGTCCCCTCCCCCCTGGACTCACCTCGAAGCCCCCACTGCCCTCTGGTGTTCCCTCCCCCCTGGACTCACCTCGAAGCCCCCACTGCCCTCTGGTGTCCCCTCCCCCCTGGACTCACCTCGAAGCCCCCACTGCCCTCTGGTGTCTCCTCCCCCTGGACTCACCTCGAAGTCCCCACTGGTGTCACCTACCTCCTGGACTCACCTCGAAGCCCCCACTGCCCTCTGGTGTCCCCTCCCCCCTGGATTCACCTCGAAGCCCCCACTGCCCTCTGGTGCCCCCTCCCCCCTGGACTCACCCCGAAGCCCCCACTGTCCTCTGGTGTCCCCTCCCCCTCCCCCCTGAACTCACCTCGAAGCCCCCACTGCCCTCTGGTGTCCCCTCCCCCCTGGACTCACCTTGAAGCCCCACTGCCCTCTGGTGTCCCCTCCCCCCTGGACTCACCTCGAAGCCCCCCTACCCTCTGGTGTCCCCCCTCCCCCTGGACTCACCTCGAAGCCACACTGCCCTCTGGTGTCCCCTCCCCCTGGACTCACCTCGAAGCCCCCCTACCCTCTGGTGTCCCCCCTCCCCCTGGACTCACCTCGAAGCCACACTGCCCTCTGGTGTCCCCTCCCCCTGGACTCACCTCGAAGCCCCCACTGCCCTCTGGTGTCCCCTCCTCCCGGTACTCACCTTGAAGCCCCCACTGCCCTCTGGTGTCCCCTCCCCCCTGGACTCATCTTGAAGCCCCCACTGTCCTCTGGCGTCTCCTTCCCCCTGGACTCACCTCGAAGCCCCCACTGCCCTCTGGTGTCCCCTGCCCTCTGGACTCACCTCGAAGCCCCCACTGCCCTCTGGTGTCCCCTCCCCCCTGGACTCGCCTCGAGGCCCCCACTGCCCTCTGGTGTCCCCTCGACCCTCCCCCCTGGACTCACCTCAAAGCCCCCACTGCCCTCTGGTGTCCCCTCCCCCTGGACTCACCTCGAAGCCCCCACTGCCCTCTGGTGTCCCCTCCCCCCTGGACTCACCTCAAAGCCCCACTGCCCTCTGGTGTCCCCCCCCCCCTGGTCTCACCTCAAAGCCCCACTGCCCTCTGGTGTCCCCTCCTTCCTGGACTCACCTCCGAAGCCCCCACTGCCCTCAGTTGTCTCCTCCGCCTGGACTCACCTCAAAGCCCCCACTGCCCTCTGGTGTCCCCTCCCCCCTGGGCTCACCTCGAAGCCCCCACTGCCCTCCGGTGTCCCCTCCCCCCTAGACTCACCTCGAAGCCCCAACTTCCCTCCGGTGTCCCCTCCCCCCTGGACTCACCTCAAAGCCCCCACTGCCCTCTGGTGTCCCCTCCCCCCTGGACTCACCTCGAAGCCCCTACTGCGCTCTGGTGTCCCCTCCCCCCTGGACTCACCTCGAAGCCCCCCTACCCTCTGGTGTCCCCCCTCCCCTGGACTCACCTCGAAGCCCCACTGCCCTCTGGTGTCCCCTCCCCCTGGACTCACCTCGAAGCCCCCACTGCCCTCTGGTGTCCCCTCCCCCCGGGACTCACCTCGAGGCCCCCACTGCCCTCTGGTGTCCCCTCCCCCCTGGATTCACCTTGAAGCCCCCACTGCCCTCTGGTGTCCCCTCCCCCTGGGCTCACCTCAAAGCCCCCACTGCCCTCTGGTGTCCCCTCCTCCCGGTACTCACCTTGAAGCCCCCACTGCCCTCTGGTGTCCCCTCCCCCTCCCCCCTGAACTCACCTCGAAGCCCCCACTGCCCTCTGGTGTCCCCTCCCCCCTGGACTCACCTTGAAGCCCCACTGCCCTCTGGTGTCCCCTCCCCCCTGGACTCACCTCGAAGCCCCCCTACCCTCTGGTGTCCCCCCTCCCCCTGGACTCACCTCGAAGCCCCACTGCCCTCTGGTGTCCCCTCCCCCTGGACTCACCTCGAAGCCCCCACTGCCCTTTGGTGTCCCCTCCCCCCGGGACTCACCTCGAGGCCCCCACTGCCCTCTGGTGTCCCCTCCCCCCTGGATTCACCTTGAAGCCCCCACTGCCCTCTGGTGTCCACTCCCCCTGGGCTCACCTCAAAGCCCCCACTGCCCTCTGGTGTCCCCTCCTCCCGGTACTCACCTTGAAGCCCCCACTGCCCTCTGGTGTCCCCTCCCCCCTGGACTCATCTTGAAGCCCCCACTGTCCTCTGGTGTCTCCTTCCCCCCTGGACTCACCTCGAAGCCCCCACTGCCCTCTGGTGTCCCCTGCCCTCTGGACTCACCTCGAAGCCCCCACTGCCCTCTGGTGTCCCCTCCCCCCTGGACTCGCCTCGAGGCCCCCACTGCCCTCTGGTGTCCCCTCGACCCTCCCCCCTGGACTCACCTCAAAGCCCCCACTGCCCTCTGGTGTCCCCTCCCCCTGGACTCACCTCAAAGCCCCACTGCCCTCCGGTGTCCCCTCCCCCCTGGACTCGCCTCGAGGCCCCCACTGCCCTCTGGTGTCCCCTCGACCCTCCCCCCTGGACTCACCTCAAAGCCCCCACTGCCCTCTGGTGTCCCCTCCCCCTGGACTCACCTCGAAGCCCCCACTGCCCTCTGGTGTCCCCTCCTTCCTGGACTCACCTCGAAGCCCCCACTGCCCTCAGTTGTCTCCTCCGCCTGGACTCACCTCAAAGCCCCCACTGCCCTCTGGTGTCCCCTCCCCCCTGGGCTCACCTCGAAGCCCCCCTACCCTCTGGTGTCCCCCCTCCCCCTGGACTCACCTCGAAGCCCCACTGCCCTCTGGTGTCCCCTCCCCCTGGACTCACCTCGAAGCCCCCACTGCCCTCTGGTCTCCCCTCCCCCCGGGACTCACCTCGAGGCCCCCACTGCCCTCTGGTGTCCCCTCCCCCCTGGACTCACCTTGAAGCCCCCACTGCCCTCTGGTGTCCCCTCCCCCTGGACTCACCTCAAAGCCCCCACTGCCCTCTGGTGTCCCCTCCTCCCGGTACTCACCTTGAAGCCCCCACTGCCCTCTGGTGTCCCCTCCCCCCTGGACTCATCTTGAAGCCCCCACTGTCCTCTGGTGTCTCCTTCCCCCTGGACTCACCTCGAAGCCCCCACTGCCCTCTGGTGTCCCCTGCCCTCTGGACTCACCTCGAAGCCCCCACTGCCCTCTGGTGTCCCCTCCCCCATGGACTCGCCTCGAGGCCCCCACTGCCCTCTGGTGTCCCCTCGACCCTCCCCCCTGGACTCACCTCAAAGCCCCCACTGCCCTCTGGTGTCCCCTCCCCCTGGACTCACCTCGAAGCCCCCACTCCCCTCTGGTGTCCCCTCCCCCCTGGACTCACCTCAAAGCCCCACTGCCCTCTGGTGTCCCCCCCCCCGGACTCACCTCGAAGCCCCACTGCCCTCTGGTGTCCCCTCCTTCCTGGACTCACCTCGAAGCCCCCACTGCCCTCAGTTGTCTCCTCCGCCTGGACTCACCTCAAAGCCCCCACTGCCCTCTGGTGTCCCCTCCCCCCTGGGCTCACCTCGAAGCCCCCACTGCCCTCCGGTGTCCCCTCCCCCCTAGACTCACCTCGAAGCCCCAACTTCCCTCCGGTGTCCCCTCCCCCCTGGACTCACCTCAAAGCCCCCACTGCCCTCTGGTGTCCCCTCCCCCCTGGACTCACCTCGAAGCCCCTTCTGCCCTCTGGTGTCCCCTCCCCCCTGGACTCACCTCAAAGCCCCCACTGCCTTCTGGTGTCCCCTCCCCTCCCCCCTGGACTCACCTCGAAGCCCCCACTGCCCTCTGGTGTCCCCTCCCCCTCCCCCCTGGACTCGAAGCCCCCACTGCCCTTTGGTGTCCCCTCCCCCCTGGACTCCCCTCGAAGCCCCCACTGCCCTCTGGTGTCCCCTCCCCCCTGGACTCACCTCGAAGCCCCCACTGCCCTCTGGTGTCCCCTCCCCCCTGGACTCACCTCGAAGCCCCCACTGCCCTCAAGTGTCCCCTCCCCCCTGGACTCACCTCAAAGCCCCCACTGCCCTCTGGTGTCCTCTCCCTCCTGGATTCACCTCGAAGCCCCCACTGCCCTCTGGTGCCCCCTCCCCTCCCCCCGGGACTCACCTCGAGGCCTCCACTGCCCTCTGGTGTCCCCTCCCCCCCTGGACTCACCTCGAAGCCTCCACTGCCCTCTGGTGTCCCCTCCCCCCTGGGCTCACCTCGAAGCCCCCACTGCCCTCTGGTGTCCCCTCCCCCCTGGACTCACCTCGAAGCCCCACTGCCCTCTGGTGTCCCCTCCCCCCTGGACTCACCTTAAAGCCCCCACTGCCCTCTGGTGTCCCCTCCCCTTCCCCCCTGACTCACCTCGAAGCCCCCACTGCCCTCTGGTGTCTCCTCCCCCTGGACTCACCTCGAAGCCCCCACTGCCCTCTGGTGTCTCCTCCCCCTGGACTCACCTCGAAGCCCCCACTGCCCTCTGGTGTCCCCTCCCCCCTCCCCCTGGACTCACCTCGAAGCCCTCACTGCCCTCTGGTGTCCCCTCCCCCTGGACTCACCTCGAAGCCCCCCTACCCTCTGGTGTCCCCCCTCCCCCTGGACTCACCTCGAAGCCACACTGCCCTCTGGTGTCCCCTCCCCCTGGACTCACCTCGAAGCCCCCACTGCCCTCTGGTGTCCCCTCCTTGATAGAGGGGCCTTTTTATCGACCCTGGTAGCCTGAAGGCCCTACATGGCCCTGCGTGATAGAAATCTGAAAACATGCCAAAATAACTAGCTTTCCTCATTAGTAAATAAAGGCCCCAGGGCCCACTATGCTTAAGGCTTAAAAACACACGTTTCTGTGCATTGAACTGAACAAGGTAAAATTAGGCCTTCAAAGATTAGTTAGTTTCATTGCCAGCTTCAAGACGAACACACACACACAGGGTGCCCGTTGGTACAGCTTCCTGAAACCCTTGCTAACGTTATATTTTGAAACATAGCTTGCACAAGTATAAGCAGCAATTTCTAGCAATAAACAGCATCTATCAGGGGAATTCACACTTTCAAATATGTAGAAATGTGCGTGACAGAAAAATGTCCTTTTTTAGTAATGTACAACATGTAACCATTGTGTTTAGAAAGAGGTTCCGGAAATGTTCTCTTTCAAAAGTACAAAATGTTCTCTTTCAAAAGTACAAAATGTTCTCTTTCAAAAGTACAAAATGTTCTCTTTCAAAAGTACAAAATGTTCTCTTTCAAAGGTACAAGACGTTCTGTCCTAAAAATGTACGGAACATGATGTACTGAAAACATTTCCTTCCGGTGTAAACCACCTGGACTGAAAGGGCGTGGGTCAGCGTCATCATAGAACCCTAGTTCCTCAATTTTGGGTATAACAGGCCCAACTGTCAAATCTGAAATCAGAGCTCTGCTGATGCGACCTTTGCATGCAAGCTCTCCGGCTAGCCGATTGTCTGACTTGGGACTTCAAATCCTCTCTCTCAGGTGGTAGACTTCCTAAGCCAGATAATACTTTTGTCTTTTTAAATCTCTGTCCTTGCTCTGTATTTTCCATTCACACCCAATTCCTTGCATTTTTAGGTTCCCTTAAACTACTAGGCCCTGCTGGGATAGTCTTCATGGTTAAGGTGCTTCAAGGCACTAGACTTTATAGAGTGTTCTGCTTTCCCTAACTAATTTCTATTGTGCCTTTTAAAAGATCTCAGTCCTTTTCGCACCTTGGATCTCTTTGGAATGTTAAAACTTGCATGGGTAATACTCTTCAGAAAAGCACCTTTGTAGGCGCTATGGTTTCTTTGAATGTATTCTGAATGTGAACTTGCGTTTTGTTTTAACCCTGACAGATTAAAGTCAGACTTTCAAACATTTCATTGCTCAGGCTGATCAATTAATAAATGCATTTTCTGATGTACTTAAGACTTAACAAATAAAATGCCACTTTAAATGTGATCTTTTGTCATCTCATATCATTGTTCCTTATTCCTCAGTGAAGTGTTGCGTCGATGATACGTGCACACGGCTCATGACCACAGCAGGGTGGTTTGTCGGTTGTGACTCGTGACCACACCCCCAGAGGGCTTCTGTTCTCCCTCGCTCAGCTGGCGCCCAACGTAAAATCGTACTACCTACTGTTTGCAGCGGATCCGGTGCACATCCACGACAGGTCCCTGAGGGGTCCGGGCTCCGCTCCTTTGCGGCAGAGACCACGGGTAAGACAAGGTTTTTGTTTTTCCTTGAATCTCCTGGGTCTCTGCTGCCTGAGGGTGCGACCGACTCTTTTTGGACTGTCTCTGGCTGCCACCTGTCCCCTGCAGCACTATCTCTAGTCACGATTTGAACCCTCTCTCTCTCTGTCTTTGTGAGGTCACGATTTGTCACTTTCTTGTCAGAGGCCAGTATAGGCTTTTCTGCTGCATATTGGTTCATAACAGTTGTGCCTTCAAGGTTGGTGGTTTTCCTGTTTTGCACTCTTGTTTGCCCTGCCGGTTCCGGTCCGGAGGGAATGATTATAGCGTCAATGGTTCTAGGTTTTTGATCCCTCGACAGTTAAAGTCTGTGCGCAGGGTGTCCCCCGGAGCCTCTGTGTCCGGGGTCGGAGTTAGAGTCTCCCCTTCTACAGTTCAAATCTGTGGGCAGGTTTATGATCCCTCTCCAGTTCAAGTCTGTGTGCAGGGTGTCCCCCGGAGCCTCTGTGTCCGGGGTCGGAGTTGAAGGCTCCCCTAGTTCTCCATTGTTGCATTATGGTTTGACGTGCAATCGCATTTTGTTCTGTGCCATGTTCTAGGTTGATCACACATTACTACTTTGCATATTGTATGTTTTTATTTACTTTTTTCTCTCCAAACGGTTTATTGCCTATTTACATAGCATTTTTGTGCTCTTCCTCTGTTCTGGTCTGTTCAGTTCTCCTCTTCGCACTTCCTTGTTGCCCATTCTTCTCTCCTGCGCCCTTCCTCTGCCACTTGTGCAGCTACGTTCTCATCCATGAGTGCTGCCTTCACGCCCTTCCATTGTTTACTTTCTTCTCCTTACGATCTATTTTAGCAAGGTTTGGGTGTCCATATCTTTTGTTCAGTTCCACTTTTAGTCTGCTTTACTGACTGGCTTTGTCAGTTGCTGCCTTGTTCTCTCGTTCCACGAAGGTACAGAAAGAGGAAGTCACTTGTGGTAATTTCAGATTCCCCCCTCCTTCCTCGCCCATTCTTGCGCACCATGGTGCTCCACCGTGTTTAGTGACATTTCATATCTAGGTCCTTTTTACTGCGCTTTCAGTTTTTTATGATGCATCTTCATATGTTTTTGATTTGTCTTTGAAAGTTTTGTAATGGTTGATATTTGTTTTGTTCCATGTCATCTGTCCATTGCCTTGCTCTGTGTAAGTACATGTGCTTTGAAGTTGCTTCTCTGTGCGTCCAGTGACGTAGCGCCTCAGTCCTAGTTGCACCTCCTCCCACAGTCTTTTTTGTCTATCATTAGCCAAGCACCTGATAGCCAAAAAGGGAGGACGAGTATCCAAGTATTCCTCCTAGCCCCTTGACTTCCTCATCACATCCTCTATATCCGTGATGTCCAACACCACCCCACGTACTATAAATTGCTCTATCCATCTGGTACATGACGTCCCTATATCAGTCCATAACACCACTTTTAACACGTTAACAGAGCTTGATAACAAGAGCCGAGAGAGACTAGCCACTGCTTGGGAACTTCTGGGGTTCATCTTCACTCCCAACACCCAGGTTCACATCTCTATCATTTCCATGACTGACCTATGTGCCACCACACATACATTATTCTGCAACTCTGACAACTCGTCTAGTTCTGACGCCCTATCCACGCCTCACTCCGCTCATTCGATCCATTCCGGTCTCTCAGACGGCTCAAACTCCATTGTCATCACTGATGAGGAAGACTCAGATTCATCAGATCCTACGCAGTCTGTTGTAAGTCCACCCATTCGTCACCACCAAGACAAAAATCCACATGCAGATGCGTCAGGCAGTGTTTGAGAAATGAACACTAGATCGATTCCCCAACTTTCCCAACGTCTAAGGTAGAGATACATAGGAAGGGCACACCCACCCTCCGTGCAAGCAAATAGCATTTCTCCTAGCTCACAGGGAACAACATACATACTAGTGTCCCTATAAATAGGATACTGAGTTCTACTGTATATAAAATACCTACTGACTTTCACTATATATTTTATCTTAAAAATTGAAAGTTGAGTAAGACTGATAATTCTATCAAGCTATTGAACAAAATACCCACTTTAGTCTAAGATTGCCTATGCCAGTTGTGGCGGCCAGCTCCACTACCCTGGTTGCGTCCCTGCACAGGATAAAGAATTAGAAGACGGTATATACCTCTATGTCATTAAGGGTATAGGAGAGGGACCTATACCAGATCTCAATTACAGCCACTAAGAAAGAAGAGCATAGGCAGAGTGTGGTTCACACCAAAGGCCCCCATTAAACGATTATCTTGCATTTATACATTTAACTTGGGGGTCATTTAACATGGAATGCTTCTAGGTGGGCAATAAATAGCAGCTAAAGCTTCAATGACCCTAGCACCAAGGAAATAATATGAGGAATAAGACTCCCAATGCTGCATGATTTATTACTCTAAAATAAGCTTTACAAATATTGGAAATTCAAAAATTGTTTCTTCAAAAATAACATTACGCGTTAAGAATATACCAATCTTTTATATCAAATATGTGCGTTTCAATTTTGATATACATACATTAATTCAACAAAGCACTAAATAGGTTTTAATTTCGTAAATTGAACTGCATACTGGAGAGCTACCAGTAGCTCAAGAGCTACTGGTTGGAGAAGCTTGTTGCAATCACAAAGCAGTGGTGGTTGACATGAGCATGTAGTGTGTTTTTCATTGTAGGTTACATTTTTAAGTAGTTCCATTGATTTAAGATATTATTCTTTGCATTTTGAATGAGTCTGATTTGCACTCTAGAAATGTGCATGTAAATGCCAAGACTTTGCCAGATGCCCAGTGTAATGTTGAAAACAGTTCTTCTACCATATAAATGAGGTATTTTCTCTATAACGTGCACATCTATTTATGTCATAAATTTGCAAAGCACCCCCTCAAATAAAAGCCGCCTTGGTTTAGTGCCACAGGACCATGACAGTTCACCCTTTCATTGCATTTGTATGTGCTTTAAAGTTGTAAATTTGTGCACGGTTAAAATTTCCGCATTTAGGGATTTCTGACTGTTTACTATTGAACTTTTAAATAGTCATTCTAAACTAATAAGTTATCATGATAGCTGCACCTGTCAGTCAAATGACGGCAGTCAATATACCGCCTGCGCTGCTACAACAGCTCACCATGCAATACATCCAGGCCCCATTACAGCCTGCCATATTATACGTAGCGACCCAGCCACAACAATATGCACAATACGTTCAGGCCCAACGACAGCCAGCTGATCAGTACATACGGCCACAGCCCCCAGTACCATACATAGCAGCACAGCATGCCTGCAGAAATGACCAACAAAATTATTATATAAATAACAGAAAGAATGCCTCCAGAAAATCAGGTATACAGGGAAGAGTAAATGGAATGGTACAACTGAGGCTCCAGTCACAGCCAACACAGCGCACTTGTTATTATTGCCACAGAATAGGTCACATGCAAAGACAGTGCCGCAATAGGCTTCAAGACCAAAGCCAGCAACTTATGAGTCCAGCACAACAAGGACTAAGCCCCTATGGCCCCTATGAATGTGGCCCAAGTCCAACAATAGTTCCTGTGAATGCACGTTCCCATGCAACAGCAACAATAGACACCTATACACAAAATGATGCCCCAAAAAGAGGAAAAAATGCTGCAGCACCCAGGTACTAAGTACAAAATAATTTATTCTTACCAGCATCCGAATTCAGTCCCAGTTTAAGTAGGCAAGCAATGGCCTGAATGCAGGAACAGATCGGGGAGGGTGTGACAACAGGGCACTGACAGTTGATGTTCGCCATTACAAAATAGGGTTTGTGAAATTTTGGCTTGTGTTCAAGTTGAATGATGCCACTAGACTTAGAGCAACGTAGATGTCGGAATCTCCCACAATTTCTTATGCACAGAAATAGTGAGAGAATAGGGGGATAAAATGATGGAATGGATTATACGGTGTTTACTCAGCGTGCACGACATACAGAGAACATGAGCCTGTGTTTAATGTGATGTTAAATATTCTGGTCAGCATAGCCTACAATTAAAAAGCACATGTTTTTAGATGTTACAAGGTGACAAAAGAGTTAACAGGCTTTCTCTGCCGTTGGAAGGAACCAGCCACAGATTCTGGGCATTGAGCCAGGCAGGAAATACATTTCCTGTGGTCTGTAACGAGGCAGTTGGAACGTCGATGATCGCAGGATCACACAAAATGAGAAACATATACATATGTATATATACAAATATATATATATGTGCATAACAGAAGTAATATGTAGGTATATTAATAATTTTTTTCTAGGTTCTTCAAAATTGCAGGAGATACTGTACGGCGACTGTGCTAAAATGCTTTTAAGCAGTACATGAGCCAGGGACTAAAATACTGATTGTGCATTGAGAAAGACAAAAGGCTAACAAAATATTACATATTTTTTACCTGCTTTAAAAGTTTAAATACCCTGGAATTATGACAGTATCATGTTTTAGGTGTTTAGTGTATTTTCTTTTTTTCAAGTAATGAATGTTCCAAGGTTTCACAAAATTATTATTTATGCATCAACACAAGTGAAAAATCTTCTGAAATAATGAAAAATATTAAAAATAACAAAAGTTTGTATACACTAACATGCACTGCGAAGTTTCTTTCAAAGTCAGGTTTCCAGGAAGTGGGGCCACATCAGTTCTGGGCTTCGACATATGAATAATGGAACACAGATCTTGGCCCAAAGACTTTTGGAAATAATAGACTACTAACCAGCAGCTGTCCCCATTGCCAAGAGGAAAGAAATAACAGAACAGACTTCAGGGTCAACTCTACAAATCAGAGAAGATTAACTTGTTTCCATTTGACTGTCCAAAAGGAAGAAGGCGGTGACAGCTTGGTTGTTTATGGATTCAGACGTAGCCACAACACCTGCCGCACAGAAGTGTCTTATCTAAAGTTATGTATTTTGTATTATAATATTTTGCAATACTGGCAGAAGTGGAATTAGATAGATTGAATTGGTTTTGTTTAAATTGTGTTAATAGGAAGACTTGTATTGCTCATATCTTTGAAGTTGCCAATAGCAACAAAGTCACTTCCAATATATCTGTTAGCACATGGAGTAAATAGCCCTTGCAAGCATGCAGAAAGGTGCAACACCCCCTCTACCAGCACAGTTAGCACCCCAGAATAAGTGTATTTGCAACATGTGTCCTCATCGCCCTCCTCTGATGGAAGTAATAATGCAATAATAAGAAATAGTGCCCAAGCAGCTAGACAGCATCCTGCTCACGATTCTCTGCAGAGTATGAGATACAGTCAGATGACAACAATAGGTAGACAGAAGACTAACGCACTGTTACATGACTCATACACTCCCCATGCAGGGAGAACAGATAGCTTTTCTCACCTAGGAAGATACGACCACAGACTGTAGAACACCTCCTGCAGGATACACAAACTAATGTCAGATTATTGAGGCCACTGTCTCTAAAGTGTTTATACATAGAACAGGGAGGGACAACTCCTCCACCTCAATGATGCATGAGGTCATCACTGACACATGCAGAATAGAAGTGAAAGCACAAGGCTTTTTTAGATGACTGTTCATGGTATGGCCCATTGTGTAGTTTTTTGCAGCATCAATAGGTTTATGATAGCAGGGCATCTGTTAGACTATCATTGCTCCATCCGCCACACCCTACATTGCCCATAACAGATTAGAACGGCGCTGTTGTTATTCGCAAAAAGTTACGCCCATGGCAAAATTCAGTGCCCGAGGTCAGTTAAGGTATAAAGAAGCGCTCTTAGGGCAACATAGGGTAGACTAGGATTATAAAATAAGATAGACAGGTTGTCCACTTAGGGTGTATAAAATAAAAATGTCCAAAAGCATGAACTGATTTCAAACTAAAAGACACCTCTTCTCTCTTTTCTAGAATGGCATGTTACCTGTGGGGCGACACTCAAATTGAAAACAGCAGTTTTTTCAGACAATAAATATGGCATCTCTGACCGAATCGACTTTTTCTGGGCCTGCAGAGAATGGCTCTATCTCCAACAGCCCTAACGAAGAAGCAGCCTGAGCTCAAGAGAACATTGCACCAAGTCTCCATGATGGTTCCACCAGCAAATATCTCCCACATCGATGCCCATCTCTGGCTCTGTTATCTGGCTCCACGGACAAGAGCAGTGTGCTCAGTTCTAAGGGTGGACAGTGTTCAAAGTCCCACCAAAGGAGGTTTGCCGGTTGAGCAGAGTCCAGTTCTTTTCCCTTTACCATCATTGTGATGCTCCAGACTAAGGCTGAAGGACTCTGGCTTCGAAATACCAAGAGGAGAGTATGCCTTTGGATAAGGAGTGAGCTGTACATTACTAACAACGAAGAACATGGCTCAACTGACCAATGCCATCAACAACTTGAACAAGATAGAAAAGAAATGGATTGCTGGAGGAGATGCCATAGTAGAGAGCCACAGATTTGTTGAACTTTGACTGGATACCTTTGTGGCAGTTCTAAAAAGTTTTTATTTTTTGCTGTTTCTTTTTGTGTTGCATCCCGCAGATGAGTGCCATTGTAGGAAAAGAAAGTTAGCACCAAGATAGTGGGGACAAACTACACTAGCATAGGTATTTACAGGTAGCTGGGTATGAGGACAAAGGTCGTGTTCATTGGGATGGGACTGGAATACGAATGGAGATGAGCGAGTTAGCAGCACCTAGCACCCACTATGGAATACAAACAGCTCCTCCACTTCTCCCAGGTAGACTGTCTGAGTAAGAGTCCAACAGAAGCCCAATATGAACGCCTGCTTAATGAGCAAGATGCAGAGTATGCGAAAATACTCATTAGGCCAAATGAAGACAAAGCCAACGAAATAGATCAACAACAAGGTAGCTTTAAGTATTATGTTAATGACATGCCCTGGATACAGAAACTGGATGAAGGGTCGCAGAGATAATAAGTTAAAAGAATGTTCATTGAATGAACAAGAGCAGGGAGATGATAGAGGGGCCTTTTTATCGACCCTGGTAGCCTGAAGGCCCTACATGGCCCTGCGTGATAGAAATCTGAAAACATGCCAAAATAACTAGCTTTCCTCATTAGTAAATAAAGGCCCCAGGGCCCACTATGCTTAAGGCTTAAAAACACACGTTTCTGTGCATTGAACTGAACAAGGTAAAATTAGGCCTTCAAAGATTAGTTAGTTTCATTGCCAGCTTCAAGACGAACACACACACACAGGGTGCCCGTTGGTACAGCTTCCTGAAACCCTTGCTAACGTTATATTTTGAAACATAGCTTGCACAAGTATAAGCAGCAATTTCTAGCAATAAACAGCATCTATCAGGGGAATTCACACTTTCAAATATGTAGAAATGTGCGTGACAGAAAAATGTCCTTTTTTAGTAATGTACAACATGTAACCATTGTGTTTAGAAAGAGGTTCCGGAAATGTTCTCTTTCAAAAGTACAAAATGTTCTCTTTCAAAAGTACAAAATGTTCTCTTTCAAAAGTACAAAATGTTCTCTTTCAAAAGTACAAAATGTTCTCTTTCAAAGGTACAAGACGTTCTGTCCTAAAAATGTACGGAACATGATGTACTGAAAACATTTCCTTCCGGTGTAAACCACCTGGACTGAAAGGGCGTGGGTCAGCGTCATCATAGAACCCTAGTTCCTCAATTTTGGGTATAACAGGCCCAACTGTCAAATCTGAAATCAGAGCTCTGCTGATGCGACCTTTGCATGCAAGCTCTCCGGCTAGCCGATTGTCTGACTTGGGACTTCAAATCCTCTCTCTCAGGTGGTAGACTTCCTAAGCCAGATAATACTTTTGTCTTTTTAAATCTCTGTCCTTGCTCTGTATTTTCCATTCACACCCAATTCCTTGCATTTTTAGGTTCCCTTAAACTACTAGGCCCTGCTGGGATAGTCTTCATGGTTAAGGTGCTTCAAGGCACTAGACTTTATAGAGTGTTCTGCTTTCCCTAACTAATTTCTATTGTGCCTTTTAAAAGATCTCAGTCCTTTTCGCACCTTGGATCTCTTTGGAATGTTAAAACTTGCATGGGTAATACTCTTCAGAAAAGCACCTTTGTAGGCGCTATGGTTTCTTTGAATGTATTCTGAATGTGAACTTGCGTTTTGTTTTAACCCTGACAGATTAAAGTCAGACTTTCAAACATTTCATTGCTCAGGCTGATCAATTAATAAATGCATTTTCTGATGTACTTAAGACTTAACAAATAAAATGCCACTTTAAATGTGATCTTTTGTCATCTCATATCATTGTTCCTTATTCCTCAGTGAAGTGTTGCGTCGATGATACGTGCACACGGCTCATGACCACAGCAGGGTGGTTTGTCGGTTGTGACTCGTGACCACACCCCCAGAGGGCTTCTGTTCTCCCTCGCTCATCCTCCCGGTACTCACCTTGAAGCCCCCACTGCCCTCTGGTGTCCCCTCCCCCCTGGACTCATCTTGAAGCCCCCACTGTCCTCTGGCGTCTCCTTCCCCCTGGACTCACCTCGAAGCCCCCACTGCCCTCTGGTGTCCCCTGCCCTCTGGACTCACCTCGAAGCCCCCACTGCCCTCTGGTGTCCCCTCCCCCCTGGACTCGCCTCGAGGCCCCCACTGCCCTCTGGTGTCCCCTCGACCCTCCCCCATGGACTCACCTCAAAGCCCCCACTGCCCTCTGGTGTCCCCTCCCCCTGGACTCACCTCGAAGCCCCCACTGCCCTCTGGTGTCCCCTCCCCCCTGGACTCACCTCAAAGCCCCACTGCCCTCTGGTGTCCCCCCCCCCTGGTCTCACCTCGAAGCCCCACTGCCCTCTGGTGTCCCCTCCTTCCTGGACTCACCTCCGAAGCCCCCACTGCCCTCAGTTGTCTCCTCCGCCTGGACTCACCTCAAAGCCCCCACTGCCCTCTGGTGTCCCCTCCCCCCTGGGCTCACCTCGAAGCCCCCACTGCCCTCCGGTGTCCCCTCCCCCCTAGACTCACCTCGAAGCCCCAACTTCCCTCCGGTGTCCCCTCCCCCCTGGACTCACCTCAAAGCCCCCACTGCCCTCTGGTGTCCCCTCCCCCCTGGACTCACCTCGAAGCCCCTACTGCGCTCTGGTGTCCCCTCCCCCCTGGACTCACCTCGAAGCCCCCCTACCCTCTGGTGTCCCCCCTCCCCCTGGACTCACCTCGAAGCCCCACTGCCCTCTGGTGTCCCCTCCCCCTGGACTCACCTCGAAGCCCCCACTGCCCTCTGGTGTCCCCTCCCCCCGGGACTCACCTCGAGGCCCCCACTGCCCTCTGGTGTCCCCTCCCCCCTGGATTCACCTTGAAGCCCCCACTGCCCTCTGGTGTCCCCTCCCCCTGGGCTCACCTCAAAGCCCCCACTGCCCTCTGGTGTCCCCTCCTCCCGGTACTCACCTTGAAGCCCCCACTGCCCTCTGGTGTCCCCTCCCCCTCCCCCCTGAACTCACCTCGAAGCCCCCACTGCCCTCTGGTGTCCCCTCCCCCCTGGACTCACCTTGAAGCCCCACTGCCCTCTGGTGTCCCCTCCCCCCTGGACTCACCTCGAAGCCCCCCTACCCTCTGGTGTCCCCCCTCCCCCTGGACTCACCTCGAAGCCCCACTGCCCTCTGGTGTCCCCTCCCCCTGGACTCACCTCGAAGCCCCCACTGCCCTCTGGTGTCCCCTCCCCCCGGGACTCACCTCGAGGCCCCCACTGCCCTCTGGTGTCCCCTCCCCCCTGGATTCACCTTGAAGCCCCCACTGCCCTCTGGTGTCCACTCCCCCTGGGCTCACCTCAAAGCCCCCACTGCCCTCTGGTGTCCCCTCCTCCCGGTACTCACCTTGAAGCCCCCACTGCCCTCTGGTGTCCCCTCCCCCCTGGACTCATCTTGAAGCCCCCACTGTCCTCTGGTGTCTCCTTCCCCCCTGGACTCACCTCGAAGCCCCCACTGCCCTCTGGTGTCCCCTGCCCTCTGGACTCACCTCGAAGCCCCCACTGCCCTCTGGTGTCCCCTCCCCCCTGGACTCGCCTCGAGGCCCCCACTGCCCTCTGGTGTCCCCTCGACCCTCCCCCCTGGACTCACCTCAAAGCCCCCACTGCCCTCTGGTGTCCCCTCCCCCTGGACTCACCTCGAAGCCCCCACTGCCCTCTGGTGTCCCCTCCCCCCTGGACTCACCTCAAAGCCCCACTGCCCTCCGGTGTCCCCTCCCCCCTGGACTCGCCTCGAGGCCCCCACTGCCCTCTGGTGTCCCCTCGACCCTCCCCCCTGGACTCACCTCAAAGCCCCCACTGCCCTCTGGTGTCCCCTCCCCCTGGACTCACCTCGAAGCCCCCACTGCCCTCTGGTGTCCCCTCCTTCCTGGACTCACCTCGAAGCCCCCACTGCCCTCAGTTGTCTCCTCCGCCTGGACTCACCTCAAAGCCCCCACTGCCCTCTGGTGTCCCCTCCCCCCTGGGCTCACCTCGAAGCCCCCCTACCCTCTGGTGTCCCCCCTCCCCCTGGACTCACCTCGAAGCCCCACTGCCCTCTGGTGTCCCCTCCCCCTGGACTCACCTCGAAGCCCCCACTGCCCTCTGGTCTCCCCTCCCCCCGGGACTCACCTCGAGGCCCCCACTGCCCTCTGGTGTCCCCTCCCCCCTGGACTCACCTTGAAGCCCCCACTGCCCTCTGGTGTCCCCTCCCCCTGGACTCACCTCAAAGCCCCCACTGCCCTCTGGTGTCCCCTCCTCCCGGTACTCACCTTGAAGCCCCCACTGCCCTCTGGTGTCCCCTCCCCCCTGGACTCATCTTGAAGCCCCCACTGTCCTCTGGTGTCTCCTTCCCCCTGGACTCACCTCGAAGCCCCCACTGCCCTCTGGTGTCCCCTGCCCTCTGGACTCACCTCGAAGCCCCCACTGCCCTCTGGTGTCCCCTCCCCCCTGGACTCGCCTCGAGGCCCCCACTGCCCTCTGGTGTCCCCTCGACCCTCCCCCCTGGACTCACCTCAAAGCCCCCACTGCCCTCTGGTGTCCCCTCCCCCTGGACTCACCTCGAAGCCCCCACTCCCCTCTGGTGTCCCCTCCCCCCTGGACTCACCTCAAAGCCCCACTGCCCTCTGGTGTCCCCCCCCCCTGGACTCACCTCGAAGCCCCACTGCCCTCTGGTGTCCCCTCCTTCCTGGACTCACCTCGAAGCCCCCACTGCCCTCAGTTGTCTCCTCCGCCTGGACTCACCTCAAAGCCCCCACTGCCCTCTGGTGTCCCCTCCCCCCTGGGCTCACCTCGAAGCCCCCACTGCCCTCCGGTGTCCCCTCCCCCCTAGACTCACCTCGAAGCCCCAACTTCCCTCCGGTGTCCCCTCCCCCCTGGACTCACCTCAAAGCCCCCACTGCCCTCTGGTGTCCCCTCCCCCCTGGACTCACCTCGAAGCCCCTTCTGCCCTCTGGTGTCCCCTCCCCCCTGGACTCACCTCAAAGCCCCCACTGCCTTCTGGTGTCCCCTCCCCTCCCCCCTGGACTCACCTCGAAGCCCCCACTGCCCTCTGGTGTCCCCTCCCCCTCCCCCCTGGACTCGAAGCCCCCACTGCCCTCTGGTGTCCCCTCCCCCTCCCCCCTGGACTCACCTCGAAGCCCCCACTGCCCTCTGGTGTCCCCTCCCCCCTGGACTCACCTCGAAGCCCCCACTGCCCTCTGGTGTCCCCTCCCCCCTGGACTCACCTCGAAGCCCCCACTGCCCTCTGGTGTCCTCTCCCTCCTGGACTCACCTCGAAGCCCCCACTGCCCTCTGGTGCCCCCTCCCCTCCCCCCGGGACTCACCTCGAGGCCTCCACTGCCCTCTGGTGTCCCCTCCCCCCCTGGACTCACCTCGAAGCCTCCACTGCCCTCTGGTGTCCCCTCCCCCCTGGGCTCACCTCGAAGCCCCCACTGCCCTCTGGTGTCCCCTCCCCCCTGGACTCACCTCGAAGCCCCACTGCCCTCTGGTGTCCCCTCCCCCCTGGACTCACCTTAAAGCCCCCACTGCCCTCTGGTGTCCCCTCCCCTTCCCCCCTGACTCACCTCGAAGCCCCCACTGCCCTCTGGTGTCTCCTCCCCCTGGACTCACCTCGAAGCCCCCACTGCCCTCTGGTGTCTCCTCCCCCTGGACTCACCTCGAAGCCCCCACTGCCCTCTGGTGTCCCCTCCCCCCTCCCCCTGGACTCACCTCGAAGCCCTCACTGCCCTCTGGTGTCCCCTCCCCCCTGGATTCACCTCGAAGCCCCCACTGCCCTCTGGTGCCCCCTCCCCCCTGGACTGACCCCGAAGCCCCCACTGCCCTCTGGTGTCCCCTCCCCCTCCCCCCTGGACTCACCTCGAAGCCCCCACTGCCCTCTGGTGTCCCCTCCCCCTCCCCGCTGGACTCACCTCAAAGCCCCCACTGCCCTCTGGTGTCCCCTCCCGCCTGGACTCACCTCGAAGCCCCACTGCCCTCTGGTGTTCCCTCCCCCTTGGACTCACCTCGAAGCGCTTACTGCCCTCTGGTGTCCCCTCCCCCCTGGGCTCACCTCAGAGCCCCACTGCCCTCTGGTGTCCCCTCCCCCCTGGACTCACCTCGAAGCCCCCACTGACCTCTGGTGTCCCCTCCCCCCTGGACTCACCTCGAAGCCCCCACTGCCTTCTGGTGTCCCCTCCCCCCTGGACTCACCTCGAAGCCCCCACTGACCTCTGGTGTCCCCTCCCCCCTAGACTCACCTCGAAGCCCCCATTGCCCTCTGGTGTCCCCTCCCCCTGGACTCACCTCGAAGCCCCCACTGCCCTCTGGAGTCCCCTCCCCCTGGGCTCACCTCGAAGCCCCCATTGCCCTCTTGTGTCCCCTCCCCCTGGACTCACCTCGAAGCCTCCACTGCCCTGTTAGACCCGGGACCCTGGCCGACCAAGACTCGCGTCGAGGTCAGTCAGGGATCGCCAGTTCTAAGTGTCAGGGCAAGGGAGTCACACACCAAGGCAACCCCCACTCGCCCTCTAGGTAACGTGGCGCGAGCAGTCAAGGCTAAACTTGGAGGCGATGTAAGTTAAGTATTTGCGCACGCACCCCAGCAACAACACCCAAGGCCCACCACAAAGAAACACTCCACACCAGGTTATGTAAAAATAGCCTTTGTATTATAAAAATATACATCAGATAAAACACACATCTTATTACACTGTGCCAATCAGGCACGGGCGGAATTTACAAGGGATATTTGTACAGGACAGGGCCACTTGGACCACTGTCAAGGGTATCAGCACTTTTAGAAATAATTACTGTAGCACAAAAATATAACAGTAGAGCATACAACCAGTAATCACTGGCAACAGGACCTCTCTAGCACCACCTGTACTAGGGAGAAAACAACCACCTACATGACATAATACCTATAGGGGTGTAAGGATAAAACACATGATGTATCAACATTCAGAGGTGTAAAGGCACATGACGCATAAGCAATACATTCAGAGGTGCAGAATCAATAACCATTACCCCATACTCACAAGTCACCACCTGTGACTGTCCCGGTGTCCCAATGTCAGGGCCTAAATGTGGCAGTTGTCCACTAAGTGCTGGACAACTGGAGCAGGTAAAGTTAACACAAAGTTGGAGCCTCTCTGGACTCAAAGAACCACCACTGTGGCACTGGTGAGCCTCTCTTACCAGTAAGGGGGGCTGCTGAGCCTCTCAGGGCTCCAGCAACAAAAGGGTGCAGCCTCGCTGGGCTGTGGGGTCCCCCTCTCTGGGGACCCAAAGCAATAATGCTGGCTAAGAGCCTCGCTGGGCTCTAAATCAACTGGTGCCCCCGGGGCACCTCGTGGCTCCAGAACGTGGAGATGCCCCCTGAGCCCTCAGGCTCGAAACACACGGGCGCTTCTCCTTGGGAGTCCCCCCTCTGGGGACTCGACGTGATTGTGGGGCGCTCAGAGCCTCTCTGGGCTCGTGAAAGGAAGAAATGCCCCCGGAGCCCTCAGGCTCCAAAAACACCCAGGCGCGAGGTCGCGCTACAGAGAGGGGGCGGGGCGGACACCGGCAATGTGTCCCGACGCTCCCCCCCCCTCCTCTGCAGGCAGGCACTCACCGATCTCGCGCTGGGCTCTCCAGCGGCGGCGGGTCTCTCCCGCTGGTCCCGGGGCTCTCCTCACCTCTCGGGGAGCCTCGGCAGGCTCTCTCTCGGCGAGGGAGGCGGGACTTCCGGGTTAACTCTCCCGGGCCGCGCGGTGATTGGTCGACGATCCCTTCACTTCCGGGTCGCCGCGGGCAGCGCGGCGGCTCGCTTTAGGCAGGCAGGCGGGCTCCCAGATGATCCGAGGAGTGGGCTCCCTCGTAGATCAATCAAAAACCGGGCAAAATAAAGCGGCAATGAGCGGGGTGGCACCCGCGCCGTCCAACCACCACACGGGGCGATCGGAGGCCGGGTGGGCACCGGCCTCTGCAGACCACAGCGCTCCCCAGCGCTGCAGGCACAGATGAGCGCTCGTAAGCGCTAAAACAGCAGCACAAAGCACTCCCAGGCGCTGGGGGTAAAATCCAGCGTTTCCAAGCGCTAGGTAGGCGATCTCAGCGCTCCTAGCGCTGAAGGGCAGAGAGCAGCGCTCTCAGGCTGTAGGCAGGCGTCCTCAGTGCTCCCCAGCACTGGAGGACAGGACAGGGCTCCAGCAGGGCTGGAGGCAGGCAGGGGGGCAAGGCTGGGCCAGAGCCAGCACACTGGGTCTCCAGGCAGGGAGACTCCCCAAGTGGCGGTCCTTCTGGCCCCAGCAGCAGCAAAAGCCCCCTCTGGCAGGATTCCAAAAGAAGAACATTTTCAGTGGGGACACAGCCCCTTCTTATACCAACAAATCCTTTGTTACAATGTGCAGGGTGGGGGGAAAACCAGTCGCAGCTGGTTTTGGAGCACTCTTGATGGCCCAACCACCCATTCCTTTAACTGGGGAGGCTAGGGTCATTAGACACACCACAGGGGGGCGGAGCCAGCATTGTGTGGGGAAAACCCAGCCCATCCAGGACACAGGTACACTCCTCCCACACATCACTCATGCTAATCTCCCACTCACCACCGGGCAGACCCATCCAGACTTCCTGGAGCCTGGCATGCCAGCCAGCTCCAGCCAATCACGCTCCAGCACCCTCACTGCACACATATCTCAATGTCCAGAAGTAGCACTTCCCAACTAGACACACACATGCCGCAGACACCATCTTGCAGCATTCACTCTCACGAGTTCAGGCATACCAAACTCGAGCCTGCACTCCCCACGCATCAGGAACTACCAGGGACACCCACATTCCCCATGCATTCCTATGGGAGGGCAGGCCAGCCATACTTCACGCACGGACTTTCACTCTGGGACTCAGGGGAAAGTGCGCAGAGACCCAAAAATCACTAGCACAGGGTCACAAATAAGGCCAAAAAGTCTAGGGGTGAACCTGCCCTGCGGGCCAAGTCCAACACAACCCCCTTCCAGCCAAAACGCAGGGGAGAACAATCACCACCGTGATGTACTTCCCTGCTTGGGGCGATAGAACACGGACGCAGGCCCGCCACTGCCGGGACACTCTCCTGTTCTATGCCACGGTGAACCCCTAGGGTTCCTTCTAAAGCTACGGTAAGGACCAACTGGGCTACCCCACTGGTACTCCTCAGCTGTCCGCGGCCCGGACCAGGCCCTGGGCCACCCAGGTGCCACCGGTCCTTGCCAATTCGCAGAGCGGGGGGTCGTAACCCCTGGCACATAGTGTCCATTCTCCACTCTCCCTGTCTGCAAGACAGGACTAGACTGCCACGGGTTCACCAGCCTTTGGTCTACAACCTCAGGCGGACCAGGAGTCTCAGAGAAGGCTTTCCTCCCCTTACCTCTTCTTCCAGGGTTCCTCCTCCTCCTGCGAGGGGGACACCCCGAACGCCATTCCAACCTAGGGTTTAACCCCTCAGGTTGCACCGGGGTCAGAGGTGGGCTTTCCCACCCTCTGCACCCCCTTCCAGAGGTCTGCCCTCTCCCAACTGGAGAAGTTCCTCTGGAAGAACCGGTCAGGACACTGCTTACAGTCGTCCTACCCTTAAGGTCAGGCCGAACCTGCACCTGGCCTCCCAACCTCCGGTCTAAAACCTTTGGTGGAATAATTGCCTGGCACTCCAGGACTTCTGGGGACTCACACGCAATCCCCCTGAGGCTGACACATGACCCATGTGTCGTGTGACGGTCTGTCTGGCGCAGATCTCCCGCCTCCTGTCCACCTGACAGGGCGCAAAGATCCCCCAGACCAGAAGTGGCGCCACCCGGGTCCACCCAAGACCTAGCCCAACTGGCTAGTCTCTGGTCCACTGGTGCATCCACTGGGACACTCGTCCCCCAATCACTCCTCGCTTCGGACTTCTGTGCCCTCCCAACTGGAGCGACACTGCCGGACACTGGAACCCCTGGAGTTCTGGTTACAGACACTCCAGGTTCCCTAGACACTAGGAGATCCTCCTCAAGTGTACTAACAGGACAGCCTAGATCCCCAACCTGGTGTTCCCTCAAGAAACCACCCAAGTTCTGAGACAGGGCTTCGGGCCTCGGGGTGCTCTCAGCCACCCCCTGACTCCTGCTCCACTGAGCCAGGCAGTCAGCCCCTTCACCCTTCTCACTATACTGGGACCTAGCTGGGCTACACTGAGCCTCTTCCACCACGCTGGGCTGGAAGCTCCCTGTACCACTGCTGTTGGACTCACTCTCTAATGACTGTACAGCACCTCTGGCCCTCTCCCAGCGGTCTGCTTCCAGTGCAAGCTCCCATGGTTCAGACAATCCACACCCCATCAGGTGTTGTCGCAACCCTGGGGGACAACAACTGAGCATCTGCTCTCGGAGAAACACATCGAACAATATGTCCCAATCACATTTTGTGGGCTCCCGTACCCAATCGCACAGGGCTTCACAACAGCCCTCCTCAAAGTCTACCCAAGACTGGTGAGGCAGCCTCCTACTGCCCCTGAATTTCAACCTTAACTCCTCCTCTGGAGAAACAGGAACCATACTCTGGGAACTGGGAGTGGGACTGTCAATACCAACACTTAAAAAGCTGCCACCACTGGACTCCACCCTCCCTGGGGGATCCAGAAAATTCAGACTGCGGGCAGGGGATAACCTACTCTCTAGGGCTATCTTCTCCCTGGCCAAGGCCCTCTCAGCCTCTGCCATCCGCTCATTCACACCCAGCTGCGCCATCCTCCAGGCATACTCTAACCTGAGCTTCTCCATGGCCAGCTGGTGCTCCCTCTCTTCTCTCCTATCCATCCACTCCTCTGGGGACAGGGAAAGGGATGGGGTGCTACATCTGACACTGGACCCAGCAAGGGACTCCCTATCTATGGGGTCCTCACTATCTGCTGGCATCCCTGTGCTATCATTTTCTTCCTCCTCTTCTGAATCTTCAGGGCTCCCCACAGACCCACCACCCTCCTGGTGTGAGGCCCGGGCCCTTTCCTCACTGCGCTCAAGATCCCATTGATCCTCTTGCCATTTGACCATGCATCTCCTAAGTGCATACCAGCCTGACTGATCCGCCCCTATGCCTCTCTCTTCACAGAACTTTCTCAGCTCCCACACACCGTATGTGGCTAGATCATTGAAATCAAAAACAAGCTCCATTCTGGCAGACGTTCTGGTGAAAAGATTACACAGGGAACCTAGGGGTCTGAGCTAACACAGGAGTACACAATTCACTAAGGTTCAGTAAGCTCCCTCTCCCAGAGAACTCACACCCACTTGCCTAGTGCCACACACCCTTCATTCACACACAACCCCCCCCCTCGGATTGGTAAGGCAGTTTCTACCACCCCTGGTTCCTCAACCTGACCACACGTGACACAGGTACCAAACTCTGGGCGCGGGGCAGGGGAACAAATGTACTGGACACAATTGCACAATGATACCTCAGGAGAAGAAAATAATGGAATTTCACCAAAACACAATAATCCCCAAAAATGTGGTCATCTAAAATGCAGAGCTTTGTAGTGGCCAGTTGCCACTGTGGTACCACGCAAACACAAATCCTTATCCTCACCGCTTGCCGCCAATGTTAGACCCGGGACCCTGGCCGACCAAGACTCGCGTCGAGGTCAGTCAGGGATCGCCAGTTCTAAGTGTCAGGGCAAGGGAGTCACACACCAAGGCAACCCCCACTCGCCCTCTAGGTAACGTGGCGCGAGCAGTCAAGGCTAAACTTGGAGGCGATGCAAGTTAAGTATTTGCGCACGCACCCCAGCAACAACACCCAAGGCCCACCACAAAGAAACACTCCACACCAGGTTATGTAAAAATAGCCTTTGTATTATAAAAATATACATCAGATAAAACACACATCTTATTACACTGTGCCAATCAGGCACGGGCGGAATTTACAAGGGATATTTGTACAGGACAGGGCCACTTGGACCACTGTCAAGGGTATCAGCACTTTTAGAAATAATTACTGTAGCACAAAAATATAACAGTAGAGCATACAACCAGTAATCACTGGCAACAGGACCTCTCTAGCACCACCTGTACTAGGGAGAAAACAACCACCTACATGACATAATACCTATAGGGGTGTAAGGATAAAACACATGATGTATCAACATTCAGAGGTGTAAAGGCACATGACGCATAAGCAATACATTCAGAGGTGCAGAATCAATAACCATTACCCCATACTCACAAGTCACCACCTGTGACTGTCCCGGTGTCCCAATGTCAGGGCCTAAATGTGGCAGTTGTCCACTAAGTGCTGGACAACTGGAGCAGGTAAAGTTAACACAAAGTTGGAGCCTCTCTGGACTCAAAGAACCACCACTGTGGCACTGGTGAGCCTCTCTTACCAGTAAGGGGGGCTGCTGAGCCTCTCAGGGCTCCAGCAACAAAAGGGTGCAGCCTCGCTGGGCTGTGGGGTCCCCCTCTCTGGGGACCCAAAGCAATAATGCTGGCTAAGAGCCTCGCTGGGCTCTAAATCAACTGGTGCCCCCGGGGCACCTCGTGGCTCCAGAACGTGGAGATGCCCCCTGAGCCCTCAGGCTCGAAACACACGGGCGCTTCTCCTTGGGAGTCCCCCCTCTGGGGACTCGACGTGATTGTGGGGCGCTCAGAGCCTCTCTGGGCTCGTGAAAGGAAGAAATGCCCCCGGAGCCCTCAGGCTCCAAAAACACCCAGGCGCGAGGTCGCGCTACAGAGAGGGGGCGGGGCGGACACCGGCAATGTGTCCCGACGCTCCCCCCCCCTCCTCTGCAGGCAGGCACTCACCGATCTCGCGCTGGGCTCTCCAGCGGCGGCGGGTCTCTCCCGCTGGTCCCGGGGCTCTCCTCACCTCTCGGGGAGCCTCGGCAGGCTCTCTCTCGGCTCGGCGAGGGAGGCGGGACTTCCGGGTTAACTCTCCCGGGCCGCGCGGTGATTGGTCGACGATCCCTTCACTTCCGGGTCGCCGCGGGCAGCGCGGCGGCTCGCTTTAGGCAGGCAGGCGGGCTCCCAGATGATCCGAGGAGTGGGCTCCCTCGTAGATCAATCAAAAACCGGGCAAAATAAAGCGGCAATGAGCGGGGTGGCACCCGCGCCGTCCAACCACCACACGGGGCGATCGGAGGCCGGGTGGGCACCGGCCTCTGCAGACCACAGCGCTCCCCAGCGCTGCAGGCACAGATGAGCGCTCGTAAGCGCTAAAACAGCAGCACAAAGCACTCCCAGGAGCTGGGGGTAAAATCCAGCGTTTCCAAGCGCTAGGTAGGCGATCTCAGCGCTCCTAGCGCTGAAGGGCAGAGAGCAGCGCTCTCAGGCTGTAGGCAGGCGTCCTCAGTGCTCCCCAGCACTGGAGGACAGGACAGGGCTCCAGCAGGGCTGGAGGCAGGCAGGGGGGCAAGGCTGGGCCAGAGCCAGCACACTGGGTCTCCAGGCAGGGAGACTCCCCAAGTGGCGGTCCTTCTGGTCCCAGCAGCAGCAAAAGCCCCCTCTGGCAGGATTCCAAAAGAAGAACATTTTCAGTGGGGACACAGCCCCTTCTTATACCAACAAATCCTTTGTTACAATGTGCAGGGTGGGGGGAAAACCAGTCGCAGCTGGTTTTGGAGCACTCTTGATGGCCCAACCACCCATTCCTTTCACTGGGGAGGCTAGGGTCATTAGACACACCACAGGGGGGCGGAGCCAGCATTGTGTGGGGAAAACCCAGCCCATCCAGGACACAGGTACACTCCTCCCACACATCACTCATGCTAATCTCCCACTCACCACCGGGCAGACCCATCCAGACTTCCTGGAGCCTGGCATGCCAGCCAGCTCCAGCCAATCACGCTCCAGCACCCTCACTGCACACATATCTCAATGTCCAGAAGTAGCACTTCCCAACTAGACACACACATGCCGCAGACACCATCTTGCAGCATTCACTCTCACGAGTTCAGGCATACCAAACTCGAGCCTGCACTCCCCACGCATCAGGAACTACCAGGGACACCCACATTCCCCATGCATTCCTATGGGAGGGCAGGCCAGCCATACTTCACGCACGGACTTTCACTCTGGGACTCAGGGGAAAGTGCGCAGAGACCCAAAAATCACTAGCACAGGGTCACAAATAAGGCCAAAAAGTCTAGGGGTGAACCTGCCCTGCGGGCCAAGTCCAACATGCCCTCTGGTGTCCCCTCCCCCTTGGATTTACCTCGAAGCCCCCACTGCCCTCTGGTGTCCCCTGTCCCCTGGACTCACCTCAAAACCCCAACTGCCCTCTGGTGTCCCCTCCCCACTGGACTCACCTCGAAGCCCCCACTGCCCTCTGGTGTCTCCTCCCCCTGGACTCACCTCGAAGCCCCCACTGCCCTCTGGTGTCTCCCCCCCCTGGACTCAACTCGAAGCCCCCACTGCCCTCTGGTGTCCCCTCCCCCCTGGACTCACCTCGAAGCCCCCACTGCCCTCTGGTGTCCCCTCCCCCCTGGACTCACCTCGAAGCCCCCACTGCCCTCTGGTGTCTCCTCCCCCTGGACTCACCTCGAAGTCCCCACTGGTGTCACCTACCCCCTGGACTCACCTCGAAGCCCCCACTGCCCTCTGGTGTCCCCTCCCCCCTGGATTCACCTCGAAGCCCCCACTGCCCTCTGGTGCCCCCTCCCCCCTGGACTCACCCCGAAGCCCCCACTGTCCTCTGGTGTCCCCTCCCCCTCCCCCCTGAACTCACCTCGAAGCCCCCACTGCCCTCTGGTGTCCCCTCCCCCCTGGACTCACCTTGAAGCCCCACTGCCCTCTGGTGTCCCCTCCCCCCTGGACTCACCTCGAAGCCCCCCTACCCTCTGGTGTCCCCCCTCCCCCTGGACTCACCTCGAAGCCACACTGCCCTCTGGTGTCCCCTCCCCCTGGACTCACCTCGAAGCCCCCCTACCCTCTGGTGTCCCCCCTCCCCCTGGACTCACCTCGAAGCCACACTGCCCTCTGGTGTCCCCTCCCCCTGGACTCACCTCGAAGCCCCCACTGCCCTCTGGTGTCCCCTCCTCCCGGTACTCACCTTGAAGCCCCCACTGCCCTCTGGTGTCCCCTCCCCCCTGGACTCATCTTGAAGCCCCCACTGTCCTCTGGCGTCTCCTTCCCCCTGGACTCACCTCGAAGCCCCCACTGCCCTCTGGTGTCCCCTGCCCTCTGGACTCACCTCGAAGCCCCCACTGCCCTCTGGTGTCCCCTCCCCCCTGGACTCGCCTCGAGGCCCCCACTGCCCTCTGGTGTCCCCTCGACCCTCCCCCCTGGACTCACCTCAAAGCCCCCACTGCCCTCTGGTGTCCCCTCCCCCTGGACTCACCTCGAAGCCCCCACTGCCCTCTGGTGTCCCCTCCCCCCTGGACTCACCTCAAAGCCCCACTGCCCTCTGGTGTCCCCCCCCCCCTGGTCTCACCTCGAAGCCCCACTGCCCTCTGGTGTCCCCTCCTTCCTGGACTCACCTCCGAAGCCCCCACTGCCCTCAGTTGTCTCCTCCGCCTGGACTCATCTCAAAGCCCCCACTGCCCTCTGGTGTCCCCTCCCCCCTGGATTCACCTCGAAGCCCCCACTGCCCTCTGGTGCCCCCTCCCCCCTGGACTCACCCCGAAGCCCCCACTGCCCTCTGGTGTCCCCTCCCCCTCCCCCCTGGACTCACCTCGAAGCCCCCACTGCCCTCTGGTGTCCCCTCCCCCTCCCCCCTGGACTCACCTCGAAGCCCCGACTGCCCTCTGGTGTCCCCTCCCGCCTGGACTCACCTCGAAGCCCCACTGCCCTCTGGTGTTCCCTCGCCCTTGGACTCACCTCGAAGCCCCCACTGCCCTCTGGTGTCCCCTCCCCCCTGGGCTCACCTCAGAGCCCCACTGCCCTCTGGTGCCCCCCCTGGGCTCACCTCGAAGCCCCCACTGCCCTCTAGTGTCCCCTCCCCCCTGGACTCACCTCGAAGCCCCCACTGCCCTCTGGTGTCCCCTCCCCCCCTGGACTCACCTCGAAGCCCCACTGCCCTCTGGTGTCCCCTCCCCCCTGGATTCACCTCGAAGCCCCCACTGCCCTCTGGTGTCCCCTCCCCCCTGGATTCACCTCGAAGCCCCCACTGCCCTCTGGTGCCCCCTCCCCCCTGGACTCACCCCGAAGCCCCCACTGCCCTCTGGTGTCCCCTCCCCCTCCCCCCTGGACTCACCTCGAAGCCCCCACTGCCCTCTGGTGTCCCCTCCCCCTCCCCCCTGGACTCACCTCGAAGCCCCCACTGCCCTCTGGTGTCCCCTCCCGCCTGGACTCACCTCGAAGCCCCACTGCCCTCTGGTGTTCCCTCCCCCTTGGACTCACCTCGAAGCGTCCACTGCCCTCTGGTGTCCCCTCCCCCCTGGGCTCACCTCAGAGCCCCACTGCCCTCTGGTGTCCCCTCCCCCCTGAACTCACCTCGAAGCCCCCACTGACATCTGGTGTCCCCTCCCCCCTGGACTCACCTCGAAGCCCCCACTGCCTTCTGGTGTCCCCTCCCCCCTGGACTCACCTCGAAGCCCCCACTGACCTCTGGTGTCCCCTCCCCCCTAGACTCACCTCGAAGCCCCCATTGCCCTCTGGTGTCCCCTCCCCCCTGGACTCACCTCGAAGCCCCCACTGCCCTCTGGAGTCCCCTCCCCCTGGGCTCACCTCGAAGCCCCCATTGCCCTCTTGTGTCCCCTCCCCCCTGGACTCACCTCGAAGCCCCCACTGACCTCTGGTGTCCCCTTCCCCCCTGGACTCACCTCAAAGCCCCCACTGCCTCTGGTGTCCCCTCCCCCTGGACTCACCTCGAAGCCTCCACTGCCCTCTGGTGTCCCCTCCCCCTTGGATTTACCTCGAAGCCCCCACTGCCCTCTGGTGTCCCCTGTCCCCTGGACTCACCTCAAAACCCCAACTGCCCTCTGGTGTCCCCTCCCCACTGGACTCACCTCGAAGCCCCCACTGCCCTCTGGTGTCTCCCCCCCCTGGACTCAACTCGAAGCCCCCACTGCCCTCTGGTGTCCCCTCCCCCCTGGACTCACCTCGAAGCCCCCACTGCCCTCTGGTGTTCCCTCCCCCCTGGACTCACCTCGAAGCCCCCACTGCCCTCTGGTGTCCCCTCCCCCCTGGACTCACCTCGAAGCCCCCACTGCCCTCTGGTGTCTCCTCCCCCTGGACTCACCTCGAAGTCCCCACTGGTGTCACCTACCTCCTGGACTCACCTCGAAGCCCCCACTGCCCTCTGGTGTCCCCTCCCCCCTGGATTCACCTCGAAGCCCCCACTGCCCTCTGGTGCCCCCTCCCCCCTGGACTCACCCCGAAGCCCCCACTGTCCTCTGGTGTCCCCTCCCCCTCCCCCCTGAACTCACCTCGAAGCCCCCACTGCCCTCTGGTGTCCCCTCCCCCCTGGACTCACCTTGAAGCCCCACTGCCCTCTGGTGTCCCCTCCCCCCTGGACTCACCTCGAAGCCCCCCTACCCTCTGGTGTCCCCCCTCCCCCTGGACTCACCTCGAAGCCACACTGCCCTCTGGTGTCCCCTCCCCCTGGACTCACCTCGAAGCCCCCCTACCCTCTGGTGTCCCCCCTCCCCCTGGACTCACCTCGAAGCCACACTGCCCTCTGGTGTCCCCTCCCCCTGGACTCACCTCGAAGCCCCCACTGCCCTCTGGTGTCCCCTCCTCCCGGTACTCACCTTGAAGCCCCCACTGCCCTCTGGTGTCCCCTCCCCCCTGGACTCATCTTGAAGCCCCCACTGTCCTCTGGCGTCTCCTTCCCCCTGGACTCACCTCGAAGCCCCCACTGCCCTCTGGTGTCCCCTGCCCTCTGGACTCACCTCGAAGCCCCCACTGCCCTCTGGTGTCCCCTCCCCCCTGGACTCGCCTCGAGGCCCCCACTGCCCTCTGGTGTCCCCTCGACCCTCCCCCCTGGGCTCACCTCAAAGCCCCCACTGCCCTCTGGTGTCCCCTCCCCCTGGACTCACCTCGAAGCCCCCACTGCCCTCTGGTGTCCCCTCCCCCCTGGACTCACCTCAAAGCCCCACTGCCCTCTGGTGTCCCCCCCCCCCTGGTCTCACCTCGAAGCCCCACTGCCCTCTGGTGTCCCCTCCTTCCTGGACTCACCTCCGAAGCCCCCACTGCCCTCAGTTGTCTCCTCCGCCTGGACTCACCTCAAAGCCCCCACTGCCCTCTGGTGTCCCCTCCCCCCTGGGCTCACCTCGAAGCCCCCACTGCCCTCCGGTGTCCCCTCCCCCCTAGACTCACCTCGAAGCCCCAACTTCCCTCCGGTGTCCCCTCCCCCCTGGACTCACCTCAAAGCCCCCACTGCCCTCTGGTGTCCCCTCCCCCCTGGACTCACCTCGAAGCCCCTACTGCGCTCTGGTGTCCCCTCCCCCCTGGACTCACCTCGAAGCCCCCCTACCCTCTGGTGTCCCCCCTCCCCCTGGACTCACCTCGAAGCCCCACTGCCCTCTGGTGTCCCCTCCCCCTGGACTCACCTCGAAGCCCCCACTGCCCTCTGGTGTCCCCTCCCCCCGGGACTCACCTCGAGGCCCCCACTGCCCTCTGGTGTCCCCTCCCCCCTGGATTCACCTTGAAGCCCCCACTGCCCTCTGGTGTCCCCTCCCCCTGGGCTCACCTCAAAGCCCCCACTGCCCTCTGGTGTCCCCTCCTCCCGGTACTCACCTTGAAGCCCCCACTGCCCTCTGGTGTCCCCTCCCCCTCCCCCCTGAACTCACCTCGAAGCCCCCACTGCCCTCTGGTGTCCCCTCCCCCCTGGACTCACCTTGAAGCCCCACTGCCCTCTGGTGTCCCCTCCCCCCTGGACTCACCTCGAAGCCCCCCTACCCTCTGGTGTCCCCCCTCCCCCTGGACTCACCTCGAAGCCCCACTGCCCTCTGGTGTCCCCTCCCCCTGGACTCACCTCGAAGCCCCCACTGCCCTTTGGTGTCCCCTCCCCCCGGGACTCACCTCGAGGCCCCCACTGCCCTCTGGTGTCCCCTCCCCCCTGGATTCACCTTGAAGCCCCCACTGCCCTCTGGTGTCCACTCCCCCTGGGCTCACCTCAAAGCCCCCACTGCCCTCTGGTGTCCCCTCCTCCCGGTACTCACCTTGAAGCCCCCACTGCCCTCTGGTGTCCCCTCCCCCCTGGACTCATCTTGAAGCCCCCACTGTCCTCTGGTGTCTCCTTCCCCCCTGGACTCACCTCGAAGCCCCCACTGCCCTCTGGTGTCCCCTGCCCTCTGGACTCACCTCGAAGCCCCCACTGCCCTCTGGTGTCCCCTCCCCCCTGGACTCGCCTCGAGGCCCCCACTGCCCTCTGGTGTCCCCTCGACCCTCCCCCCTGGACTCACCTCAAAGCCCCCACTGCCCTCTGGTGTCCCCTCCCCCTGGACTCACCTCAAAGCCCCACTGCCCTCCGGTGTCCCCTCCCCCCTGGACTCGCCTCGAGGCCCCCACTGCCCTCTGGTGTCCCCTCGACCCTCCCCCCTGGACTCACCTCAAAGCCCCCACTGCCCTCTGGTGTCCCCTCCCCCTGGACTCACCTCGAAGCCCCCACTGCCCTCTGGTGTCCCCTCCTTCCTGGACTCACCTCGAAGCCCCCACTGCCCTCAGTTGTCTCCTCCGCCTGGACTCACCTCAAAGCCCCCACTGCCCTCTGGTGTCCCCTCCCCCCTGGGCTCACCTCGAAGCCCCCCTACCCTCTGGTGTGCCCCCTCCCCCTGGACTCACCTCGAAGCCCCACTGCCCTCTGGTGTCCCCTCCCCCTGGACTCACCTCGAAGCCCCCACTGCCCTCTGGTCTCCCCTCCCCCCGGGACTCACCTCGAGGCCCCCACTGCCCTCTGGTGTCCCCTCCCCCCTGGACTCACCTTGAAGCCCCCACTGCCCTCTGGTGTCCCCTCCCCCTGGACTCACCTCAAAGCCCCCACTGCCCTCTGGTGTCCCCTCCTCCCGGTACTCACCTTGAAGCCCCCACTGCCCTCTGGTGTCCCCTCCCCCCTGGACTCATCTTGAAGCCCCCACTGTCCTCTGGTGTCTCCTTCCCCCTGGACTCACCTCGAAGCCCCCACTGCCCTCTGGTGTCCCCTGCCCTCTGACTCACCTCGAAGCCCCCACTGCCCTCTGGTGTCCCCTCCCCCATGGACTCGCCTCGAGGCCCCCACTGCCCTCTGGTGTCCCCTCGACCCTCCCCCCTGGACTCACCTCAAAGCCCCCACTGCCCTCTGGTGTCCCCTCCCCCTGGACTCACCTCGAAGCCCCCACTCCCCTCTGGTGTCCCCTCCCCCCTGGACTCACCTCAAAGCCCCACTGCCCTCTGGTGTCCCCCCCCCCTGGACTCACCTCGAAGCCCCACTGCCCTCTGGTGTCCCCTCCTTCCTGGACTCACCTCGAAGCCCCCACTGCCCTCAGTTGTCTCCTCCGCCTGGACTCACCTCAAAGCCCCCACTGCCCTCTGGTGTCCCCTCCCCCCTGGGCTCACCTCGAAGCCCCCACTGCCCTCCGGTGTCCCCTCCCCCCTAGACTCACCTCGAAGCCCCAACTTCCCTCCGGTGTCCCCTCCCCCCTGGACTCACCTCAAAGCCCCCACTGCCCTCTGGTGTCCCCTCCCCCCTGGACTCACCTCGAAGCCCCTTCTGCCCTCTGGTGTCCCCTCCCCCCTGGACTCACCTCAAAGCCCCCACTGCCTTCTGGTGTCCCCTCCCCTCCCCCCTGGACTCACCTCGAAGCCCCCACTGCCCTCTGGTGTCCCCTCCCCCTCCCCCCTGGACTCGAAGCCCCCACTGCCCTTTGGTGTCCCCTCCCCCCTGGACT
This sequence comes from Lissotriton vulgaris, assembly GCF_964263255.1. Lineage (NCBI taxonomy): Eukaryota > Metazoa > Chordata > Amphibia > Caudata > Salamandridae > Lissotriton > Lissotriton vulgaris. The sequence goes on along the minus strand of NC_141685.1, from coordinate 124,284,911 downwards.
CCCCTCGAAGCCCCCACTGCCCTCTGGTGTCCCCTCCCCCCTGGACTCACCTCGAAGCCCCCACTGCCCTCTGGTGTCCCCTCCCCCCTGGACTCACCTCGAAGCCCCCACTGCCCTCAAGTGTCCCCTCCCCCCTGGACTCACCTCAAAGCCCCCACTGCCCTCTGGTGTCCTCTCCCTCCTGGACTCACCTCGACGCCCCCACTGCCCTCTGGTGCCCCCTCCCCTCCCCCCGGGACTCACCTCGAGGCCTCCACTGCCCTCTGGTGTCCCCTCCCCCCCTGGACTCACCTCGAAGCCTCCACTGCCCTCTGGTGTCCCCTCCCCCCTGGGCTCACCTCGAAGCCCCCACTGCCCTCTGGTGTCCCCTCCCCCCTGGACTCACCTCGAAGCCCCACTGCCCTCTGGTGTCCCCTCCCCCCTGGACTCACCTTAAAGCCCCCACTGCCCTCTGGTGTCCCCTCCCCTTCCCCCCTGACTCACCTCGAAGCCCCCACTGCCCTCTGGTGTCTCCTCCCCCTGGACTCACCTCGAAGCCCCCACTGCCCTCTGGTGTCTCCTCCCCCTGGACTCACCTCGAAGCCCCCACTGCCCTCTGGTGTCCCCTCCCCCCTCCCCCTGGACTCACCTCGAAGCCCTCACTGCCCTCTGGTGTCCCCTCCCCCTGGACTCACCTCGAAGCCCCCCTACCCTCTGGTGTCCCCCCTCCCCCTGGACTCACCTCGAAGCCACACTGCCCTCTGGTGTCCCCTCCCCCTGGACTCACCTCGAAGCCCCCACTGCCCTCTGGTGTCCCCTCCTCCCGGTACTCACCTTGAAGCCCCCACTGCCCTCTGGTGTCCCCTCCCCCCTGGACTCATCTTGAAGCCCCCACTGTCCTCTGGCGTCTCCTTCCCCCTGGACTCACCTCGAAGCCCCCACTGCCCTCTGGTGTCCCCTGCCCTCTGGACTCACCTCGAAGCCCCCACTGCCCTCTGGTGTCCCCTCCCCCCTGGACTCGCCTCGAGGCCCCCACTGCCCTCTGGTGTCCCCTGCCCTCTGGACTCACCTCGAAGCCCCCACTGCCCTCTGGTGTCCCCTCCCCCATGGACTCGCCTCGAGGCCCCCACTGCCCTCTGGTGTCCCCTCGACCCTCCCCCCTGGACTCACCTCAAAGCCCCCACTGCCCTCTGGTGTCCCCTCCCCCTGGACTCACCTCGAAGCCCCCACTCCCCTCTGGTGTCCCCTCCCCCCTGGACTCACCTCAAAGCCCCACTGCCCTCTGGTGTCCCCCCCCCCCTGGACTCACCTCGAAGCCCCACTGCCCTCTGGTGTCCCCTCCTTCCTGGACTCACCTCGAAGCCCCCACTGCCCTCAGTTGTCTCCTCCGCCTGGACTCACCTCAAAGCCCCCACTGCCCTCTGGTGTCCCCTCCCCCCTGGGCTCACCTCGAAGCCCCCACTGCCCTCCGGTGTCCCCTCCCCCCTAGACTCACCTCGAAGCCCCAACTTCCCTCCGGTGTCCCCTCCCCCCTGGACTCACCTCAAAGCCCCCACTGCCCTCTGGTGTCCCCTCCCCCCTGGACTCACCTCGAAGCCCCTACTGCGCTCTGGTGTCCCCTCCCCCCTGGACTCACCTCGAAGCCCCCCTACCCTCTGGTGTCCCCCCTCCCCCTGGACTCACCTCGAAGCCCCACTGCCCTCTGGTGTCCCCTCCCCCTGGACTCACCTCGAAGCCCCCACTGCCCTCTGGTGTCCCCTCCCCCCGGGACTCACCTCGAGGCCCCCACTGCCCTCTGGTGTCCCCTCCCCCCTGGATTCACCTTGAAGCCCCCACTGCCCTCTGGTGTCCCCTCCCCCTGGGCTCACCTCAAAGCCCCCACTGCCCTCTGGTGTCCCCTCCTCCCGGTACTCACCTTGAAGCCCCCACTGCCCTCTGGTGTCCCCTCCCCCTCCCCCCTGAACTCACCTCGAAGCCCCCACTGCCCTCTGGTGTCCCCTCCCCCCTGGACTCACCTTGAAGCCCCACTGCCCTCTGGTGTCCCCTCCCCCCTGGACTCACCTCGAAGCCCCCCTACCCTCTGGTGTCCCCCCTCCCCCTGGACTCACCTCGAAGCCCCACTGCCCTCTGGTGTCCCCTCCCCCTGGACTCACCTCGAAGCCCCCACTGCCCTTTGGTGTCCCCTCCCCCCGGGACTCACCTCGAGGCCCCCACTGCCCTCTGGTGTCCCCTCCCCCCTGGATTCACCTTGAAGCCCCCACTGCCCTCTGGTGTCCACTCCCCCTGGGCTCACCTCAAAGCCCCCACTGCCCTCTGGTGTCCCCTCCTCCCGGTACTCACCTTGAAGCCCCCACTGCCCTCTGGTGTCCCCTCCCCCCTGGACTCATCTTGAAGCCCCCACTGTCCTCTGGTGTCTCCTTCCCCCCTGGACTCACCTCGAAGCCCCCACTGCCCTCTGGTGTCCCCTGCCCTCTGGACTCACCTCGAAGCCCCCACTGCCCTCTGGTGTCCCCTCCCCCCTGGACTCGCCTCGAGGCCCCCACTGCCCTCTGGTGTCCCCTCGACCCTCCCCCCTGGACTCACCTCAAAGCCCCCACTGCCCTCTGGTGTCCCCTCCCCCTGGACTCACCTCAAAGCCCCACTGCCCTCCGGTGTCCCCTCCCCCCTGGACTCGCCTCGAGGCCCCCACTGCCCTCTGGTGTCCCCTCGACCCTCCCCCCTGGACTCACCTCAAAGCCCCCACTGCCCTCTGGTGTCCCCTCCCCCTGGACTCACCTCGAAGCCCCCACTGCCCTCTGGTGTCCCCTCCTTCCTGGACTCACCTCGAAGCCCCCACTGCCCTCAGTTGTCTCCTCCGCCTGGACTCACCTCAAAGCCCCCACTGCCCTCTGGTGTCCCCTCCCCCCTGGGCTCACCTCGAAGCCCCCCTACCCTCTGGTGTGCCCCCTCCCCCTGGACTCACCTCGAAGCCCCACTGCCCTCTGGTGTCCCCTCCCCCTGGACTCACCTCGAAGCCCCCACTGCCCTCTGGTCTCCCCTCCCCCCGGGACTCACCTCGAGGCCCCCACTGCCCTCTGGTGTCCCCTCCCCCCTGGACTCACCTTGAAGCCCCCACTGCCCTCTGGTGTCCCCTCCCCCTGGACTCACCTCAAAGCCCCCACTGCCCTCTGGTGTCCCCTCCTCCCGGTACTCACCTTGAAGCCCCCACTGCCCTCTGGTGTCCCCTCCCCCCTGGACTCATCTTGAAGCCCCCACTGTCCTCTGGTGTCTCCTTCCCCCTGGACTCACCTCGAAGCCCCCACTGCCCTCTGGTGTCCCCTGCCCTCTGACTCACCTCGAAGCCCCCACTGCCCTCTGGTGTCCCCTCCCCCATGGACTCGCCTCGAGGCCCCCACTGCCCTCTGGTGTCCCCTCGACCCTCCCCCCTGGACTCACCTCAAAGCCCCCACTGCCCTCTGGTGTCCCCTCCCCCTGGACTCACCTCGAAGCCCCCACTCCCCTCTGGTGTCCCCTCCCCCCTGGACTCACCTCAAAGCCCCACTGCCCTCTGGTGTCCCCCCCCCCTGGACTCACCTCGAAGCCCCACTGCCCTCTGGTGTCCCCTCCTTCCTGGACTCACCTCGAAGCCCCCACTGCCCTCAGTTGTCTCCTCCGCCTGGACTCACCTCAAAGCCCCCACTGCCCTCTGGTGTCCCCTCCCCCCTGGGCTCACCTCGAAGCCCCCACTGCCCTCCGGTGTCCCCTCCCCCCTAGACTCACCTCGAAGCCCCAACTTCCCTCCGGTGTCCCCTCCCCCCTGGACTCACCTCAAAGCCCCCACTGCCCTCTGGTGTCCCCTCCCCCCTGGACTCACCTCGAAGCCCCTTCTGCCCTCTGGTGTCCCCTCCCCCCTGGACTCACCTCAAAGCCCCCACTGCCTTCTGGTGTCCCCTCCCCTCCCCCCTGGACTCACCTCGAAGCCCCCACTGCCCTCTGGTGTCCCCTCCCCCTCCCCCCTGGACTCGAAGCCCCCACTGCCCTTTGGTGTCCCCTCCCCCCTGGACTCCCCTCGAAGCCCCCACTGCCCTCTGGTGTCCCCTCCCCCCTGGACTCACCTCGAAGCCCCCACTGCCCTCTGGTGTCCCCTCCCCCCTGGACTCACCTCGAAGCCCCCACTGCCCTCAAGTGTCCCCTCCCCCCTGGACTCACCTCAAAGCCCCCACTGCCCTCTGGTGTCCTCTCCCTCCTGGACTCACCTCGACGCCCCCACTGCCCTCTGGTGCCCCCTCCCCTCCCCCCGGGACTCACCTCGAGGCCTCCACTGCCCTCTGGTGTCCCCTCCCCCCCTGGACTCACCTCGAAGCCTCCACTGCCCTCTGGTGTCCCCTCCCCCCTGGGCTCACCTCGAAGCCCCCACTGCCCTCTGGTGTCCCCTCCCCCCTGGACTCACCTCGAAGCCCCACTGCCCTCTGGTGTCCCCTCCCCCCTGGACTCACCTTAAAGCCCCCACTGCCCTCTGGTGTCCCCTCCCCTTCCCCCCTGACTCACCTCGAAGCCCCCACTGCCCTCTGGTGTCTCCTCCCCCTGGACTCACCTCGAAGCCCCCACTGCCCTCTGGTGTCTCCTCCCCCTGGACTCACCTCGAAGCCCCCACTGCCCTCTGGTGTCCCCTCCCCCCTCCCCCTGGACTCACCTCGAAGCCCTCACTGCCCTCTGGTGTCCCCTCCCCCTGGACTCACCTCGAAGCCCCCCTACCCTCTGGTGTCCCCCCTCCCCCTGGACTCACCTCGAAGCCACACTGCCCTCTGGTGTCCCCTCCCCCTGGACTCACCTCGAAGCCCCCACTGCCCTCTGGTGTCCCCTCCTCCCGGTACTCACCTTGAAGCCCCCACTGCCCTCTGGTGTCCCCTCCCCCCTGGACTCATCTTGAAGCCCCCACTGTCCTCTGGCGTCTCCTTCCCCCTGGACTCACCTCGAAGCCCCCACTGCCCTCTGGTGTCCCCTGCCCTCTGGACTCACCTCGAAGCCCCCACTGCCCTCTGGTGTCCCCTCCCCCCTGGACTCGCCTCGAGGCCCCCACTGCCCTCTGGTGTCCCCTGCCCTCTGGACTCACCTCGAAGCCCCCACTGCCCTCTGGTGTCCCCTCCCCCATGGACTCGCCTCGAGGCCCCCACTGCCCTCTGGTGTCCCCTCGACCCTCCCCCCTGGACTCACCTCAAAGCCCCCACTGCCCTCTGGTGTCCCCTCCCCCTGGACTCACCTCGAAGCCCCCACTCCCCTCTGGTGTCCCCTCCCCCCTGGACTCACCTCAAAGCCCCACTGCCCTCTGGTGTCCCCCCCCCCCTGGACTCACCTCGAAGCCCCACTGCCCTCTGGTGTCCCCTCCTTCCTGGACTCACCTCGAAGCCCCCACTGCCCTCAGTTGTCTCCTCCGCCTGGACTCACCTCAAAGCCCCCACTGCCCTCTGGTGTCCCCTCCCCCCTGGGCTCACCTCGAAGCCCCCACTGCCCTCCGGTGTCCCCTCCCCCCTAGACTCACCTCGAAGCCCCAACTTCCCTCCGGTGTCCCCTCCCCCCTGGACTCACCTCAAAGCCCCCACTGCCCTCTGGTGTCCCCTCCCCCCTGGACTCACCTCGAAGCCCCTTCTGCCCTCTGGTGTCCCCTCCCCCCTGGACTCACCTCAAAGCCCCCACTGCCTTCTGGTGTCCCCTCCCCTCCCCCCTGGACTCACCTCGAAGCCCCCACTGCCCTCTGGTGTCCCCTCCCCCTCCCCCCTGGACTCGAAGCCCCCACTGCCCTTTGGTGTCCCCTCCCCCCTGGACTCCCCTCGAAGCCCCCACTGCCCTCTGGTGTCCCCTCCCCCCTGGACTCACCTCGAAGCCCCCACTGCCCTCTGGTGTCCCCTCCCCCCTGGACTCACCTCGAAGCCCCCACTGCCCTCAAGTGTCCCCTCCCCCCTGGACTCACCTCAAAGCCCCCACTGCCCTCTGGTGTCCTCTCCCTCCTGGACTCACCTCGAAGCCCCCACTGCCCTCTGGTGCCCCCTCCCCTCCCCCCGGGACTCACCTCGAGGCCTCCACTGCCCTCTGGTGTCCCCTCCCCCCCTGGACTCACCTCGAAGCCTCCACTGCCCTCTGGTGTCCCCTCCCCCCTGGGCTCACCTCGAAGCCCCCACTGCCCTCTGGTGTCCCCTCCCCCCTGGACTCACCTCGAAGCCCCACTGCCCTCTGGTGTCCCCTCCCCCCTGGACTCACCTTAAAGCCCCCACTGCCCTCTGGTGTCCCCTCCCCTTCCCCCCTGACTCACCTCGAAGCCCCCACTGCCCTCTGGTGTCTCCTCCCCCTGGACTCACCTCGAAGCCCCCACTGCCCTCTGGTGTCTCCTCCCCCTGGACTCACCTCGAAGCCCCCACTGCCCTCTGGTGTCCCCTCCCCCCTCCCCCTGGACTCACCTCGAAGCCCTCACTGCCCTCTGGTGTCCCCTCCCCCTGGACTCACCTCGAAGCCCCCCTACCCTCTGGTGTCCCCCCTCCCCCTGGACTCACCTCGAAGCCACACTGCCCTCTGGTGTCCCCTCCCCCTGGACTCACCTCGAAGCCCCCACTGCCCTCTGGTGTCCCCTCCTCCCGGTACTCACCTTGAAGCCCCCACTGCCCTCTGGTGTCCCCTCCCCCCTGGACTCATCTTGAAGCCCCCACTGTCCTCTGGCGTCTCCTTCCCCCTGGACTCACCTCGAAGCCCCCACTGCCCTCTGGTGTCCCCTGCCCTCTGGACTCACCTCGAAGCCCCCACTGCCCTCTGGTGTCCCCTCCCCCCTGGACTCGCCTCGAGGCCCCCACTGCCCTCTGGTGTCCCCTCGACCCTCCCCCCTGGACTCACCTCAAAGCCCCCACTGCCCTCTGGTGTCCCCTCCCCCTGGACTCACCTCGAAGCCCCCACTGCCCTCTGGTGTCCCCTCCCCCCTGGACTCACCTCAAAGCCCCACTGCCCTCTGGTGTCCCCCCCCCCTGGTCTCACCTCGAAGCCCCACTGCCCTCTGGTGTCCCCTCCTTCCTGGACTCACCTCCGAAGCCCCCACTGCCCTCAGTTGTCTCCTCCGCCTGGACTCACCTCAAAGCCCCCACTGCCCTCTGGTGTCCCCTCCCGCCTGGACTCACCTCGAAGCCCCACTGCCCTCTGGTGTTCCCTCCCCCTTGGACTCACCTCGAAGCGTCCACTGCCCTCTGGTGTCCCCTCCCCCCTGGGCTCACCTCAGAGCCCCACTGCCCTCTGGTGTCCCCTCCCCCCTGAACTCACCTCGAAGCCCCCACTGACATCTGGTGTCCCCTCCCCCCTGGACTCACCTCGAAGCCCCCACTGCCTTCTGGTGTCCCCTCCCCCCTGGACTCACCTCGAAGCCCCCACTGACCTCTGGTGTCCCCTCCCCCCTAGACTCACCTCGAAGCCCCCATTGCCCTCTGGTGTCCCCTCCCCCCTGGACTCACCTCGAAGCCCCCACTGCCCTCTGGAGTCCCCTCCCCCTGGGCTCACCTCGAAGCCCCCATTGCCCTCTTGTGTCCCCTCCCCCCTGGACTCACCTCGAAGCCCCCACTGACCTCTGGTGTCCCCTTCCCCCCTGGACTCACCTCAAAGCCCCCACTGCCTCTGGTGTCCCCTCCCCCTGGACTCACCTCGAAGCCTCCACTGCCCTCTGGTGTCCCCTCCCCCTTGGATTTACCTCGAAGCCCCCACTGCCCTCTGGTGTCCCCTGTCCCCTGGACTCACCTCAAAACCCCAACTGCCCTCTGGTGTCCCCTCCCCACTGGACTCACCTCGAAGCCCCCACTGCCCTCTGGTGTCTCCCCCCCCTGGACTCAACTCGAAGCCCCCACTGCCCTCTGGTGTCCCCTCCCCCCTGGACTCACCTCGAAGCCCCCACTGCCCTCTGGTGTTCCCTCCCCCCTGGACTCACCTCGAAGCCCCCACTGCCCTCTGGTGTCCCCTCCCCCCTGGACTCACCTCGAAGCCCCCACTGCCCTCTGGTGTCTCCTCCCCCTGGACTCACCTCGAAGTCCCCACTGGTGTCACCTACCTCCTGGACTCACCTCGAAGCCCCCACTGCCCTCTGGTGTCCCCTCCCCCCTGGATTCACCTCGAAGCCCCCACTGCCCTCTGGTGCCCCCTCCCCCCTGGACTCACCCCGAAGCCCCCACTGTCCTCTGGTGTCCCCTCCCCCTCCCCCCTGAACTCACCTCGAAGCCCCCACTGCCCTCTGGTGTCCCCTCCCCCCTGGACTCACCTTGAAGCCCCACTGCCCTCTGGTGTCCCCTCCCCCCTGGACTCACCTCGAAGCCCCCCTACCCTCTGGTGTCCCCCCTCCCCCTGGACTCACCTCGAAGCCACACTGCCCTCTGGTGTCCCCTCCCCCTGGACTCACCTCGAAGCCCCCCTACCCTCTGGTGTCCCCCCTCCCCCTGGACTCACCTCGAAGCCACACTGCCCTCTGGTGTCCCCTCCCCCTGGACTCACCTCGAAGCCCCCACTGCCCTCTGGTGTCCCCTCCTCCCGGTACTCACCTTGAAGCCCCCACTGCCCTCTGGTGTCCCCTCCCCCCTGGACTCATCTTGAAGCCCCCACTGTCCTCTGGCGTCTCCTTCCCCCTGGACTCACCTCGAAGCCCCCACTGCCCTCTGGTGTCCCCTGCCCTCTGGACTCACCTCGAAGCCCCCACTGCCCTCTGGTGTCCCCTCCCCCCTGGACTCGCCTCGAGGCCCCCACTGCCCTCTGGTGTCCCCTCGACCCTCCCCCCTGGGCTCACCTCAAAGCCCCCACTGCCCTCTGGTGTCCCCTCCCCCTGGACTCACCTCGAAGCCCCCACTGCCCTCTGGTGTCCCCTCCCCCCTGGACTCACCTCAAAGCCCCACTGCCCTCTGGTGTCCCCCCCCCCCTGGTCTCACCTCGAAGCCCCACTGCCCTCTGGTGTCCCCTCCTTCCTGGACTCACCTCCGAAGCCCCCACTGCCCTCAGTTGTCTCCTCCGCCTGGACTCACCTCAAAGCCCCCACTGCCCTCTGGTGTCCCCTCCCCCTCCCCCCTGGACTCGAAGCCCCCACTGCCCTTTGGTGTCCCCTCCCCCCTGGACTCCCCTCGAAGCCCCCACTGCCCTCTGGTGTCCCCTCCCCCCTGGACTCACCTCGAAGCCCCCACTGCCCTCTGGTGTCCCCTCCCCCCTGGACTCACCTCGAAGCCCCCACTGCCCTCAAGTGTCCCCTCCCCCCTGGACTCACCTCAAAGCCCCCACTGCCCTCTGGTGTCCTCTCCCTCCTGGACTCACCTCGACGCCCCCACTGCCCTCTGGTGCCCCCTCCCCTCCCCCCGGGACTCACCTCGAGGCCTCCACTGCCCTCTGGTGTCCCCTCCCCCCCTGGACTCACCTCGAAGCCTCCACTGCCCTCTGGTGTCCCCTCCCCCCTGGGCTCACCTCGAAGCCCCCACTGCCCTCTGGTGTCCCCTCCCCCCTGGACTCACCTCGAAGCCCCACTGCCCTCTGGTGTCCCCTCCCCCCTGGACTCACCTTAAAGCCCCCACTGCCCTCTGGTGTCCCCTCCCCTTCCCCCCTGACTCACCTCGAAGCCCCCACTGCCCTCTGGTGTCTCCTCCCCCTGGACTCACCTCGAAGCCCCCACTGCCCTCTGGTGTCTCCTCCCCCTGGACTCACCTCGAAGCCCCCACTGCCCTCTGGTGTCCCCTCCCCCCTCCCCCTGGACTCACCTCGAAGCCCTCACTGCCCTCTGGTGTCCCCTCCCCCTGGACTCACCTCGAAGCCCCCCTACCCTCTGGTGTCCCCCCTCCCCCTGGACTCACCTCGAAGCCACACTGCCCTCTGGTGTCCCCTCCCCCTGGACTCACCTCGAAGCCCCCACTGCCCTCTGGTGTCCCCTCCCCCTCCCCCCTGGACTCGAAGCCCCCACTGCCCTTTGGTGTCCCCTCCCCCCTGGACTCCCCTCGAAGCCCCCACTGCCCTCTGGTGTCCCCTCCCCCCTGGACTCACCTCGAAGCCCCCACTGCCCTCTGGTGTCCCCTCCCCCCTGGACTCACCTCGAAGCCCCCACTGCCCTCAAGTGTCCCCTCCCCCCTGGACTCACCTCAAAGCCCCCACTGCCCTCTGGTGTCCTCTCCCTCCTGGACTCACCTCGACGCCCCCACTGCCCTCTGGTGCCCCCTCCCCTCCCCCCGGGACTCACCTCGAGGCCTCCACTGCCCTCTGGTGTCCCCTCCCCCCCTGGACTCACCTCGAAGCCTCCACTGCCCTCTGGTGTCCCCTCCCCCCTGGGCTCACCTCGAAGCCCCCACTGCCCTCTGGTGTCCCCTCCCCCCTGGACTCACCTCGAAGCCCCACTGCCCTCTGGTGTCCCCTCCCCCCTGGACTCACCTTAAAGCCCCCACTGCCCTCTGGTGTCCCCTCCCCTTCCCCCCTGACTCACCTCGAAGCCCCCACTGCCCTCTGGTGTCTCCTCCCCCTGGACTCACCTCGAAGCCCCCACTGCCCTCTGGTGTCTCCTCCCCCTGGACTCACCTCGAAGCCCCCACTGCCCTCTGGTGTCCCCTCCCCCCTCCCCCTGGACTCACCTCGAAGCCCTCACTGCCCTCTGGTGTCCCCTCCCCCTGGACTCACCTCGAAGCCCCCCTACCCTCTGGTGTCCCCCCTCCCCCTGGACTCACCTCGAAGCCACACTGCCCTCTGGTGTCCCCTCCCCCTGGACTCACCTCGAAGCCCCCACTGCCCTCTGGTGTCCCCTCCTCCCGGTACTCACCTTGAAGCCCCCACTGCCCTCTGGTGTCCCCTCCCCCCTGGACTCATCTTGAAGCCCCCACTGTCCTCTGGCGTCTCCTTCCCCCTGGACTCACCTCGAAGCCCCCACTGCCCTCTGGTGTCCCCTGCCCTCTGGACTCACCTCGAAGCCCCCACTGCCCTCTGGTGTCCCCTCCCCCCTGGACTCGCCTCGAGGCCCCCACTGCCCTCTGGTGTCCCCTGCCCTCTGGACTCACCTCGAAGCCCCCACTGCCCTCTGGTGTCCCCTCCCCCATGGACTCGCCTCGAGGCCCCCACTGCCCTCTGGTGTCCCCTCGACCCTCCCCCCTGGACTCACCTCAAAGCCCCCACTGCCCTCTGGTGTCCCCTCCCCCTGGACTCACCTCGAAGCCCCCACTCCCCTCTGGTGTCCCCTCCCCCCTGGACTCACCTCAAAGCCCCACTGCCCTCTGGTGTCCCCCCCCCCCTGGACTCACCTCGAAGCCCCACTGCCCTCTGGTGTCCCCTCCTTCCTGGACTCACCTCGAAGCCCCCACTGCCCTCAGTTGTCTCCTCCGCCTGGACTCACCTCAAAGCCCCCACTGCCCTCTGGTGTCCCCTCCCCCCTGGGCTCACCTCGAAGCCCCCACTGCCCTCCGGTGTCCCCTCCCCCCTAGACTCACCTCGAAGCCCCAACTTCCCTCCGGTGTCCCCTCCCCCCTGGACTCACCTCAAAGCCCCCACTGCCCTCTGGTGTCCCCTCCCCCCTGGACTCACCTCGAAGCCCCTTCTGCCCTCTGGTGTCCCCTCCCCCCTGGACTCACCTCAAAGCCCCCACTGCCTTCTGGTGTCCCCTCCCCTCCCCCCTGGACTCACCTCGAAGCCCCCACTGCCCTCTGGTGTCCCCTCCCCCTCCCCCCTGGACTCGAAGCCCCCACTGCCCTTTGGTGTCCCCTCCCCCCTGGACTCCCCTCGAAGCCCCCACTGCCCTCTGGTGTCCCCTCCCCCCTGGACTCACCTCGAAGCCCCCACTGCCCTCTGGTGTCCCCTCCCCCCTGGACTCACCTCGAAGCCCCCACTGCCCTCAAGTGTCCCCTCCCCCCTGGACTCACCTCAAAGCCCCCACTGCCCTCTGGTGTCCTCTCCCTCCTGGACTCACCTCGAAGCCCCCACTGCCCTCTGGTGCCCCCTCCCCTCCCCCCGGGACTCACCTCGAGGCCTCCACTGCCCTCTGGTGTCCCCTCCCCCCCTGGACTCACCTCGAAGCCTCCACTGCCCTCTGGTGTCCCCTCCCCCCTGGGCTCACCTCGAAGCCCCCACTGCCCTCTGGTGTCCCCTCCCCCCTGGACTCACCTCGAAGCCCCACTGCCCTCTGGTGTCCCCTCCCCCCTGGACTCACCTTAAAGCCCCCACTGCCCTCTGGTGTCCCCTCCCCTTCCCCCCTGACTCACCTCGAAGCCCCCACTGCCCTCTGGTGTCTCCTCCCCCTGGACTCACCTCGAAGCCCCCACTGCCCTCTGGTGTCTCCTCCCCCTGGACTCACCTCGAAGCCCCCACTGCCCTCTGGTGTCCCCTCCCCCCTCCCCCTGGACTCACCTCGAAGCCCTCACTGCCCTCTGGTGTCCCCTCCCCCTGGACTCACCTCGAAGCCCCCCTACCCTCTGGTGTCCCCCCTCCCCCTGGACTCACCTCGAAGCCACACTGCCCTCTGGTGTCCCCTCCCCCTGGACTCACCTCGAAGCCCCCACTGCCCTCTGGTGTCCCCTCCTCCCGGTACTCACCTTGAAGCCCCCACTGCCCTCTGGTGTCCCCTCCCCCCTGGACTCATCTTGAAGCCCCCACTGTCCTCTGGCGTCTCCTTCCCCCTGGACTCACCTCGAAGCCCCCACTGCCCTCTGGTGTCCCCTGCCCTCTGGACTCACCTCGAAGCCCCCACTGCCCTCTGGTGTCCCCTCCCCCCTGGACTCGCCTCGAGGCCCCCACTGCCCTCTGGTGTCCCCTCGACCCTCCCCCCTGGACTCACCTCAAAGCCCCCACTGCCCTCTGGTGTCCCCTCCCCCTGGACTCACCTCGAAGCCCCCACTGCCCTCTGGTGTCCCCTCCCCCCTGGACTCACCTCAAAGCCCCACTGCCCTCTGGTGTCCCCCCCCCCTGGTCTCACCTCGAAGCCCCACTGCCCTCTGGTGTCCCCTCCTTCCTGGACTCACCTCCGAAGCCCCCACTGCCCTCAGTTGTCTCCTCCGCCTGGACTCACCTCAAAGCCC